>NC_134853.1:138734523-139032023 GCF_049852395.1 Peromyscus maniculatus bairdii
CAGGAAAGTTTTTAAACTGTTAAACTGTGTGGCTATGACTGAATCTTCAGCTTTTGTTGCTGGCTCCGCCCCATTTGGCTTCCCAACATAGTGGAGGTATGTTTACTGCTAGCTTTGGGAGCCATGCTCACTGCCAACTCTGGGAAGCAGTGGGTCTATGCCTCCATCACGCAAAGTGTAGTCCAGACACCTTTTTTATTTTATTTTATTTTATCTGTACTAGCAAAAGCTAAATCCATCACATTGTGTGCTGCATGGCTTGGAAATGCCTCTGTGTACTGCTGCGGGAATCAACCACGCTTGAATGCCGCAGCGTCTTTGTACCTTGGCCTGCATGAGAGACATGAACTAGGAAGCTGCTCTTGGCCCCATTTATGTGTTCTAGAACCCCCTTTTAGCTTTCTCACGTTGTATGTGGAAATTCTTGGCAAATATTTGGGCACCATATGCAGCCAGACACTTTTCTCTGTCCCGCCCTGGTCCCACAGTTCCACAGCCACTTTTAAAACAATCACTCAGAGGCTTAATATTAATTACAAACTGTTTGGTTTATGGCTCAGGCTTCTTACTAGCTTGCTCTTGCAATGTGGCCTCCTGGAAGAACTTCAGCTTCACAGTAGGAAAGAATGAGGATTCATTGTGCATAACTTAAATTAGTGATAATTCTCCCCGGGTCTGGGAATTGGACTCCTGCTGTGGAATAGTCTTTCTGTACACTGTGTGAATATATGTTGCTATGATTGGTTTAATAAGCAAGTTGACTGGCCAATAACTGAACAGGATAAAGTTAAGCAAGGAAAGCCAAACTGAGAATGATGGGATGAGGAAGGGTGGAGTCAGAGGAGTGGACAGCCAGGCAGAGAATAAGTCAGACATACAAAATGGGATAGAGGTAAAAGTCACAAGCCTTGGGGCAGCACATAGATTAATAGAAACAAGTTAAGTTGTAAGAGCTAGTTAGTAACAGGCCTGAGCTATTGGCCAAGCATTTATATTAAGTCTCTGACTCACTTCAGTGGAAAGCAACTACCGGTTATTTGGGAGCAGGATGGTTGAGACAGGAAGACTCTGCCCACAGACTCCTCTCCCTATCCACAGAGCCATGAAGAGGTGGGTGAATACAGGGGCAAAATTGGAGTTGTCTTAGGAGGAATGAAGGGAGACTGGATGCAGGGAAGACAAACTCCGTGTCTGAAACAGTGTTGGCATCTTATGGAAGAGGAAAGCAGTCAAATCACGTATTGACTCTTTATCCTGGAACTTGCACATGTGAGATCAGCTCACATCTCTTCACCAGGGCAAGAGTGCCTGTCTAAGACTGACATCAGTGGAATAGGGAGGTATAATCCTTCCTTCAAGAGCAGCAAAAATTTGACATTAGGACCAATAGCCCAATCTGTTACAAATTCTGTTTTGCCAAGCTTTTCTCTTTAGGACTCCTAAGGATCCGACACACACAAGAAAGAAATGGATAGAAAACAAGAGGTTGGGACTGCAGCAATGGCTCAGTCGGTGAGATGCTTTCTCTGCAAGCACAGGACTTGAATTCAGATCCCCAGTACCCGTGTAAAAAGCCAGGCAAAGCAGCACTCAGCGACACTCCAGTGCTGGGACTGGAGGCAGAGGCCAGAAGGACCCTGGGACTTCCTGGCCAGTCAGGCTAGCCAAACCAATGAGCTCTATCTCAGATAAGTTGGGGATCAATTAAGGAATACACTCAACCTCCGACTTTCATACACATATGCACAGATGTATACATGCACATATATGCAGTAATACCACATGTGTGGGGGCATACACACACACACACAGGAACCAAAAGATCATCTTATTCTCAGTTTAGCTAATAACAAATAGCCTATAGGACAGAGTTCAGCCAGCAGACCGAGTCCACTCACTTGGCAAATTTGGAAACAATATAATTAGACTGCCTGCAGGAAGAGGGTCACGCTTATCAGATCTGCAAAGCAGACCAGGCTTTTGATTTGTTTTTGAAATGTGGGCCTTGTTATGTTACCTGACTAGTCTTGGACTCTTGAATTCAATGAGCTCCTCCCATCTTGACTCCAAAGTAGCTGGATATATGTGCGTAATGTACTGCCGTGCCCTAACAGAGCAGGCCTGCTTTACTCAGCTGAGCTTGGACTACTTGGAGACCTATTTTGTATGGTACAGAGAATGATCTATGATACCCATATTCTCAGTTTTGAAGTGTGTATGGTTTTTTAATATTTGTTATTCATTTACTTATGTGTCAGATCCCTTGCAAGTAGATTACAGACAGCTGTGAGCTGCCATGTGGGTGCTGGGAATTGAACCCAGGTCCTCTGGAAGAGCAGCCAGTGCTCTTAACCACTGCACCATCTCTCCAGCCCTTGAAGTGTGTTTTTTAACTATACAGTGAGTAAAAGAATTAATAACAAGTAGCTGACAGACAGACAGCAAATCTCATAAAATGCGTTGCTCAAAGCATCCAGCAGAAACCAATGGAGGAAGCTCTATTGAGCCAGGCAGAGTTCCCAGCAGAGTCTTGGGCAGGGCAGAGCATCCCCTTGTCCCCTAGTGTGAGGCTTCCAAGTAAAGGAAGAAACAGCCACAGAGAGAGATAAGGTCATTGAATTGAGTACTCACACCATCCTGCAGAAACTGAGGCAGTCAGCCTGAGTTGAGCTTCCAGGAGCTGGGCTGCCCATGGCTGGATTTCTCCTTCTCCCACAAGCGTTTTTGTATGATGGACAAACACTAGTAACCTCTGTTAGAGACAGTGTTGTTTTTAGCTGTCCTCAAGGGCACCCTGCTTTTACTCTTGATCTCTTCCCTCTTTGCGGTAGGGTTCGAAGGCCAGCCCATCCTGGACAAGGTGTCTTGGAAGACGTTTAACATAGGTGTGTTCGGGTCTGAAAGTGGGAGGGGCCTACCCTGCTACCAGAATCAGCTTCTCAGTGAGCTCAAAAAGCACATGACAGTTTACAGTATAATGGGCACAAGATTAGGCTGGGTTTACACAGTAGAAAATGGGTAATCACCTTTTAACACAGTGACACCAACTCCTAGTGAAATGTGGACTAGTCAGGTCCATGTTTTAGGGGCAGGCAAGATGACTCAGCAGGCAAAGGCTCTTGCCTCAAGCCTGACAATGCAAGTTCAATTCCCTGGACCCACGAGGTGGGAAGAGAGAGTCTACTCCAGCGGGTTGCTCTGTGACCTGCATATGTCCACTGTGGTATGCATGCATTCCATACCACATCAATTCATAGTGTAATAATAATAAAAATAAACTCCTATTTTAGTCTTTTTGTAGATTCCCATATACACTTCCTAAAACTATTATAATTTATTAAGAGGTAGGAACATCGTTGGCCATCTTTGACTTACTTCTTTTATATTTATTTATTGTTTGTTTGTTTGTTTGTCCCCAGACTCTGAAATCAGCCTCAGGAGTGAAAGAAATGAAAAGAGTATGGGTTGTTGCTAATAACAACCACATTTTAACTCATGTTTATGAGGCAACTTTTGGAGTGCCCAATGGGGGAGGCTGTTACCAGAGCAACCAACCACATGGTTAGAAGGAGGGAACATGCAATCCCACCCACATCCTTCTCTAAGAGGAAGAAAGAGCTAAAGGTTGAGTGATCAGTGGCTAATGATGTAACCAACCATGCCTACTTAATGAAGACAGTCCATAAGACCCCATTGGCATTGCCAGAGTTCTGAGCTGGGGAACACAGTGCACTAGGAGAAGGCACAAGGTTCACGTCTCTCGCCCCAGACTTGCCTCTCTTTTGCTTGGTTGCTCCTGAATTGGATCTTCTGGAATAAACTGGCAACTGTGAACAAGATGTTTCCGTGAGCTCAGTGGACCATTCGAGCAAGTTATCAGACCTGGTGTCATAGTGATTGGGAATCCACAGTTTACAGCCAGTGAGTCAGGGGTACAGGAGGTGGCTGGCACCTGAAGAGATTACAGTCTTTGGGGGTAACCTGTGGGATCTGATCCTAGTGTTGGGTGAACAGTGTTAGGATTGCATTCAATTATGAGCTGGCCATATAATGACCACAGATAATTGGGTCACTGCTTGTTGTAGAAGAGATATGCATATGTAGTATTAGAAGTATTGTGTGTGAGCCAGGTGGTGGTGGCACACGCCTTTAATCCCAGCACTTGGGAGGCAGAGGCAGGCAGATCTCTGAATTTGAGGCTAGCCTGGTCTACAGAGTAAATTCCAGGATGGTCAGGACTACACAGGAAAACCCTGTCTTGAAAAACAAAACAAAACAAAACAAAAAACAAACCAATCAAACAAAAAAAATCAGACAAACTCAATAAAATGAACTTCCTGTCTGGGATGGCAGAGAACTTATCCAACATGTATGAGACACAGACTTTGATCTCCAGCTACAAATACACACACACACACACACACACACACACACACACACACACACACACACACACACGGGGAGGGACAACACTCCATGCTGAATTCTGGTATAGTCAGTAAGAGCAGAGGACACAGGAGGGGAGAATTTCAGCATCCTGAACACACCCAGACACACATTCCTTAAATCACAAGTTCTTAAATTGTCTTTGAGAGAATTGTCTCCATTCAAGTGCAGGTTGAAACCAGCTCTCCAAGAATGGACATGCGCAGAAGCGAACAAGCAGTCAGTCAATGGGCATCTGGCAGCGCAAGCTCGAAACCTCCCAGGCAGAATTAGATGACTCCCTGGAAAAGAAAACTGAGACCTGTGAAGCCCTCCCTGACTGCTGGAGCTGAGCAATCCTAAGTCCCTTCTTCTCACTATCCAACTGGCAAGCAGCTTCTCCCCTCTCCCTTCCTAGAAATTTCCTCAAAGCCAACTGACAGGAGAAGCTGAATTTTTATTTTATTGTGCTACTTTTACAGCTCTTGGCCTCTTTACTAGTTGATGCTGAAATAAAGTTTCATTTATTTATTTATTTGCAAGAACCCAGCACCATGGGTGGCTTGTATGTATGTTGGACAGTGGAGTCCTTTCTAGGTTCCCACAAATGTGTGTGCCATGACTATTTGCCCACCTAGACAAACTCTCTTAAGAGCCATGTATTATGCGTACTCTTTCTACATATAGTAGGCACTCAGACATGTGTTGATAACAATTAGGCATGCCTCAACCCTACACAAAGAACTACAGGCAGTTAGGTAGCGCCTGGAGCGTGAGAGGTGGTGTGCTCCAGAGAAGAGCACACCAATTGGTTGTCCAGTGTCAAACTGTCAGCCCTGAAAACATACATACAAATAACATTATATGGACTCAACAGGCTATATTTAGAAATATACATATATATGTATATGTGTGTGCATACATATGTGCGTGCAATAACAATGAAATAAGAGGTTATGAATTTGAAGGAGAATGGGAGGGGTATATGGGAGGGTTTGGAGGGAGAAAGGGAAAGGAGAAATGCTATATAAATTACAATTTGAGAGAGAGAGAGAGTTGACCTTAAAAAGTCAGGAGTTTAGTCAGAATTGGAAGACCCTGGCAATATTTAAGGAATGAAGAGACAATTAGCTCTGTCAGCTTTTGGTTTTAGAATTGTTTGTTTGTTTGTTTTTATATGCATTGCTGTTTTGCCTACATGTATCCCCTGGAACTGGAGTTTATAGACAGTTGTGAGCTGCATGTGGTGCTGGGAATTGAACCTGGGTCCTCTGGAAGAGCAGCCAGTGCTCTTAACTGATGAGCCATCTCTCCAGCCCCTGTTGGTTTTTTTTGAGACAGGATCTCTCTGTGTAGTGTTGACTGTCCTGGAACTAGCAATGTAGATCAGACTGACCTCTAACTCATAGAGATTCTCCTGACTCTGCCTCCTGAGTGCTGGGATTAAAGCTGTGCATCCTCACTCCTGGTAATTTTTTTAAGGTGAGTGAGTGTGTGTGTGTGTGTGTGTGTGTGTGTGTGTGTGTGTGTGTGTGTGCCTGCGTGCCTGCCTGAATGACTTTATGTGCACCCCATAAGTGTAGGTGCTGATGGAGAGGGCCAGGGGGAATCAGATCTCCTGGAACAGAGTTACAAGTGGTTGTAAGCTGTCTGATGTGGGTGCTAGAAACAGAAACCAGGTTCTTAACCACTGAGCCTTCTCTGTAGCCACAGCTCTAGTGTTCTTAATGAACAGAAAGATGGGTTGGTCACATAAGATAGGTCCCAACTGGCTAGCTCAGACCTCTTCCAGGTTTCTTAGAAGTCATTCACTTATAAATGACAGAAAATAAATTTAAACCAATGTGGGAAAAAGGGAATACACTGGCTTATAATCCTTGGAAGGCTAGGGAGGCCTCTGTCTCAGCTGGACCTGGGAATGTAAGGTATCCACACTGACCAAATGCACTGGCTGATTTTGTGTGTCAACTTGACACAAGCTAGAGTCATTAGAGGAAGGAGCCTCTTGAGGAAATGCCTGCATGAGGTCCAGCTGCAAGGCATTTTTCTCACTTAGTGATCAATGGGGAAGGGTCCAGCCCATGGTAGATGGGGCCATCCCTGTGTAGGTTGTCCTGGGTTCTCTAAGAAAGCAGACTGAGCAAGCCATGGGAAGCAAAGCAGTAAGCAGCTCCCCTCCATGGCCTCTGCATCAGCTACTGCCAACAATAAAAAAAATTTAAGTCTCAATTTTCTTTCACTTATTCTAGTGGTGTCTTCCTCAGTAGCAATACAGAACAGGTAGGTTACACTATTCATGTGGTTATTTCCTATTCTAGTCAAATGACCCTTGAATATGAATGACTAAAACTCTGAGCAGAAAAGTTGTATGCGTCTAGCCTACATTGTGATTTTTTTCCCAAATAAAAAAATTGAAATTAAGAAAGAGTATCACAAATTTCAAAAATGCTCTTTATTAATTGTCCTATTACCACTTCCCACTTGTCTGTTGGTACATGCTAGATGACAGCAAAGTAAATAAGCAGAAGGTAATTAATATTAATTAATTAATTAATAGAAAAAAAGAAGAGACAAGAAACACATCACATCCAGTTCAACAGCTCATGGTGTTTTCCTATAACATTGTACACAACTAGTAGAGAAATATTTTGCTAGTCACAATGCTCCTGTCACTCTATAATTTGGACCAAAAAAAAAAAGATAAATAGTTTTCCCTAAGTATGTGGGGGCCAACTACAGTGTCAGCAGTAGAAGAGGGAAGCTGCCTTCCAAAAGGGTACTAGTCCCACCTTGTAAATGAAAAACGTACTCCTGGAGGGACAAGAATGGATACATCTGAATGTGATCTTAAGAGGTATATGATTTTGACTATATAGTTTGTTTTCATGTTTATGAGTGTTGTGTGTCTATGCATCATGTATGTGCCTAGTACCTATAGAAGCCGAAAGAGGAGGTCGTCAGATCCCCTGGAACTGGAATTACAGGTGGTTATGAGCTGACATGTGGTTCTGGGAACCAAACCTGGGTCCTCTGAAAGAAGCAGCAAGTGTTCTTAACTGTTGAGCCATCTCTCCAGCCCCTGAATATATCATTTAATTGAATACTTTGAATTAGTTAGGTATAACATTTGCTTGATCATCATTTTAAAAGCAACAATACAAAGCCTATTTCTCCCTCGAAATAAAGAAGTGTGACAGCTCATGATTGCCGTGGTGGCTCCTTGGTCATGGAACCTCCCAGTTCTTCCTTCCTGTGTACCCATCATCTCCAGCACACAGCCTGCCTGCTGGCCATTACTCATACTCAAATATAGACTATGAAGTTGCAACCTTTTATCTGTCTAAGCAGCAGGAAAAGGGACAAAGAGGTGAAGGACAATTAAATCTTCCTAGGAAGTCCTTCCCAGTGACTTCTGCTTACACTGGCTTAATTAAATCTACAAGAGAAATATGAACTTTGGCTTTCCATCTGTGTACATGGCTTAGTGTTGTAGAATATTAATTTAAGATGTGTTACATTTATTTATGCTGTGGAATATTTGTTTAATGATGCAAAGATGTGTTGCGTTCTTTTCTGTTGCATTTGTTTAACTCTGTGAAACTATGTTACTTTGCCTGCCTAAAACACCTGATTGGTCTATAAAGAGCTGAATGGCCAGTAGGTAGGCAGGAGAGGGATAGGTGGGGCTGGAAGATAGGGAAAATAAATAGGAGGGGAAATCTGGGGGAAAAGAGCAAGGAGCAGAAAAAGGGGGAAGAGAGAAGGATGCCAGAGACCAGCCACCCAGCCACATAGCCATAATAAGAAGGAAAGAAAAAATCTACAGAAATAGAGAAAGGTAAAAGTGTTGGGAAATATTATTTTAAGGCATATTGCTTTTGTTTGTGTTGCATTTATTTAACTCTGTGAAGCTGTGTTACTGTGCCTGTCTAAAACACCTGATGGTCTAATAAAGAACTGAAGGCCAATAGCAAGGCAGGAGAAAGGATAGTCAGAGCTGGCAGGCAGAGAATATATACAGAAGCAGAAAACTGAAAAAGAGAAGGAAGCAGCCATAGGAGGAGGACATCAGCAGCCACCCACCCAGCTATACAGCAAGCTACAGAGTAAGAGTAAGATTTACAGAAGTAAGAGAACAGGAAAAGCCCAGAGTCAAAAGGTAGATGGACAATTTAAATTATGGAAAAGCTGGCTAGAAACTAAACCAAGCTAAGGCCGAGCATTCATAAGTAAGAATATGCTTTCATGTGTGATTTATTTGGGAGCTGAGTGGTGCCCTCCCTAAAGAGAAAAAACAACCAACATATAAGCCCTGAGGCAAAAGGTAGAAGGGATAATTTAAGCTGGCTAGAAATAAGCCAAGCTAAGGCCCAACATTTATAGAAAGAATAAGTCTCTGTGTGATTATTTGGGAGCTGGAGGGTGGGCAAAAAAAATTAAAAAAACAACTACAGCTTAGAATTAGGAAGGAGGGCATCACATATTGGATACAGTAATGGACATTCTGTGTCCTTCCATGGTCATGGTAATCTTCTTCTAGTAATAGAATCACCTAGGCCATGGAGCCAGAGGCTACTTTTTTTTTTTTCAGCCTCCTTTGCAGTTATTTGCATCTTTAAACAACAGAAAGTGAGCTGAAGCATTTGTAGGAAACTGTCTGTCCTTCATCCTTTCATTTCTCCCTGCCCTCAGGTGGTACACGGAGGTGTGGTGGACAAGTCAGCCATGTATATGTGAGGACAACACCTTGATAGATAGTACAGTAGCCAGACAGAAGGTACCGTGCCCAGATAACTCTGTAGGTAGAATAACTCTGTAGTGTACCTACCACTCTGGACCTTCTGCCTTCTACACCTTTTCAAGTCCCTGCATGTTGGTATTCTTTTGTTATGGTGGCCCACAAATACACTTTCTTTGCCTTGCTTTATTTTTCTGTGAGATGGCAACGATGTGATGATGTATTCTACTACGTTATTGGAAGAATTAGAAGTAAGGTAGCATTGGGATATGAGTATGATACATCACAGTTAATAGCCTAGACATTGGGAAGCTGATTTTAGCACTTTTAGGAAGCATGTGGCGTGTTTTCTTATTAGCATAATGGAAGATCATTGCTATGATTTGGTCCTTGACTTAGAAAAGCATGATATTTATACTTAAGAATAAAACCTCTCATTTAGACCAGGTTGCATGCTGGATTCATACTTTCTGCTGCCTGGGGTAAGTGAAACGTGCTTGCTTTCATTGTCCTGAGTTTGGCGATCAGCAAGTGGGTCTCAGGGAGGCTGCCCGCTCTGGCCTGTCTATTGTGGGACATGTTGGGAACTGCACATGGGCAGGAAACAGCTTGAAGAAATCAAGGCACTTCCCTTGGTGGCCTAATAGAATGAATGACTGCTGTGACCAGTGCTAAAGAGGCAAGGCTATGATTTGTACAAACCCAAGCCTTGATTTCCCTCCATTCCTGTGCAAAATGTGCTGTGATTGGTGGAAACACAAACCTTCATTTGTATGTGAGTTTGTGCTGTGACTGATCCAAGTACCCATTCTGTGGTTAGATAAGGTTCTCTTAGATAGCCAGCTTGGGAGACATCGTCCTGTGTTGCAGCATAAGACCTAATCAAAAGCATGTCTCCGGTGACCTCCTTGACCAGTTTTAGCAGTATGGACTGGGCTGGTAACGTGAAGCAGCAGCAGAAACAGCCAAGAAGTAGTGACCTAGAGTCAGCAGCGGCAATGCGGTTAAGTTCACTTCCAGGCTGAGTTGCTGAAGTGGCAAGGCAGCCTTCAGCCTGACCGCTGAAGGAGAGGCAGAGCTGAGTGGTCCCGAGGCCGAGCTCTAGGGCCGTGAGGTGTCCAGCTGCTTAACAGCTGAGGGAGAGGCACATGACCAGTTCAAGACAGTGGCCAGGGCAGGAATGAGGGCCGGGGTGGGCAGAAATAGAGCGAATGAAGTGCTGAAGCTAAAGGAAGCTGTAAACAGACAGAGAAAATAAACTGCAGGTCCTGGTTGGAAGAAGAGTTTCAGAGCGCTGTCGAAACTTTTGGGCCAGCCAAGTATCTCAGAAACCCCTAGCCCAGGAGATAAAACACTGGTGCTGAGGAACCCTAGTGCAAAGGCCTGCCCAGAAGCTGTGATGCTAGTTGCTGCCAAGAGCTAAGGAATCCTACCTAACCTCCCGTGTGTGGTGGTTTGAACGAGAATGTCCCCCACAGGCTTAAGTACTTGAATACTTGGTCTCCAGCAGGGAAGGCGCAGGAGGCAGGTCCCGGGGACTTAAATGCTCCACTGCTTGCTACTCCGCGCTTGCTCTCTCTGCTTCAAGCTTGTGTTTGAAGACGTGAGCCCTCAGCATCTGCTTCCTGAGCCGCTCCCTCTCTCCGTCGCAATACTTCTCTGCCATGAGGGACTCTCATCCCACCAGAACCATAAGCCAGAATAAACTCTTCCTTCTATAACTTGCTTTGTTCAAGGTGTTTTATCACACCAACTGAAAAAGCAAACTAGAATACCAGATCTACACAAGAGTTAAGGGCCCCACTTCCCAAGGCTGGCAGAAAGCTGTGACACCAGAGGGCACCACCACTGCTCCAGTCTAACCGCCATCACGTGCCGCTGTGACACCAGAGGGCATCCAGCACTGCTCCCGTCTAACCGCCGTCACATGCTGCTGTCAAATACAGGGACACAAATGCTGCCAAAGGTACTGGAAGAGCTCCTGCCTCTTTACCTACCCATGACTCCCACCCAGGTAGAGCAAGAGGACTTCAGCCAACTGATGAGTGACATGTTAAATCACTTCTGTCGGGTGTTCAGTTTCACCTTACACGTGTCTAAGTAACTTATATTAGGCACTGTCAGTGATCCAGAGATGCCTTACCGCTATGGGGGAATGTATGTAGATTATACACCATTTTATTTTTTAAAATTATTTTGTTTTACTTTTTGATTTTTTTTTTTTTCGAGACATGGTCTTGCTGTGTCCTAGAACTATGTGGACCAGGCTGGTCTTGAACTCATAGAGATCCCACTGCCTCAGGTTCCCGAGTGCTGGAATTAAAAGAATGAGCCATCATGCCCGGCCCTTTTCTTTCTTCTTTCTTTCTCTCTCTCTTTCTTCGTTTTATTTTTATTTTTATTTTTTGTTTGTTTGTTTTGTTTTTGTTTAGGACAGGGTCTCACTGTGTAGTCTTGGCTAACCTGGAATTTGCTATATAGATGAGGCTGACCTCAATTTTACAGAGATCCGCCTGCCTCTGCCTCTCTAGTGCTGGGATTAAAGGAGTGCACCACCATGACCAACTTTCATTTTCTTGATTAATGTTTGATGTGGGAGTGTCCAGCTCACTGTGGGTGGTGTTACCCAGGCAGGTGGCCCTGGGTGAGATAAGAAAGCCATGGGGCTGTTTGAAACCTGGGGCTTATGCAGGGACACTTGGCTCAGTCTGGGAGGAAGGGACTGGACCTGCCTGGACTGAGTCTACCAGGTTGATCGCAGTCCTCCGGGGAGGATTTGCCCTGGAGGAGGTGGAAATGGGGGGTGGGCTGGGGGTAAGGGGAGGGGGTGGGAGGGGGGAGAATAGGGGAACCCGTGACTGATATGTAGAACTGAATGGTATTGTAAAATAAAATAAAATAAAATAAAATAAAATAAAATAAAATAAAATAAAATAAAATAAAATAAAATAAAAAGGAAAAAAAAAAAAAGAAAGCCATGGGGAACAAGCCAGTAAGCAGCATTTCCCCATGGCCTCTGCATCAGCTCCTGCCTCCAGCTCCTGTTCTGACTTCTCTCAGTGATGAACTACAACTGTAAGGTGAAATAAACCCTTCCCTCCCAAGTTGCTTTCAGTCATAGTGTTTATTGCAGCAACAGAAAACTAACTAACTTATCTCATACTTCAGCTGTTGTTACATTTTCCCAAAACATTCTTCTTAGAAAAAAAAGAAAAGAAAAGAAAAATTGCAAACATACAAAGAGGAAATGGAATGGATGCCTGTTCCCATATTCATCTACATGGATGCTATTTTTTTTCTTTTTTTTTTTCAAGACAGGGCTTCTTTGTGTAAGAGCTTTTTCTGTCCTGGAACTCACTCTGTAGATCAGGCTGGCCATGAACTCACAGAGATCCACCTGCCTCTGCCTCTCGAGTGCTGGGATTAGAGGCATGTGCCACCACCACTCAGCAGATGCTAATATTTTATACCCATAGTTGCTTCAGATTTTTCAAAAAGGAATAAATATTGGAAGCAGAGGCAAAAATCTGTAAACACCACAATAACTTCACTTCTGTCCTTCTCTCCCACCTCTAACAACTATCATGAATTCAGTGTCTTTGATACTTATGTTTGTATGTATGCCATAACATGTTTTAAACATGGCTGTATCTTTATGTTGATGGTACTTTACTCCACATCTTATTCGGAAATTCGATTTTCTGTGTTTGAAGTGTATCCTTGTCAATATCTATCACACTGATTACTTTATCTGAATGCTGCATAGGAAACTATGTTGTGATGTGCTGAAACTACACTTTTTCTTTTGTTGGACATATGAGCTGTTTTCCTTTTTTAAATTACAAACAATACTACCATGTTTCATGGTGTGTGTGTGTGTGTGTGTGTGTGTGTGTGTGTGTGTGTGTGTGTGTGTTTGAGTGTGGTACTGGTACATGAACCCAGGCCCTCAAGCATGTTCAATATGTATTCTACCTGTGAGCTATAGCATCAGCTTGACCATTCTTACATGAGACTTTGTGTACATATGTGTGAAGGCTTTTCTAGCCTGACAGAATAACAATTACAATGGAATTAGTGAGTCAAATGGCAGGCCAGTTTTCATTTCCCCAACTCTCCGGGCAGGTTTTCCTTTCCTTCTTGAGACAGGGCCTTACTAAATCACCTCAAGTTAATACTCACATCCCACCCCCCTGAGCAGCTGGAATTACAGGTATGCACCACTGCACACAGCTGTCAAATTATCTTCTAATTCGGCAGAAAGAACTGACACGCTGCCTGTCAGCATGAGAGCCCAGCGCTCCGTATCCGACACTTGTACCAGCATCCTTTTCTACTTTCCTACTTAGATGGCTGTGAAATAGTGTCCCAAAGGCTTTCTTGATCAGGGGTAAGATATATTTTTTGCATATTTATTTGCCACTCAGAAATCTTCAGAAATTACCTCTTTTTTTTTTAACCTCTTTACTGTTGTCTCATATTTATTACTGATTTGTAGGAAGTTTATTATAAACTCAGGTACCTCGCCTTGTCAATAAACAAACCAAAAATTCTCAGATTGAAGTTTGTAATTTATCTTTGTTTCATCTTTGGTTGTGTAGTATTTTAATTTGTAAAGTTTTAGCTAACATAAAATTACGTATATTTTGGGGCTGGCAGTGTAGTATTTTGATACACATGTTTAATATGTGGTGGTCAAATTAGGATAATTAATATTGCTATCTGCTCACCATTCCTTTCTTTTCCCACTATTTTATACTATTTTACTTTATGTGTGTGGATGTTTTGCCTGCATGTATGTCTGTGCACTATGTGTGTGCCCGTTGTCTGCAGAGACCAGAAGAGGGCATTGGATCCCCTGAATCTGGAGTTACAGATGGTTGTGAGCCACCCTGTGGATGCTGGGAACTGAACCCAGATCCTCTGAAAGAGCAGCCAGTGCTCTTAATCACTGACCATCTCCAGCCCTTCACCATTTCTTCTGTGTGGAGACTGTGAGCTTCCTCCCCAGTTCTGCCCAAAAATAATAGGTTGTTATGACAACAGTCACCATGATGTTCAGAACCTATAACTCCTTCCAGTCTGTTTGGGACTTGCTGCCTGACCTACAGTGCCTCCCCTCTACACGTTCTGGCTTCTAGTGATCACTATTCTACTGTCTTTTACTTTGAGTCAACTTTAAAAAAAAAAAAGATTTATTATTTTATACAGTGTTCTGCCTGCATGTATGAGAGGGCACCAGATCTCATTATAGATGGTTGTGGGCCACCATGTGGTTGCTAGGAATTGAACTCAGGACCTCTGGAAGAGTGCTCTTAACCTCTGAGCCATGTCTCCAGCCCTTGAGTCAACATTTTACCTCCTGCATGTGAGAAGAGCATTCAGTGCGGGGCCATAGTTTCTCCTGCCATGTTGAGAGCATCACAAGCCACCCCAAAGTCAGAACTCTCTCACCATAACCAATGTCCTCATTTATTTATTGTGTGCTTTGTTCTTCCCTCTATGTCTTTCTTTCTTTCTTGTTTTTCTGTTTTTGAGGCAGGGTCTCTTTATGTAGCCCTGCCTGTCCTGGAACTCTCTATGCAGATCAGGCCTCATACTCACAGAGATCCGCCTGGGCTCTGCTGAGATTAGAGTGTGCCACCACAGCTGGCCCCTTCCTCCAGATTTTCAATGGCACATTTGCAGCACTATGTCTACAAACATTCAGAGGCTGCTTTCTGGGGCCTTCCTTTGTCCTTTTTCAGTCACCGATTTGTCTGACTGTATGCCAATGGCATGCCATCTCACTCCAGCAACATTTAAGTAAGTTGGTCCTGGAAAGGCAATCCTTTCAGTTGGTTCCACATCTTCAAGCTGCCTTCTCTGCCCCAGATTAAGTTTTCAGATTAGACTGTTTCATTCCGTGGAAAGTCATGTCTGGCTTTCTCTTTATAATGTGATTGAATTCTTGGATCAGTCTAGGGAAGAATTTACATCTTTTTTTTTTTTTTTTTTTTTTTTTTGAGACAGGGTTTCTCTGTGAAACAGTCTTGGCTATCCTGGAACTCACTCTGGAGATCAGGCTGGTCTTGAGTTCACAGAGACTACCTCTGCCTCCCAAGTGCTGGGATTAAAGGTGTGCACCACCACCACTGCCCAGCTGAATTTACATTTTTGACACTGACTCATGCACCTCCTGAACCTGTGACCCTCTCCATTTCTGCGGGGCTCTTTCTGTGTTTCTATGTATGTTCTCATGCTGCACTGTAACTAGCACATTGTTATACTTAGAAGACTGTTTTAATTTTCTTCACAATGATCTTACCTGCTTTTGCCAGATTAATTCCAAGTAATTTTTTCAAGATTGATTTTATCAATCTGTGTGCACTAATTAGCATGCACACACATACACAAACTAATAATAATAATTTTTTTTCAAAAAATGTAAAAACACAGATTTCATCTATCCTTTATTAAAAAATGCCAATTAGTTTTGACTACAGCAGCTTTTCTGAACCTTCCTCATTAGATTTAACAAATTCTACTCTGAGGGACTTTCAGTTTAAAAAAAATTTTTTTTTTTGAGACAGGTCTCTACATAGACAGCCTTGGCTGTCCTGGAACTCACTATGTAGCCCAGGCTAGCCTTGAACTCACAGAGGTCTACCTGCCTCTGTCTCTCAAGTGCTGGAATTTCTGCCTTTAATAAACCACGACAGACCTTAATCTGTCAGAGATATGCACTCCATCAGCAAATTTGAGGTTGCTCGGTTTCCTTGTGATGTGGGGATCCTCAACTCAGTCCTTATATAAGTAATTCTCATTTCTTTGACATTGATGGCACTGACATTGACTTACATAAACATACACAGAGCTATATAATTGTACTTTTGACTACCCATGCTATCATAACTTATGTAATAAAATACAATCAACCCTTGAATGAGCATAAAACTCAAGTGCATGATAGTCCATCACCCACAAGAACTGACACTGATGGTCATTGTAAGACAAAACTGAAAGTACAAGTTAGGTGGAAGTCAGTGATGAAAGAGCCAGCTGTTTAAAGATACCCGTGGCTGTAATAACAAGCACACTAGGTCAACATGAGTTGCCTCTATTTCACTAAATTCAAAAACTAGATATTGATAAACTACCACGTGTTAAATACTGTACTAAATACCATTAGTTGTGGTGGATTTACATCCTAAATCTGAATGCACCTGCGCAGCTCTGAGGACCAGAAGCATCTATGTTCAGCAGCTCACAACTGCCTAAAACTCCAGTTTGGGGTGGGGTAGGGCTGGATGGGTGAACGCAAAGGTAGCCTAAATGTCTGACAACCTAGTAGACATATTCAGTTAAAGCCTGTAAATAATCACAATAATAAAAAGCCCAGTAAGACAGAATTTAATGACATACAATAGCTGCCATAGATCCCAGGGTGAAAAAAAAACTCAGAATGAAGAGGGATCAGGAAAAGTGACAGACTATTGAGGTCCATACCTGTGAGCTGTCTTAAATCTTCTCTGCCATCAGTCACTTTGAAAGCAATGGAAACAATTCTGGAATTTGCTTGAATTATCATTTCTTTTCTTGCTGACATTGCACAGGGCCCCTGTTCCCTGTCCAGCCCTTTCAGATGAGAAGTCTCTGATGTCTTTGTCTCAATCTCTGTGAATATATTATGCTACAAGGCAAGGGAAAAATTAAGATTGAAGGTTGGGGACTGGGGAGATGGCTCAGAGGTTAAAATGCTTACGACCATGCAATCATGAGGACCAGAACCCTGGCCAATGCCAGGTGGGCATGGCATCAGCCTTGGAAGACAGAGACAGGTGATCTCCAGAGCAAGAAGGCAAGTGAGACTTGCCATGCTGTGAGCTGTGGGTTTGACTGAGAGAGTCTACCTCATTGGGTGAAATGGAAGAATAATGGGGGATGATTCCTGATCAACACAAGCACACACACCAACATGCATGCACATCCATACACATGAAACATGCATATGCAGAAAAGTGGAAAAAGAAAAAAATTGAAGGTTGGATTAAGGTTGCTAACATTGAGATGGGGAGATCGTCCTTGACTGGGTGGATCCCCTATGATCACAATGACAGACAGATGTGAGAGGGAAGTGACAGGAGAGCTAAACTGGAGCTGACCACTGCTGGCATTGAACATGGCTGTGGACATGAGCCAAAGCATGCTGGCAGCTCCTAGTAGACGGTCAAGGCCAGGAGGCAGATGCTTTTCTAGAACTCCCAAAAGAACCTAACCCCGACCTCGTTCATAGAACAGCAGGACTGATTTCTGGCTTCCGACCTTCACAATGATTAGACAACAAGTTTGTGTTATTTCAGGCTATCCAATCTGTGACAATTTGTTATAGCAGTAATAAGAACCTGCACAAAGTGTACTTACCGAAGCCAGTCAGAAAAAGAACAAGTTTTGAATGAAAGCTCACAGTTTTGTCCACTGGTGGTTACTTGCAAGTTATTGGAAATGTGGGTTTGAATCCTGGAGTAGAGGCTAGAATTCAAGGTTTTAGAATCATTTCATGGAGAAGATGCTCGACACCTAGAATGAATGTGAGAGAGTATTAGTAAGTTTAGAACTGTGCTGTCTAATAGAGTCATAACACAGTGAATACAAGCCACATATGCCATTCAAAAATGCCATCAACTGGGCCCAGTGGGTAAAAATGCTAGCCATGCAAGCCCAAAGACCTGTTTGTCGAAGAACCCGTATAAAAAGCTGGATTCCATGGCACACATCTGTAATCTTAGCACTCTTACTCTAAGATGGGAGGCAGAGATAGGAGGATCCCCTGGATACCTGCAGGTCAGCTTGCCTGGAGCATACAGTGCAGAAGAAAAACAAGAGAGACCCTGGCTCAACAAGGTGGAAGGTGAGAACTGACTCTAGAATGTTGTTCTCTGATGTTCACATTCATTCCATGGTAATCACATGCCTACACACATGTGCGCGCACATATACACACACAAATGCACACTAGCAACCAAAAAGGTGATGTAGCACAAATCTTAAAAGGTCGTATTAATAAAAACAAATGTGAAGCAAGGTATTGGGGTGAATGCTGGAAGATCAGAGAAGCAGAACAAGCCACAGCCACCTCATCTCACCAATTAATCAGCTGATCCTGTTTCCTCAGGCTGGAAGCCTCTGAGTTCTCATCCAAATTGATCTCAGCTGAACTGCTGCTCAAAAGCCTAAAAGCTTAACCAGACCAAAAGCTTCTAGTTTCTGGTCCTCACTCCTTAAATACCTTTCTGCTTCCTGCCATCACTTCCCAGGATTAAAGGTGTGTGTCACCATGCCTGGCTGTTTCCAGTGTGGCTTTGAACTCACAGAGATCCAGATGGATCTCTGCCTTCAGAATGTGAGGATTAAAGGCGTGTGTGCCACCATTTTCTGGCCTCTATATCTAGTGGCTGTTCTGTTCTCTGACCCCAGATAAGTTTATTAGGGTGCACAATATTATGGGGAACACAATATCACTACAGTGAAATTGCCAGATGGTGGTGGTGCTCACCTTGAATCCCAGCACTCAGGAGGCAGAGGCAGGTGGATTTCTGTGAGTGTGAGACCAGCCTGGTCTACAAAGTGAATTCCAGGACAGCCAGGGCTACAAAGAGAAATCCTGTCTTGAAAAACCAGAGAAAAGGTGAAATGTATGTTTTAGTACACTAAATATGTCCATGTTGTTGTCACTTTAACATTTAATCGGCACAAATGTTAGTAAAGAGCTCTTTGACATCAATGTTTTGCAAGTCTTTAAAATTCATGTACACCTTACACTTGCAGCACACCTGAGTCCAGCGTGTCTACAGCTACTTTCAGGGGCTCAGTAACCTTCCCTCGGCTGGTGTAGTAGCTGTCTCAGGCAGTGCAGTTTAGAAGAAGAGCAGACAACGAATGGAGCCTTGTGAGACACCTGCATTTGAGAGATAAGAGGACGGAAAGAAGTCACTGACAGAACTGACAGAGGCAGGAGGATAATCAGGACAGCACAGTGTCTAAAAATTCAAGTGTTTTTCCTAGGGAAGAAGGTCGTCACGCACTTCGTTCAGAGCGAAGGCTCCTTCGCTCTTGAATTTGAGAGGGCTTCCCCTGCCGTAGTGTGGCTCCGCACGACAAAAATCACTCTCATTTGCTGTGGCTTTAGGAGTCTCGTGTATGGATCCAAATGTGAGTTTAGGGGCCCTAAGGCCGGTGGCCAGAGATAACAGGGTGACTGAGGGACAGAAGAAAGGAACAGTGAGGTGGTACAAAGTTGTCAGAGGGTGTGATGATTTAAAACAGGTGCCTGGTGGGAGTAAGATGGAGATCGGGTTACCATGACAACCGATTATTTCATTGGTCCAATGACCAGTTGCCATGGAGACAAAATCTTTGTGTCAGTGTGACATAGATCCCAAGGGAGAGGATGCTTGTGCAAAGAACCCCATGCTCATTGCTAAAGCTTTCACATTAGCAATAATTTCTGCATTGCTTGAAGTCTCTCAGGCACGCCAGTCAACATGGATGTTCTCCTTCTTCTTTGCTGTGCATTTACAGCAGTCATTGCTTGCAAAATGCACACATTTTCCTGTTCTACATAATGTCTTCCTGGCAAATACTTTAGTTGTCTTTGTAATGTGGCATTTTCTCTCAAAAGACGTACTTCCCTTGAAGGCAGGGATCATCCTTACAATTGAGTTGCGTTTTGCAAGGACTCAACATATTATGCTCACTAGACAATGAGCCAGTAGAGAGCTAGTGGGAGCCACTGGAAAGCAGAGGACCTTGGGAGCCAGCCAGATTTGGGGTTGCATGTCTTCTCTGCTTCTGCCATCTGCCAGTTGTGTAGACCTAGGAAAGCTGTCCCCACCCCCAGTCCCCACCCCTGCAACTCCCTGCCTCCTCTTCTTTGAGAAAGAGTCTCATTATATCACTTTGATGTTCTGGAACTCACTACATAGACCAGGGTGGTCTTGAATTCACAAAGGTCTGCTTGCTTCTGCTTCTTGAGTGCTAGGATAAAGGGTGTGTGCCACTATGTTCCAGTCCCTGGAAGAAGTAACTTCCCCCCCCCCCAGGCAGCGTTTCTCTGTGTAGCCCTGGCTCTCCTGGAATTCACTTTGTAGACCAGGCTGGCCTCAAATTCAGAGATCTGTCTACCTCTGCCTCCCGAGTGTTGGGATTAAGGCATGTGTCACTGTGCCTGGCTCAGAAGTAACTTTTAATATAAAAAAAGAAATAGAGGACACACCAGTTTTCATGTGTGAATCTTACTTGAATTTTGTTTCAAACAAAATTTTATGAAACCCATCAAGTGACTGGATGTGTAAGCATTGGGAGGGAGCATCAGAGATATATCTTATGACAATTAGGACAGCATGGAGCTGTTAGCAGGGTAGACAGGCTATGCAGAGATGGACAGGAAATCTTTGCTAGCTGTACTTAGATGGGGCATCAATAGCCAGAACATATATAGAACTACAAAATAGAATAAAGAAACTGCTGATCAATAAATGGGTCACTGAATTAATAGACAGTTCTCAAAAGAAGGCCAATAAATGTTTTTAAAAGTGTTCAACATCCTTAACCATCTGGGAAGTGCAAATTAAGACCACTTTGAGATTCTAGCTTGTCACACTCAGAATAGCTGCCACCAAGAAAAAAAGTGATAACAGATATTAGATGTAGGGAAGAGGAGCCTTAATCCTTACTGTTGTGTAGGATTACTTACTGAAGTGTAGACTGTAGTGTGGAAATGAGTGTGGAGGTTTCTCAAGATTGAAGACTAGAAGCACTGTGGGAGCCAGCTCTACCCTCCCTGGGGTTTATTTCTACCACAGGTGCATTTGCACAGCATTCCGTTTGCTGCAAGGAAATGAAATCATCCTGGGTGTCCATCCACCAGCGAAGGGAAAACAAAAAACTGGGCCATACATTGAGTTTACATTCACTTACAAAAAAGGTAGAATTATGAAAATTTCAGGAACATGGATGGAACCAGAAAAGAATATGTTAAGTGAGGTAATTCAGCCAGGCATGGAAAGGACGAAAACCACGTATTTTTCTCTCCTCTGCAGGTCCCAGCTTCTACCTCTTATACATGTGTGTTTATGTGTGTGTGTGAGAGAGAGAGGGAGTGTGTGTGTGTGTGTGTGTGTGTGTGTGTGTGTGTGTGTGTGTGTAGAGAGAGAGACAGAGAACAGAAAGGGGCTCATGAGTGGGGAGGGTAACAGAGGACATGTGAAATGAAATGCAGAAGGGACTATTGGGCAGAAGGGTAAAAGTGGGGGGAGGAAGCAGACAGATGGGGAGAGAAAATGAAGGGGGGCAACCAAAGTTACATATATATGAAAACGGCATAAAGAAATTAAGGATATTTTATGCAAATTGAAATAAACTAAAATAAAGCTATATATCTTAACATTTTATACACGAGAGACTCTGAAGACTACCAGGAAAACTTAGATATGATAAACACTTTAAGCAAAGTGGCAGGATATAAAATTAACATGTAAAATTAGTAACCTTCCTGTACATAAGAATGCCAAGAAATAAGAAAAAGAATTCCATTCAAAATTGCAGTAGGGCCAGGCATGGTGGCATATACCTTTAATCCCAGTACCTAGGAGGCAGAGGCAGGTGAATCTCTGAGTTCCAGGACAGCCAACAGCTACAGAAATCCTGTCTTGAAAAAAAACCACCACCACCACCACCACCATCAAAAAAAAAACAAAAAAAAAACCCCACCAACCAACCAACCAAGCAAACAAACAAAAACACATCTCTTTGGGGCTGGAGAGATGGCTCAGTGGTTAAGAGCACTGGCTGCTTCTGGAGGACTTGAGTTCAATTCCCAGCAACCACATGGTGGCTCACAACCATCTATAGTGGGATCTGATGCCCTCTACTGGCCTGCAGGTGTACATGCAGACCAAGCACTCATACACAAATATAAACATGTTTAAAAGAAAAACAAATGCAGGAGTCAGGGAAGAGGACGAAGAGAAGGTGGCTGCCACCTGTCTTGGAATAAAGCTAGCTAATGAAGTAAAAGACTCCTACAATAAAAACTTTAAAACACTGAAGAAATTGAGGAAGACATGAGAAGGCTGAAAGATCTTCCATGCTCATGGATAGGAAGAATTAATATTGTGAAAATGATTATCTTTTTATTGTTTTTTGTTTGTTTTGTTTTGTGAGATGGGGTTTGCCTGTAACTTCCCTGGCTGTCCCGGAACTCACTTAGTAGACCAGGCAGGCCTTGAACTCATAGAGATCTGCTTACCTCTGCCTCCTGAGTGTTGGGATTAAAGCCACCATGCCCAGTAAAAATGGTTTTCTTAGCAATAGTAGTTCAATACAGTAGGTTCAATACAGTCCCATCAAAATGTCAACATCATTCTTTTTTAGCAGAGAGAGGAAAAACAATCTTAAAAATCCACATGGCAACAGAAAAGACCCAAGATCCTGAGCAATGCTTGGATATATCACCATGTCTGATTTCAAGTAATGCAACAGAAACTTAGTAACAAAAACAGAAGTGTAGCTCAATGGGACAGGATGGAGGACCCTGATATCTTTATTGGCCATTTGTACTTTATCTTTTGAGTGTCTGTTCATGTCATTAGTACATTTATTTATTCATTATTTTTTTTTTTATTGTAAGACAGGGTCTCACATACCTCAGGCTGAGATATGTGACAGCTACATGATTTTGGCAAGCATGCCCTAAATACACACTATAGAAAAGACAACATCTTCAACAATGGTGCAGGGAAAATTGGATGTTGGTATGGAGAAGAATGAAACTAGACCCTTATCACTCACCCTGCATATAACTCCACTCCAAATGGATCAAAAACTGCAATATAGGATGTGAAACTCTGATACTATTAGAGGAAAAAGCAGGAAATACAGCTCAAGATACAGGTATAAGCAGGGACTTCCCGAACAGGAATCACCCAGAAAATAATGCCGACAATTGACAAGTGGGATTATGTGAAACGAAGGCTTGTGTACATCAAAGGAAAGAGCTAATGGAGGCAGGGGCAGCCTACAGAGGGAGAAAAGTCTTTGCTAGCTGTACATCTGACAGAAGACTGCTATCTAGACTATAAAGGACAAAAAAAAAAAAACCTAACTAAAGAAATCGAATGACAGGGTTGATGAGCCAGCTAGTTGGGTGTGGTGGAATATGCCAGTAATCTGAGCAGTCAGGGGGTGGGGGCGGGAGGATCGGGAGTTCAAAGTCCTCTTCAGGGACATAGCTTGTACTAGGTTAGCCAGAGGTATTTGAGGCCTTGTCTTACAATAAATACATGAATGAATAAGTAAATAAATGTGCTTAAGAAATGAACAGACACTCTATAAAGATGAAGTACAAATGATAAATGTATGAAAAATGTTCAGATTCACTGGTGACCAGAGAAACACAAAACTACATTGAGATTCCATCTCTGTCCAATGAGAATGGCTGTTACTAAGAAACCAACAAATGCAGCAAGGACGTGATCAAAGGGAAGCTTCGTGAACTGCTATTGGGGATGCACACTAGCTAGGGCGCTAAGGAATTCAGAAGGAGGGGCCTCCAAAAACTGAAAATACATCTAGCCTGTGACCTGATTATGTCATTTCCGGGTATTTATCCAGAGAATTCCAGGTCAACATACCACACTTACAACAGTACTCACAGTAGCTAGTTGTGGGGACAATTGTAGATATCCATCAACAGAGGAAGGGTAAAGAAAATGTCGTGTACACGTACAGAATGGATTTTTTTTCAGCCATAAGGAAGAATGAAGTCATATTGTTTGTATGAAAATGGATGTGTCTAGAGGCAATCTCAGAATGTGCTTTCTCTCGTTGCAGTTTCTAGATTTTATGTGGACAAATAAAATCATGTGTGTGTTTATTGACATGGAGTGAAATTGTCGGGGGACAAAGGCAGTTAACAAAACAGAGGAGAGTTAAGCAGAGTAGAGAAATATGGGGGATACACTCAAAATACATTGTGTGTAAATGTCCTTATGTAACCAATACCATATAAATCCATATACACTGACAAAAATAAAAATATATTAAAAACGTTTAATAACAATAGCTTCATAAATGCATGTTAAGATTGTAGACATGATAATATTTTGTTGTAAAGAGAATTCATATCTTTTGTAGGTGTATTTGAAAAAAATGGGTGTATTAATTTGTTTGATATCTGGAGTTTGCTTCAACATAACTCAGAAGGTACAAAGTGAGGGGTGAGGGCAAGCTGTAGATGAATCTGGCTTGCCTGCCACTTAATAGCTGTTACAGTTGGGTGTTGAATATGAGGAGTTCCTGGCATTTCTTGTCATTTGCATATGTATTTGAAGTTTTCCAAGATGAATAGCTTGAAAAAGACAAGGAACTCTATATTTAGAATATGACAACATACCTGATGTGACTGACCTAAGGAGGAAAGACTTGTGTTGGCTTACAATTCCCATATTTTCTTGGCCTTTTGTACTTGGGCAGAATCTCATGGTGATGGGAGGTATGGAGGAGGAGGCTACTCATCTCATGGCAGACAGAAAGGAGAGAGAGAAGGAGTAGGGACAAAGTATATAACCTTTCAACATACAACCCCCAGTGACCTGCATCCTCCAACAAGGCCCCACATCTTAAAGTTTCCAGAGCCTCCCCGAAAGATGCCAACACATGGGGACCAAGCGTGTATTCACAGGAGCCTGTGAAGGATGTTTCACTTCCAAACCACAACAAACATTAAGCTTCTCCTTTCAAAACTATGCACACAGAGACCTAGATGTAAGAAAATAAAGACTATTGCCTAGTGTGGTGTTGGACACACTGTGAGGTTTTAGCGCCTATGTTAATGTTTCCTCCAGTAGTTTTTCACAGGGAGGTTTCTACCTTGTGAACAAAAAAGATACCTCATTGTCAGATGCCTTTATAAACAGACTCGGAGAGGAATTTTACAGGCAAGAGGTATGGTGGGGGAGGGGGGCTTCTGTGATCAACCTTGGTGGAGGAATAAAACAAGTAG
This sequence comes from Peromyscus maniculatus bairdii, assembly GCF_049852395.1. Lineage (NCBI taxonomy): Eukaryota > Metazoa > Chordata > Mammalia > Rodentia > Cricetidae > Peromyscus > Peromyscus maniculatus. The sequence goes on from NC_134853.1 coordinate 138,759,729, forward strand.
AAATGGTCAGAGGAAGTTCAGCTGTGATGTAGCTAGCATACAAGCCTCACTCACTTCCTCACCGAAGCCTGGGGAATGTGAGAGAGGGAAGTGAGCCTCTTATGTTTCACCTTGAAGACTGGAACTGAGCCTTTTTTCTGGGAACCGCTCCCCTGTGTGTCTTGCTTCAAGCCCCAGTACACTTTTCAAGGCTAAGCTCAACTGTTCATGTATATGCAAACACTGTCTTAAGACCCTCATCTCCAGTCAGATTAAATTCTCTCCTCCGCTGTCCTTTCTCCATGAACCAAACAGGGAACTAGGAACAGTAACTACTCATAGCTCTTCTGGGTACTCTGAGTGTTTGTGCTTTCTGTTCTTCGACAGCATACCCATGAAGAGCTACTATCATTATTCCAACTTGCGGATGAGAAAACTGAGCTTCGAGACATTAAGAAATTTGCCCAACTAATGTTATTGAGCCCAGGGTGGATTTTAACAGCAGATGGGGAGCCCATGTTCTTGATCACAATTATGCTATACTGCCCCCTAGCTACTGCTTTTATCTTTGGAGTATCTTAACTTTTTAAGGGAATGGTAATAAGCAGGTTGAATCTCTCTCTGCTTTTGGAGGATTCATCCACAGGTTTGGACAGGCTTACTCTGCGGTGTTCTCCTCAATGTTGCATCAAGAATATCCCATGGAAGGTTTTTTTTTTTCTTCCTCTACCCACTGCCTCAGTACTGGGGATTGAACTAGGGGCCCCGTCCATGCTAGGCTACAGGTTAGTCTACCACGAAGGTCTTTAAATCACCATTCTTTACTCTTTGAAGAGGCTTAGAAAATGTTAAGCCTTGGGACTCTCTGGCCTGATGTTCATCTGAGGTTAGCGTTTACCTACATGTTTTCTTTGTCCAGTCCCATTATCAACTCAATCAAGCTAAATTTCCAATTGCTAAGCCCTCTGGAATCTTTAGCGCTTTTCATAGCTCTATAATGCCCCAGGAGAGTGTGTGTGTCTTTAATGAACTCCTACTCTGCTCTAAAACCCCCAGAGCCCATGTCCCATTCTTCATTTGTGTGGCTTTTAAATAAAATTAGAAGTATGACATAAAAATAAAAATAATCTCCTCACCCAAGTTGGTAACAAACTGTAGCACAGCAAGAGCCTTTGCGGTGAGTTAGGAGATCCAAGTGACAATTCTGGATCATTTCGCAACATTAGTTTGACAAAAATATGGACAGTACCTAGCAGGTGTCGGGTATGATGATGGTACCATGTTTAGAAACAAACGCGCATGGTCTGTTTGGAAAACAGGGACTGAATTCTAAGCACCTTCATAACTTCCCTAGGCCCTGCGGCACAACAAGGCTTAGAGAGGCCTGTTTATATCCACAGATCAAAATGGAATTTGATTTTTCTATGTCCCATTTCCTTTTTCTTTCATACTCCCCATGCAATCTCTTTACCTGGAAAAGATACCAGAGCTTTGAGAAACTCCAGAAAAAGTTTCGGAAAATGTCTGTATCAGTCAATATAAGCTCTGTTATGCTACAGGAATGATCCTCAAGTCTCAATGGCCCAATGGGTTGATGTTGTTTTTCTCATTTGTTGAGTCCTTCCCAGGTCAGCTGTGACTTTGCCATAGGTGGTTTCCATTCTGGGTCTGAGGCAGATGGAATAGCTTTCGCTTTGAGCAGTGATGGTCATCAGGACAGCAGGAATAAAGGACAGCATGATGCCGCACACTGCCTGAAGGCTTGGCTCATACTGCCACTCCCATTCTCCTAGGCAATATAAGTCATGTGGTCAATTCTGCTCTCAATGGGAAGGTCTAACCCAACCTTGGGAGGCATCATAAGCATTTGGGAATGGTAATATAGTCAACCATACTGTCTCTTTAATTTGGGAATGGTAATCTAGTCAACCATACTGTCTCTTTACGCCTTTACTCATGGTGCTTGGATGCTAAGACATCGTCTTGAAATGGCTAGGCCCAGGTAGTTGCTATTTTCATAATGTCAACATAAACAATGATTGGGGGTTTGGAGAATCTTTGAAAGTGAGCAAATCAAATAATAAGAATCAGATGGTTCTGGGTTCAAATCTTGACTCTGTTTGCTCTTCTTCAAAATTGAAAAAAAAAAGTCCCAGTTTTGTTGTAAAGATTAAATAAAAATACACAAAGGCTACATAAAGGATATCCAATAGGTGGTAACTACTCCTTATTACTATCTCCCAGCACGGGAGCTTCTCGAAGGTTCCTATCTAGTACATAAGGCACAAGATCAGACAATAATGTCATACCTTGAAGCTAACCATTTAATTTCCAAATTGGCACCCAGAGGGTCAAGTTATCTTGAGCTACAAACCTTGTTGACATGCTCTTGCTAACCAGGTTCCATTCATTGTAACATTCCCTAACTGTTACCACTAACTGGTGAAAAAGAGGCCTTCCTTTTGGTCACTCTATTTGAACACTGTTTGACTCACTCTTCCAAGTGCCATTTCATCTATACTATTGCTTACAACTAATGTAACTACTTCATTCAGTCATTCATGTCATGTACGCATTTGCTCATGTGTGCTCGGCTGTCTTGGTGTCTTTGTGCTTCTCATTATGTTTTTAACTAGCCTGGTTGATTCTGAGAGTGTAGGTAAGATAAGGTTTGAGGAAGATTATAAGGAACCGAGGACGTGTGTGTGTGTGTGTGTGTGTGTGTGTGTGTGTGTGGTATACTAGTACAAATTTGTTGTCAGATTAGCAAATAAATTATCTTGGCTTTTTACTGGTGCTGATGGACTTGAGTGTAAGCTGGACCTTTCTACAGAAAATGTGTGGCTCATACAGTTTGGGAAACTACCTTTTGTTTTACCTATACAGTCAGAAGCTAAAGCCAAGCTACTGGAGGGGAGAAATCAGTTTAAAAGTGGTTTACATAGAGAATGTGATCTAGCTCCGGGAGTTAGTTATTGCTATCAGCCATGAGTATTTAATGACATAATAAGACTCATTTTTGTGGCTTGGCTCTTGTATCCACCCAACCTTTCCCCGTTTATACAAGCTGTTCTGTTTTTTCTCCACACTTCAGCTTTTCTCTATTCCTAAGGCTGCCACCGTCTCAGGACAGCAAATTTCTTCTCATTTATTGACTTAACCCTATCCCTACCTGCTAAGGGGGAGGCTTTCTTTGCCCCTCCAGGTCTACAGCTTCCTACACCAAACTGAACAGTTCGCCTTGCCTCTTCTCCGTTTCCATGGCACAAACACAAATATCTGCTGAATTGCATTGAAATGAATTGTTTATCTATTCATGTTTAACTGCTTGATATTTAGCACAATGCCTGGAATGAGTAGGCACTTGATAAATGATTGTTGACCGCTCTTTAAGTATGTATAGTGACTCAAGTGTTGTGATTAAGTAGCTGTAAGCAGTGCTAAGAGCTTCCCAATGGCCTATGTGTACCTTTTAATAATTTTTTTTACATATAATACATGAAATTATGTATTATATAAAGATACCCAAGAAATCTGGAAGGCCCTACCTCATGCTTCTCTCTTCTTCCTCTTGCAAATCTTGGCTCATTTTAAATTCATTTCTCATTTTCCTTTTTTTCCATTGCAAAAAATACAGACAAAAGGATAAGAAGGAATCTCGTTTGTCTAAGTGGCTGTGGGGTCACACACTTGTCAAACATCCTGCCATTGAAGTACCTAATCTTTGGTTCGTAGGGTTCTTACAGCTCGGCACTGGACTATATCCTTTTCAGGGAATTTACAATCCACACAAAGCTGGGGAAAGACTGCAAACAATAAAGAACAATAACACCTTCATCTCTCTGCTTTGCACAATCTGTCTCTTAAGGTCCCCAGACTTACCATCTCCTTTTTGAGGGCTGGCCTGCTCCACCTTCCCTCCCAACCTATCAGCATCAGCATCCTGCTCCAACTTCCCTCCCAACCTATCAGCATCCTGCTCTAACCTTCCCTCCCAACCTATCTGTACCTCCTAAGACAGCACACTACATTTTCCTATGCTGACTCTCACCTGTGTATACAGTGAACAGTTGTCTTTGGGGGCTCTGACTTGGTGATAGCCTGTTCACAATCTCTTTGGCTAGGTCTCTGTGATTAGTTTCTACTTTGTAGATACAGGAATAGAGATGGAAAGAAACTGCATTTAATATAGGCAACACAGGAAGTTAAGGAAAATTAGATTTGTACCCAGGTCTGCCCTTCCAACCTCTGTTTTAGATGGTTCTTCCTTGCAAGGTCCCAGAACCTTTCTTGTTGCTATGGCCATTGCAATCTTTGTGTGTGTTTATGTGTGTGTACATACTTCTCTACATGTTAAATTTTTTAAAAATTAATTTTATTGTGTATGTTTAAGGTATGTGTGGGGGACCATCCCCCACCTTTTATCCCAGGGTACTCTTGAGGAGAGAGGGATAAGAGATTTAGACAGAAGGATAGAGAGGAGAGAAAAAGACAGAAACAGGACAGCCTCAGGAGGGCCTGGATCCTTATCCACCCGCCCAGAACTTTATTCGAAAGGCTTTTTAAAAAAAAAAAAAAAAAGATTTATTTATTTATTATGTACACAGAAGAGGGCACTAGATCTCATTACAGATGGTTGTGAGCCACCATGTGGGTGCTGGGAATTGAACTCAGGACCTCTGGAAGAACAGTCAGTGCTCTTAACCTCTGAGCCATCTCTCCAGCCCTCAAAAGGCTTTTTTAAAAAAAATTTATTTATTTATTTATTTATTTTTGGTTTTTCGAGACAGGGTTTCTCTGTGTAGCTTTGCGCCTTTCCTGGAACTCGCTTTGGAGACCAGGCTGGCCTCGAACTCATGGAGATCTGCCTGCCTCTGCCTCCCGAGTGCTGGGATTAAAGGCGTGCGCCACCACCGCCCTGCTAAAAGGCTTTTTATAATAATGCCAAGGGGCAAGGCAAAAGACCTCCCCCTTGCTAGATACGGCCAAATGTAGACCCTTCCAAACACCTGGTACCCAGGCCGGTGGTCCAACCATCCTCTTATGCAGCCCAGTTGATAAAGCAAGCTCAGATCTCACTAGGAAACCTCTGTGGGATACTACAGTGTAGTGATATATTGTGCACCCTATTAAATTTGCCTGGGGACCAGAGGACAGGGCCAGCCACTAGATTGGACATAGAGGTCAGGCAGGTTTGGCACATATCCTTAATCCTATCACTTGGGAGGCAGAGATCCATCTGGATCTCTGTGAATTCAAGGCCACACTGGAAACAGAGCCAGGCAGTGGTAGCACACACCTTTAATCCCAGTACTGGGAAGAAGACACGCCTTTAATCCCAGGAAGTGATGACAGAGTGGAGAAGGTATATAAGGCATGAGGAGAGGATTTCAGACAGAGGATTTGTGGAGTTGGTGAGGTGAAGTTGGCTGTGGCTTGCTTTGCTTCTCTGATCTTTCAGCTTTCACCCCAATATTTGGCTCTGGGTTTTTTATTATAAGAGCATTTAACATTTGAACAACACACAGGTGTACAGCACAATGTTATGGGATGAAAATCCATGGTTAACAGGTTACTATAACAAAGCAAATTGACACATCTATCCTCTTACCACTATTTATTTTTCCTTTAGTTTCTGTGGCCAGACCAGCTATATTCTACTCATGTAGTAGGAATCCCACATAAAGAACAATTTTATCAGTCTTCCACCTTATGAATCTCAGTGGCTTCTGGTTCTGTTCCTCAAAAGTAGTGGCTTCTCACCCCACCATAGCAGGTATGTAAATCTGTTCTTCCCCAAGTTCTGTGCCCCCTGTAAACCAGAATGCACATTCCTAGGCAGTGTCTCAGAAAGCCAAACCAGTGAGACATGTCCTGCCCATGGCTTGTGAGAGGAGGTAGTGAATGGGTTTGGAGCTAAGTCCATGTGTGTCTTGTACTTTTGACTCCGTCTTCTGGCTGACTCTCCTCAAGTGTCTCAGGGAGATTTCTGACTATGGTCTTTCATCATCCTGATCCCAGGTTAAACCCTGGTGACTCCTGGCTTCAGTTCACCCTGACAAATGGGAACAGTTGTATCCATCTCTTTAAATACGTGACCTAGGCTGTTCTTTAGTACATTTCTGTCTGTAGCTCAGGTCAAGGAAGATCGGTTTTGAGACCTGAAAGGCTGGGAAGGCTAGTTAGTGTTAATTATGTTCTATTGAGGATCCACCCAATAGACCAGCAAACAAGGAAATTTCAATTCCCTTGATGAACTGAAGTTCTCAGGAAGGCTGGAAAGGAAGGTGGGGGGCATCCTCTTTGGGACTATGTTTTTCTTATCACTGTGGTGTTATGTGATTGATTAATCTATTTATTTCCCACTAGACTGAATTCTTTGTTGGTGAGACAGGATCCATGTGAACTAGGATGACCTCAAACTCATGATCCTCCTCCATATCCTCTCCAGAGCTGAAGTTATATATAAACATGCATCTAGATATTTTTTTAAATTATTTATTGTGGGGTGTGTGTGTATGGGCACATGCCATAGCATGTGTGAGGAGGTCAGAGGGCAATTCTGTGGAGTTGGTTCTCTTCTACTTTTATGTGGGTTCCAGGGATTGAACTCTGGTCACCAGGCATGTGCAGCAAGCAATCTCTTTTATTGCAGCAGCAATCTTGCTGGCCCCTAGTCTGAATTCTTAAAAGTAGACAGCCTATATCTTATTTTCCTGCACAGTACAGCCCTAGTCTAGGCCATCTGTTGCAGAACATTTAACTATGTAAAGGTATGTTACATTTGTTTAACTCTGTAAAGATGTGTTGCTGTTTCACCTTGCCTGCCTAAGGCACCTGATTGGACTAACAAAAAGCTGAAGGGCCAATAGCTAGCCAGTAGTGGGATAGGCAGGGCCGAGGGGCAGAGAGAATAAGTAGGAGGAGGAATCCAGGCTAGAGAGAGAGAAGAGAACTGGGGAGAAAAAGAGAGGGAGACCCTTGGGGCCAGCCAGGCAGTTGCCAGCCAGTCAGAAGCAAGATGAGGACATAGAGAAGGAAAGGCAGACAAGAAGCCCTAAGGCAAAATGTAGACAAAGAGAAACAGGTTAAATCAAGTTATAAGGCTACTGGGACCAGCATAAAATACTGCCGAGCATCCATAACTGATTATGTCTCTGAGTCATAATTTGGGAGCTGGTTGGTGGCCCAAAAGAAAGCCTACCCCAGTTGTCACCTTGTCCCTGGATAATGTCAACTCTGACGTCCTACCCTGTACTCTAAGCAGAGCACTCAACTTCTGTTTAAAGCTCTGTAGAGACTGTTACAGCCCACAAGACCCCGCCCCCTCCTTGTTTTTCCCCTCTCCTGGCCTCACTACTTACTACCAACACCACAGGGATGCTTCACTTCTTTCAAGTCCCCGATCCAAGTTGCCTTATGAATGTGGCTCACCCAGGCAGCTCTCTTTAAAAGGACTATCCTTCTTCTTGTGTTCCACACTGCTCTGCCCTGACCTGGTTTTCCCCCTATATCATTCAACGTTTTCTAACACATTACATAATTCCTTTTTATTTTTATCCCCTTTCTCTCTGTCCAAGAGAGAATGATAGTCCCCCCTCCCTTTTGTTCACCCATTCATCTTAAGCACCTGGGGGGTATCATGGAGAAAAACGGATACTTTGAATTCCCATTGCTTCAGATAAAAGTGTTGAGTGTTTGATGATGGCATGGAGGGGAGGCTTCACGCTGTCTTAGCTCAGCAAAGTTGTCAGGGACAGTTCTCTCAGACCTCAGCTTTCTCATTCAACCAAACTCACTGACATCCATCTAACAAAATCGAATGTAGGAATACTGAGCACCTGCTGTGAGCTCACAGTTGTTCTCGGTGCTGCTGGGAGCGTACGACGTGACTTAACCCAACATCTGCAACAGCAAAGTACTACCTCCCAAGGTCATTAAGTGTAAAATGATAGGGCAGGTTGTCAATGCTAAGAGTTCAGAGGTAAGATCAGTGAAGACTGAAGGAAGTCCAAAGTTTACCACAAGTCTGAACAACCCTGCTAAACGCTCCACCTGTTGATAGCAAAGCCACAACCCGGCCAGCGAACTTGAGATGGAGAGGATGACGCGGCAGGGGCAATGACAAGATGACATGCCTTGGTAGGGAGGGGCCTCGAACCCCGCTCTTGACATCCCGAACGCAAGCAAGGTCCAAAGTGCCCCGGGGGCGGCCGGGAAAATCCAAGCTGTGTGCTAGTCGGGGCGGCGCAGTGGCAGAGGTGGGAAGGCGGAGGTCACGAGGTACATTTCTAAGGAGCTGGAATTCCGGGAGAGGGCCCGGGGCCGCCTCGGCCGCCCTTAAGCGTGAGGCGCAAACACGGCCAGGCGTTCCGCACCGGCCACTGTTGGCTCCCGCCGTCCGCCAGCGGGCGGAGCCGCGGGAGCCCAGGGGCACTACTTGTCCCCGCGGAGGAATCCCTCGCACATCGTGGTGGCCGCGACGGGGCGGACCGCCGCGCGGAGGACGCCGGGCCGGCAGCGCTGCGACGTCGCGGGAGGCGGGGGTGGGAGGGAGCGGGCCGGGAAGTAGTTCCGGGTGCGCGGCCCCGGATGTTGGCTGCTCCCGCCGCTGCCGCCGCCGCCGCCGCCGCCGCTCCGGGCCTGGGCCGCTCTCTAAGGGCGCCGTTGGGACCTTTCGCGGGGAACGGAGACGCACGCAGCGGCCGGAGGGCTCGGCCGGGCCGTTCCGGCCTGCGCAGCCTGAGGTGAGCAAGCGTCGCCAGGGTCTCGTCCGGGCTGGGGCGGCTGGCGGGGAGGCGGGGCTGGGGCATCTCCTGGGACGCGGGCGGGGGCTGCCCTGGGCGAGCGGCGCTCGCTCCCCTCCGCGCACGCTCCCCGTGGCCCGCGGTGGGCGCCGGGCCGGGCCGAGCCGAGCCGGGTCGGGTCGGGCCGGGCCGGGCGGGAGGTGCCTTCCGTCCCCCGCGGCGCAGCTCCTCAGCTGCCGCTGCCCCTCAGCCCAACGCCGCTGGCGCCTGCCCCTCCCCCAGGTGGGCCCGCGCCGCGGATGCCGGGGAGGCGGAGGACCGCGACAGTCGTGCTCTCGGTGACCGGCGCCTGGCCCGGGCTCGTCCGGTTCCCGGAGCGATGCGGCGCCCTCTCTTCGCGCTCCGGGCGTTTTTCTGCCCGGACGGCGGCCAGTGCTCTGCGGGGTCGGGGGTGCCCTGCGGGGGTGAGGAGGCTCGGGCGAGGGTCCCGCCTTCTCGCCCATCCTGTCGTCGCGTCCTTCTCTGGCATTGGGGCAAAGGCAGCCTTCGCATGCGGACGTGTTGCTGCTGTCCTGCGTGTGTTGCATCCTGCCCACGTGGTAGTGTCCCGTCCCTCCCACTCCCTCCATTTTTGCAGTTGGTCAAGAGGGAGTTAGCGGGATGGCTCCCCCCACCCCCCCATGCTTTACAGCCCCCACCATCCCGTGATTTCTTCCGGGCAGCGTGGAAGGTGTTAAGGTCAGTTTGTTTTGCTGAGAATGACTGTTTTATGGGAGAATCAAGAGTTGTACTCTTACGAAATTGAGACCAGTAGGGGACATACCAGACCTTAGTTCATTGACATCTTTTCCACCCCAGGAGCTCTTGTTCTTTTCTCTACCGCTTAATCCCCCGGAGAGCAAGCACTTGCTACTGATGTGTTGATGTGCACAGTTTCCCTTTCTCTATTCTACTTTACGTGTCTCTGTGGCCTAATGCTTTCCATTCTGTGTTGGTGCCGTGCTCTGGTGGTTGCCAGATTCCCTGAATGAGGAAGCTCGAGATTGGTGGGCTTCTTTTCGCTTTTCACTGTTTGTCTTTATTTTTTCCTTGTGTTTTATTCCCCAGTGAGAACGCGTGCATGCATGTTCTTTGGGCGTTAGTTGTATACATAGGTTTTCTTTGGCAGGTGGATTAGGTTCCACTTGGCTGTACTGAAAGTTCTTTTATTCCACTTTTCTAAAATGCACTAGGTACTATTGGGCTCTGTTTAACACTGGTTTTGAAACACGTGGGTATTGTTCGTTTTGTTTTATTTTCCCTTTAATAGCTGTCTCTTCCAGGTTAAGGTTTCCATCTTGGCTATGTTTTGCTCTTTGGAGACCACAGATTGCTCTCTTTCCAATAGCACTGACAGGCTGTTTATTCCTTTTAAACCATAGCATGTATTTATAGAGAAAACGATAACTGCTCCCCCCCCTTTTTTTTTCAGGCCAAGTGATCCCCATCTTTATGTTAGGAAGGGGTGTAGATGCGGTTGAATTTTTGAGTTTTTAGATGAGCTTGGAGGTTGCTGATTCCTGTTTGGTTTTGTTTGGAATTGAGATGAATCTTGTCCTGTGCTGCTGCCGAGCAGTTTCTCATGCCTTTATTAGATGTTTTGTGGACGAGGTCAAGATGTTTATTTTGGCTTTCAGTTTATTAGTTGGGGTAAAATGAAACTTAACTGTTTTGAAGTCATTCTTGTGAAAATTTCTAGTTTTTTTTTGTTTTTCACACTAAAGCTTTTCCTTTATTATTTAAATTTATTTTTCAATTTTAGACAGTTTTATATAGACCAAGCTGACTTCTAAGTCAGTGTGGTGAGGACTGGCTTTGAACTCTTGATCATGCCTTCACCTCCCAAGTACTGGGATCACATACCCTGTCACTATTATAACTGGCTACATTTAGTCTCAAAATGCATTTTTTTTTTTTTTTCTTTCGAGACAGGGTTTCTCTGTGTAGTTTTCGTGCCTGTCCTGGATCTTGCTGTGTAGACCAGGCTGGCCTCGAACTCACAGAGATCTTCCTGGCTCTGCCTCTCAATTGCTGGGATTAAAGGCATGCACCACCACCAACCACCACCCGGCTTTAAAATGTATTTTTAATAGTGCCTTTTTCCTTTTTTATCTGATACAAGTGTGAGCATATTCTTCCTTTTCCTTTTATGTAGAATAAAAGTATTTAAATACAGATTCTGCTTTCATTATGCTAACCTTGGGTGGGGCTGTGAAAATAGAATGTTGTTCTGATACATTCTGAGGCACATTTTTATAGTAAGGCTGTCAGCATTTGTATACTTGTGTCAAGTACCATGCTGTGAAGTAAGATACATAAGACACACAAGGACTAAAATAATGGGTGTCTGAAAAAGGAGTGGAAGTTGTCTCTACCTTTGGAGGAGCAGCCTTATACATCATGTGTACTAAACAGTCTTTCCATTTGAAATAACGCAACCAAGTAAGTAGTGTGAAAAAGGAATTTCCAATGGTGAAGAGGCTTATTCAGGAGATTAAAGGGACTTGTAAAGGCAGAAAAGTGGCATGATACCAAGTAGCTTGATGGTCACAGAGCATTTATTGGTGGATAAATATATGTACTTATATGTTTGGCTAGGGTACATTGGTTGAGGATCATCAAGGATAGAGGATTTGGTTTGGTAGGGTGCCATAGTACTTTCTCAAGACAGTGAAATGATGTATATTGTATCCAAGAAAGGTTTCTGTGTCAGCTGAGTGTGCAGGAAATGGGAAAACTGACTAGAATGTTCTTGGAAAGTTTTAGGAGTAAGATGGTGTTCTGATATAAGAAACTGGTTGTGAAAGTAAGTAACATTTATTGAATGCTTATAGCATTCCTGGAATTATTGTAAGTTTTTTTTTTTTTACATATTTTTAAGTTATTTTATTAAGTCTCTGTCTTATGTTTTGGAATCATCAAATGACTTAGCAGGCAGGGTCCTAACTGTGTGCATTGAATCATCATTTATGGTGGGTAGTCCTAAGAGACACACATTTGCAGTGATGGCCTGGAAGTGGTAGGAAAGCACGCGACACTTGTCAGGAGGGTTGTAGGACAGTGGGGACTCTGCAGAATTTGGGGTTTTACAGTAGGCTAAGGGGAAAACGAAGCATTCTGAGAGGAACCAGCAAGTAGTTTCTGCCTTAGAGGCCAAGAATAGGAAGATTTTCTAAAGGGTAGGATTGTTGACAATATTTAATTTAGTTTTAAAATTCATGGACAGCGACCTTAATGCAAAGACATTGAACCAGACCAGAAGGAACTTTGAAAGGAAAGTAACAGATTGGTAATATTTTAATATTTTCTCCTAAAGTTTCCTCTGGTATTATTATTGATCATATCAGAGTTACTCAATTGTCAAAAAATGAGTTTGTCTTCAAAAAAAGAAACTAGTGTTCCAAGCCGGGTGGTGTTATTGCATACCTTTAATCCCAGCACTTAGGAGGCAGAGGCAGGAGGATTTCTGAGTTGGAGACCAGCGTGGTCTACAGAGCAAGTTTCAGGACACCAGAGTTACACAGAGAAAACCTATCTGGAGAAACAAAAAACAAAACAAAAAAAGAAAAAGAAACTAGTGTTCTCAAGATAGTTACTTTTTACTTTTAACTATTCTTATAGGTTTCTTTATGCAGTCCTGATTGTTCTGAAACCCTCTGTGTAGATCAGGCTGGCTTCAAACTCCAAGACTCCCTTGCTTCCACCTCCTTCATCACCACCATGCACCGAAGGATCACACTGTTTCACACCGACAGTCTCTTGTGTCTGACTTCTTTCTTGTTTAAGGGTTGTTGATGTAGTAGGTCAGTGTTTCATTGCCAGATATTCTACAGTATGGATATATTTTTATCTAGTCTTCATCAATGTCATCTAGTCTTCATTCTACCAACTCTTTTTTTTTTTTCCCCCCGAGACAGGGTTTCTCTTGTGTAGCTTTGCGCCTTTCCTGGAACTCACTTGGTAGCCCAGGCTGGCCTCGAACTCACAGAGATCCGCCTGGCTCTGCCTCCCGAGTGCTGGGATTAAAGGTGTGCGCCACCACCACCGCCCGGCTAATTTTTAAGTTTATGTGCTCTACTAGGCATTAGGGATCCCAAGCTGAGTAAGCCATGGTTGGTCCTTGAACATGTGTAGAGCTTTTATGGTGTATGTATATTTTCTCATTCATTATCTCATTTGATCACACAGCAAACTTCAGTGTAGGGAAAACATCTTTGGGACGAACTGTCTTGTTAGATGACCTGCCCAGGATTGCACTTGAAGTGCTGGAGCAGATGTCATCTTTGTTAATTTTTTTCTTTTTTCTTTCCTTTTTTTTTTCTTCTTTCCATCTCTACTATTCTTTATCTCCTACATCAACAACCCTTAAACAAGAAAGAAGTCAGACACAAGAGACTGTCGGTGTGAAACAGTGTGATCCTTTGGTGCACGGTGGTGATGAAGGAGGCGGAAGCAAGGGAGTCTTGGAGTTTGAAGCCAGCCTGATCTACACAGAGGGTTTCAGAACAATCAGGACTGCATAAAGAAACCTATTTCCAAAAAAAAAAAAAAAAAGAGAGGAGAGAAAGAAAGAAAAACAAACAAAAGAATAGTTAAAAGATCCCTGTGTAAATTTCTGAAGAGTCAAGGGAACTTGGAAATCCATACCACTTGGAGAAATAATTTCATTTTTTTTGGTTACAAATGCTGTGTTGCTTTGAACTTGAAGCTATTTTCTGCCTCTCCCTCATTAGTATGGGATATAGTATAGGTATGAGCCACCACATCCAACCTGGGAATTACTGAATTTTCGTGAGGACTCTTGGGGACTCAAAGTGAAGACTTAGCAGAATTTTGTTGCTTGTTTGTGCTGTTTAGACAAGTCATTTTATATTTCTGCCCTTCCTCCTAGAACTTGAATGGTATTGAATATGATGACAGTAGGTAATGTTAGTAATAACTACACTAACATTTTGAGATCTTATTTTAGCAAAGAAGTATTCAGAATACATTCAATATACGATCCTTACTACAGTCCCTAAGTAATAGATTTTATTATCAGATTTTCACAGATGAGGAAATAGACACTTTAAGGTGAAATAACTTTCTTAAGGGTACATAGATAGGAATGGAAAGAACCAAGTTTTGAAGTTTTCATAGTTTAATTTCAGAACTCGGAATTAATCACTGTACTGTTTTGCTTACTGATTATGAATTAATAAAAGGTAACATTTCAAAGAAGAGCATGATTGGAATATAAAGATTGGATTTTGAATATAGTTGGAGAAGCAGTGAAAAGGACTTGACATTGCATGAACCTTTCTTTTAATGTGGACCTAAAATAAGGTAGATGCTTAGACATCAGTGTGTGTTGTTTTGTCTGTTCTAACAGCTTCTTACTAGAAACTACATACTGAGTACTCTTCACTGTTGGTGTTTTCTGCCCGGTAGCTTCCCTCTTTGTTGCTATGCAAAAACTTTGTCCCTCTGTCTGCAGTTTTCTCTGAACTCAGATTTTGCTTCCACTTTGAAGAGTCCAACAGGGAGGCACTCTACCTCTTTCTCCTCAAAACTCAGGAAAACATCACAGTGGCATTTCATAATAATTTTGAAAATTTTCGACTATCTTAATTGGCATAACTGTATTTCAGTGTACAAAAAGGAACCAAAGTACAATGTTTTGGCTATAGAGATTGACTTATACTGAAATTGGGAAAGGCATCCGTTGTACAGGATTTTTGATTTAATAGAATTTGTTATAACTAGATCAGCAAAACATTATTACTGTGGGCCATCTGTTGGGAAATGGAAATAGCTTTGTTGCGAGGAACCAGATGTTGTACTTATATTTATAACAATGGCACTCACTCTACTTATTTTAAGTAACCTTTTGCTGGTAGGTACCTTTGGTTGCTATTCTATTTGACATATGAGAACTCGATGTTTTTCAAACTGATGAATACTCGTGTACAATCAGGTCAAAACAAATGACTTATGGTGCCAAACTTTAATACTACAATAAGATAAAAATTTTTACTCTGACACCCTTCGTAGACCCAGTTTCTAATACTTTCTAGGCTACTTGGGTTGCTTTAAGAATTTTACCATAAATCTAACATGATTCTGTTTTGGTGTGATTGGATCTATACTAATACCACATTGTCTTTATTTTCCATCTTTACTGAATGAAATACTTTATGACAGATTCAGACTTATGAAGTACAATTAGAGGAACTATTAGAATATAGTCTTAGCTAGCAAATAGCTCAGAGATTAGGAATGCTTGCTGTGTAGTTATGAGGACTGGAGTTTGGATTCCAGCACCTATATAACAAGCCAGATATTCTGCAAATGCTTTTACTCCCAACTCCAAGGAATTCAACACTCTCTTCTGGCAAGTCACAAACCTGTGTACACATGTTTCCATACACTCACACAGATGCATACATGAATAAAATCTTGAAAAAAAAAAAAAAAGACTGGTGAGGTAGCTTGGTTGGTAAAGGTGCTTGTTGCCAAGCTTGATGACCTGAATTTGGTTCTCGGAACCCACATGGTAGAAGGAGAGAACTGACTTCCACAACTTTCAGTCAAAATTTTCACCCGGAGTGCAAAGCAAAGAGCTGTCAACTGAATTTCTAGTCAGTAAAAGTACTGTTAGTGGGATAGGATTAAATTCAGATGGGTATTCTGATTGATTAGAAGAGTTTAGTGCTAATGTATGTATTAAAAACCCCAGAAATTGGAATCAGCTCTTGCCTAAGGTTGAGACCTGACCTGACCTTTTAAACCATCAATAGACCTTAGTTTCTAATCGTTACTGTGAGATTTCTGAGAGGAATGTAGTAGTAGGTAAAACTTCTGGCTTTCAGTAGTGGTTTCACATTTTGTTTGCTTACAGAGAACAAGTTTGGGAAGAGGTTATAGTATGATAGAACTAGGTTATTGTTTACATTCTAGATTTTGGGGTATTATTGAATTATTAAAAATAATTCTTGTCGGTAGACTTCATGGGTTACCCTATTGTTACCTATGGTGAGTCCAGAATGTACCTAATTCACTTTCTGTCCTATCTTGTATTACAAACAGAAAACTATCTTATGATGGGCTTCAAATTTATATACTTTGCACCTTTTAGTGACTTACTTTTCTTTCTTTCTTCCTTTCTTCCTTCCTTTCTTCCTTCCTTCCTTCCTTCCTTCCTTCCTTCCTTCCTTCCTTCCTTCCTTCCTCTTTTCTTCCTTCCTCCCTTCCTCCCTTCCTCTCTCCCTCTCTCCCTTTCTTCCTTTCTTCCTTTTTAAGGAATACAAAGCACACATGCACACAGGCCTAAGGATTCAAACACTAAGGAAATTATCATCGAGAAGATAACTTTTTTTTAAAGATTTATTTATTTATTATGTATACAGCATGTATGACTGCAGGCCAAAAGAGGGCATCAGATCTCATTTCAGGTTGTGAGTCACCATGTGGTTGCTGGGAATTGAACTCAGGACCTCCGGAAGAGCAGTCAGTGCTCTTAACCTCTGAGACATCTCTCCAGCCCTTTTCTGAATTTCTTAACAAAGAAAACTATCTAATCTTCAACTCCCTCAGAGACCTGAGAAGGAAATAATACCTTAAAAATAATTACCTAGTAAAACAGGAAGTGCAAACAAGCGACTTCCAAAAAATGTGAATTATGACAGAAACAGCCAGCTGCCTGGACAGTCATCCGAGGTTACTCTGCAATGTTGGGGCATCATTTTTGGCCTACAGGCTTAGCATATCCACTGACAGACTCATTTGTGAAGCAGGATATATGCAAGGCCTACAGTTCGGCCCCACATTTGGTGCGAGTATTCCATTTATCAGGTAAACTTGAATTCCGCCAGTGTCATGTCATGATTCAGGATTTTAAATTCTGGAAATTGCTGGTGTTTTTGGAATTTGGCTTTCCATTCTTCTTGGCTTGCAGGTGACTTTATCTCCTTTATTAAATGCCAGTCTACTATTGAGAGACCAGACTGTCAGGCTAGTTACTCTTCCAAGAATAACTGTTTCAGCTACTGTTCCACTGCACACCAGGAGCCATCAGTTCACTGCCTGTTCAGCTGCTTTCGAAGGAAGAGGCACTGTACCATTTCTGGATTGCAAAGACACTTTGGCGATGGTGCCATATTGCCCTGGCCTCAGAGGGTGCTTGTTGCCAAAGCTGCAACCACACTTGTCTTGGCAAGGATCGGCAGTCTGTGTGTGTGTGTGTGTGTGTGTGTGTGTGTGTGTGTGTCCGTGTGTGTCCGTCCGCCCGCCCGTCCGCCCGTCCGTCCGTCTGTTCTGCTTGTCCATTTTGGACAGCATACTGTCAGCAGTTGATGTGAGGGCACTTTCTTGCCCAGTGGCTAACTTTTGCCACAGTGAAAGTAAACTCCATGTGGAGGTTCTTCAATGCTTATATCTTCTGTACTTACTGTGCAGAACATGTAGGCATTCTTACATATTCAGTCAAATAGTACTTAAGAAGGCATTTTGTGTTTCATCTTAATTTTAAGAATTTTAGTATTGTTTTAAATAGTGTGTATCAAGTTACCCTTTTAGCTGGTATGATGAATAAATAAATTGTAGTTCCTAGAATATTGAATTTATCATTCAGGCCAGTGAAGTTTCCTATTAAAAGACTTAGGATATGGCCATAAATTTAGCTTCTCTTCCCAAGCCTGCATTCAGTGGTAGTCTAATAAATAAGGCATGGTACACTCCTGTATTCCCAGCACTCAGGAAGGGAGGCAGAGGCAAAAGGTTTGCTATAGATTTGAGGTCAGCCTGTTGTACATAGTGATTGAATGCTAGCAGGAAAAAAAGGTAGCTTGTTTGTTTTATGTAGGCTTTAACTGAAGCAAAATGTACTTCTAACTAATTTCTTTTTCCTCTGTGGAACAGTGGAGCCTGTAGTCTGCCTTCTTTCACAAGAGAACCCTTCAAGTATTTAAAAATTATTATTTCAACAGATATTTTGATACAGTGTATGTAAGGCATGGTCAAATGGCAGCTCAGAGGCATTGTTCTCAATGACAGGTGTGGATAAAGATCTATGGGTTTACCAGAAAGTAGTGGTTTTGTTTCTACTGATGAAGAAAGTTTCTTAGAATAGGTAGTATTTGAAATGAGATGAGATACGGGCATTTTAGGCTGAGAGAATAACCAGAAACGTAAAAGATGAGGCACAGTGGAAATTAGAGGAAAAGAAGCTTCCCAAACTGTGTATCAGGATATTAAAAATGTTCACTGTTGTTTCCTCAGTACTTGAAGCGTGGCAAATAATTGTTAGAAATCAATAAATTGTCACATTTGGAAAAATACTAAATACCTTTTCATGCACATTCCAAAGTAGTTAAGGTTACTGAAATTTTTGATGTCTTTTGGAGTAGAAAAAATGTAATGTTTTTCTCACTTTTTTGAATACTCACTAACAGTTGCAAAGCCTCAGGAAAATAATATGCTCAGTCTGTATATTAGAAGTGAGTTGCAAACCTGGAAAATATTTTCTTCTCCAAGCTTAATAGACCTAGCTTCTTAGCTTCTTCGGTGATTTACCACTTGGCATGGTTTCCTTTTTTTGTTTTAAATGAAGACAGTCTTACTACACAGCCTTGACTGCCCTAAAACTTGGATTGTAGGCTAGGCTGACCTCAAATCATAAAGATCCACTTCCCTCTTCCCTCTAGTTCTGGAATCAAAGGTGTGTGCCACCACAGACCATGGATTTTTGGTTTCTAATCTTCTCACTTGTATTATGAATCTTTCCCTGTGAACACTCAGCTCAAAACAACCTGCTCAAAACAACATAGTATTCGATGTGAACTAAGTGAAGAGTTTATGAAGCTGTTAACTTTCTTGGTCTGGATTCTAGCTTTCTAATGAAGCCTGAGACTATTTACTTCTTTCTAGTAGCTGAGGCACTACCCTGGCTCATATTTAGTTCCCATATTGATTTACAAGAACTTCTTTGAGTAAATTCATAGAGAATTCTTTTTAGTAGAGCTATCAAATGAGTACCTATTTTCTTTTGAATGAATATATATATATATACTATTTTCTTAGGAATAATAGTCATTCATTTTTGCTTCCTGAAATTTAGGAAAAGAAAAATAATTAATTGTGCAAATGCTGGAGTTGAATAAATAATACCCAAAGAGTCTACCTGCTTTATTGATTCTATTTAGAAGTATATAAAATATAAGTTGGGTCTGTAATTACAGCTGCTTGAGAGGCTAAGGCAATAGGATCATACATTTAAGGGCTACAGAATGAGTTCAAGGCCAGCTTGGGCAATTTAATGAGCTCCTGTCTCAACATAAAAGGTAATAAGAGGTCTTAGGGTATAGCTTAGTGAAAGAATGCCCATCAAACATGTGGGGTCTTGAGTTTAATCTTCCATTCTCTCGCCCAACCTCAGTATATAAAATAAAATGATTCCTCATCTATTGAGGTTCAAAAATTGAGGGTTTTTTTTTTTGTTATATACCTCAAGTGTCTTGTTTTCTTTTGTACTGATGTTATTTTTTATTTTTATTTTCTTATTACTAATATTTTTTTTGAGTCAGGGTCTCACTATATAGCCCTGGCTGTCCTGGAACTTGATATATAGACCAGGCTGGCCTCAAATTAAGGAGATCCATCTGCCTCTGCTGGGATTAAAGGCATGTGTAGTCATGCTAGACTCATATATTATTATATGAGCCATTATTGTCTTTAACAAAATTGATGGTATTTTCTTTTTTCTCCTTGTGTATGTATGTGGGGTGCCTGTGTGTGTATATGAATTTGTGTGTGTGTGTTGTATGCACATATGTATATGTGTATGAATAGACGACCAAGGTTGACATTGAGTATTCCTTAATCATTCTCCTTATTCATTAAGGCAGAGTCTTTCATTGGAATCCAGCGCTGTCCCATAGTTTTGCCTGAGGGAAATCCTGTTGTCTCGTATGAACTGGAATTATAGATGGGGTGCCTGTTAGGCCTGCCTGAGTTTTATGTGGGTTCTGTGGATTCAAACTCTGGTCTTCATGGTTGCACAGAATTGCTTTAATTAACTACTTAGTCATTTCTCTGGGTGGGAGAGAGTTCCCCTCTAACTTAAATTGACAGCATGTTGTGGATATCTTTTGATTTCCAGTGCATAACCAAATTCCTGATTACTTTAAAATGCCCTTTATGACTGGCTTTTTTTTTTTTTTTTTTGGTTTTTCGAGACAGGGTTTCTCTGTGTAGCTTTGCGCCTTTCCTGGAACTCGCTTTGGAGACCAGGCTGGCCTCGAACTCACAGAGATCCACCTGCCTCTGCCTCCTGAGTGCTGGGATTAAAGGCGTGCGCCACCACCGCCCGGCTATGACTGGCTTTTAGTTGAATTAACATCTAGGCAAAGTCCATACATTGCATTTAGTTGTGTGTGTGTGTGTGTGTGTGTGTGTGTGTGTGTGTGTGTGTGTTTCCTTTTTAAAAAAATTTATCTCAACCATAGCTCACTTCCTTTTTGATTTTTGAGACAGGGTTCTCACTCTATGTAGCCCAGGCAGTCTGTGGTGGTTATAGCATTAATTGTCAACCTAACCATCTAGAATTTGCTGATGAGGAAATGGGCCTCTGTGCATGCCTTTGTGTGTGAGTTTATCTTGATGCTGTTATTTGGGTGACACTGGAACCCTGGGACTGAGTAAGAAGTAGTTAGTACTCATTCATGCTCTCTGCTTTCTGATTGTGAATGCCATGTAACCAGCTGCTTTAGGCTCTGTCACCCTGACTTTCCCACTATGCGGGACTGTGTCTTGAACCATAAGACTTCTCTCTTAAGTTGCTTTTGTCTGGGTGTTATCACACCTTCAGGGAAAGAAACACATATACTGAGCTAGTACTTGCTGTGTAGCCCAGGCTAGCCTTGAAGTATCCTTTTGCTTCAGCCTCCAAATGACATCATTTTAGGTATGAGTCAATATGCCTGAGCTTCCTCCGTTTTACTTTTTGTCAGACTTTGACTCCTTTGGTTCTTTTATCTGTCTTTTATACAAAAATTCTTTTATATTGCTTTTGGAACATACAACTTTTTTTTTCATCAGTTCAAGTGTTTTGGGACATTAAGTATAAAACATATGCCAGGCATTGGAGGTAGATGGACGTTATTTGACATGGATTAACCCACTAGGAACTAGCATTCTGGTAGCAGAGACACATGCATAGTGAAACAAGGAGTACAGGGTAGATTTTTTTGCCCTCAGTTTCATGTAGTCCAGGATAACTTTGAACTCAGTATAGAGCCCGGGACCACCATGAACTTCTGATCCTCCTACCTCTACCTCCCAAGTGATAGGATAACAGGCCTGTGCCATCATCATGCCCTGTTTTAGAATCATCTGAAAACATCCCTTTAATCATGTCCTGAATCAGAAACCCATGATTGATTGTCTCTTGAATGAATCCAAATTATACCCTTTTTGGTCTGGTCTGTCACTTATGGGTCTACTGGCTGTTTTTAAAACCACTTTAATTTAGTTTTATTGTTACTGTAGTGCTGAGGGATTGGACCCTTAGCCTCATACATAGCTAAGCATATACTCTTCCACTGCACTGTCATCCAGTTCTCAGTGAATTGTACTACCTTTTTTTGAATGGAACTAAAACCAAGTGTATACTATGCATTTTATTAACTTTCTTCAACGAGTTCACAAACATCTTTGAGAAGAAAAAAATATATTTGTGTGTGATTCTAGAACTAATTATGAGTACTCAGAGAATCACTGTTGATGCACCCAGCCTGTTTCTACCCAGACTGTTTCTACCTTCCCTGAATCCAGAGTTTCTGCCACTTCAAAGAGAATGTCCTGATCTGGATCTCTTGTTCATTCAGTGGTTCAGATCAGGGATGACAGGTATATAGTTTTTATGTCAACTGCTTTTCCATCACTTTAGCTGTGGGTATCTATTACCTTTTGGTTCTGTTCAGAATTGACCTCAGGCAGCCACTGTTGGTTGAGCAGAATTTCTTGAAAATGATGTGAAACCTTTCTGATAACTTTGCCCTATGCCTGAATTAACTTATATATCACCTGATAGAACTTTTAATTGACAGACACCCTGGGTTCACCCAGCATTAATGAATTAGGATTTCTAGGAATGGGATAGAAATGATAGCCGGGCAGTGGTGGCACATGCCTTTTATTCCAGTGCTAGGGAGACAGAAGTAGGTGATCTTTGAGAGTTCCAGGGCAGCCAGGGATACACAGAGAAACACTGTCTTGAAAAACTTTAAAAAAAAAAAAAAAAAAAAAGTCAGCAATGGTTTTTAGACTTATTTTAGGTAGCAGGGAGGTAATTTTTATTTTCATTAATTCTAGTATTGAAGACCATAGCTTCCTGTCATTTGGGGTATATTGCAGCATTTATTCCTCTTGACATTCAGAAAGTTCTGATAGGTTCATTTTATTTTTCAAGGGTATGATAGACTCTTGCTTTGAATTACACTAGGCAAAGCACATGAATCCAATGCCCAAGATAAAGATACAGGATCCAGAGAAATGACATGTTAGTTTTCTAAATATAACTGAGCTCATATTTAAAGCTCGGAACCCTTGAGCTTTCTGAAAGCCAATTCTATCTTTGTTTAATGAATACCTTTAATAGTAATTAAAATGGAAGGGCTTAATATAATGGGAGTGGATAGTTTTTTAGATTCTGAATATTTCATGTATATCAATAAAGGTGATTCGAACAAATAACATGATTTAATTTACTGTTGTAACATTTTCCATGAAAATAAATATATAAATTAGAGGGGAAAAAAAGGTCTTTTTATTGGATCACATGATTTGATTTTTGGGTCCGGATGTTGTGGTTAAGTTACTGAGCAGAGGAGAAAGACTGGAGCTTCAGGATTATCAGTGAGTTAACGACAGACCCAAAAATAGAATCCTTCTCTTTGCGTGGTAATGATTTGGTTTGAAGAGGGGGTCTGTGATCTGGTTAGATAATTGCAGGAAGTAAGGTTTGGGGTTTGGAAGAAGTTAGAACAACTCTGTTGTGTTTGGCCAAGAAGTCCTCTCTCTCCCTCGTGTTTACCACCTGATTTAAGACCATGGTTTGAAGCAAGAGGGAAGAGGCCAGTTTTAAACTTCGTGCGCTTAATCTTAAAAAGCTGAAGCCAGTGGTTGCTCCCTTCCCCCAACTCATCTTTGTCTTGTTTTGTTTCAGGAGAGGGATATATACTATGTAGTTGATCCATAGGAAATAGTGGTGGCTTTCTTCTGTTTTTTTTTTTTTTTTAAAGATTTATGAACCTTAAAAAATTATTTTAATTCTTTGACCAATTTCATATATGTATACATTGATCATATCCACCAACTCTCCCCTCCTACTTGTATGAACTTTTGTAATGGGCTGTATGTGTATCATTGTTTAGTGAATAGATATAGGTTTGGAAATAGTGGAGACCTCAGAACACACTGTTGAATGGATCAAGGGGTTATCAATTTGAAAGTAATTGTTAGGAGGAGAGTTGCTTTCTAATGACGTCATTGCCTTACTACTTTGTTCTGTTCTAGCTTTGGATCTTGGGGCAAGTACTATATAGGAAAGAGCAGGAACTTGACAGAATAAAAACGTGTGTGGCTGCTGAATCTCCCCTCTAAACAGATAGGATGGGATACAATTCACTCATGAGATAGTTCATCCATTTAAAGTGTAAAATCCAGTGTGTTTTAGTGTACTCACAGGTGCAAACAGCACTGCAATCTAATTTTAGAACTTGTTCCTCCCCCTCTAAGACACTCCATATTCAATAACAGCCAGTCCCTAGCCTCCATTTAACTAGCCCTTAGAAACTAAGAGTCTCATTACTGATTCAAATTTGCCCAATTTTGGATACTTTGTATAAATGGAATGGTGTCATATAATTATAGGGTTTTTGGGTTTTTTTTGGTCTTTTTTTTTCTCCTTTAGCATAATGTTTTCAAAGTTGTAAGCATTGTAGCCTATCAGTACTGGATGGACATAGTACTTTCATATTTAATACACTATTCAATTACTCATTGGTTGGTGGATATCTGGATTGTTTTACTCTTTGTTGTTAGGATTTAATCTTCTGTTTAGTTTTTTTCTGTGGATTTATATATTTAGGGAGGTTTTCTTTTTCTTTTTTTTTTTAATCCTTAGGAGTGGAATTGCTGGATTATATGGTAAGTCAGTGTTTAGCTTTTTGGTGAGCTGATGGGCTTTTCAGAGGAGCTACACAAGCACTAGAGGATTTTAAGAACTTTAAGAAGTTTAAAATTTATAAACTATTTAACTGTTGTTATATCTGGGTGCAGGTGTTCCTACTTTTTCCACCATGGCTTTTGGGGTCAAACTCAGGTAGTTAGGTTTTCATGACTCGTCCCTCCCCCAAGCCAGCTTGTCTGCTGTGATTATGGTTTTGATTTGTATTTCTTTTGTGGTAAATAATGCCAAATACCTATGTATTTGTGAGACATCTGCCTATCTTCTTTGTAGCTAAGGCTGTTGAAATCCTTGCCTGTTTTTAAATTAGATTGCTTTTTTAATTATTGAGTTTTGAAGGATATATGTATGTATGTATGTATGTATATTCTGGATAGAACTTGCTCTTCTAATTTTTCCTAAATTATGTTGATTTAGAAATAATAGACATAAAGATTGGATTAGAGATACAGTCAGTTTCAAACAGATCTTATTTTAACTTGCTTTTTAAAAAATTATCTGTGTTCAGATGTACATGTGTGACGATCAGAGGCTGATTTTTGTGGAGTTAGTAGTTCATGTGAGGTCTGGGGATTGAACAAGGGTGCCAGGTTTGCAGGACCATTTTACTAGTTCATTTTTTAAAATTTTCTTTTCTTTCTTTCTTTCTTTCTTTTTTTTTTTTTTTAAAAAAAAAAAAAACTCTGGAAGAAATGGATTGATTGATTCATTGAACAGGTAAAAGTAACAGTAGTCAAAGAAACCTCTTAGCAACCACTCCTTACCTGCTGTCCTCCACACCTGGTCTCCTGGCAACAACATTGTCATCTACTGTTATGTCCTAGATAAGAGTTTGGTTATTCTGTACTGTTTGTGTAAATGGAATCATATAGTATGTGGCATTTTGTGTATGAATTTTCACTTAGCACAGGCTTTCAAAAGCTCATCTATATTGTAATACATAAAAAGATGTCATTCTATGGTGCAATAATATGTTACATATGTTGTCATTGCTATACTGATACATATTTTGTTTCCTGTTCATTAGCTGATTGTAATTTGTTCTTTAATTATGAATAGTCAAATGCTATGGAATGTTTAAGCACAAATTTTTATAGGAATATATAAATTGCCTTGGAGATATATATGTCTATAAGTAGAATTGCTCAGCCTATGGTAACTTTGAACTTTGAAAGAGGAGTGTGTGTATTTCTAGGAATTGAATTTAGGGTCTTGTGCAATGCTAGGTAAGCAGTCTGCCACTGAGCTGTTATCTTCAATCTCCTTTGCCTTTTTAAAAAGTAGTTGATAGAGGAGAATATGATTTCTTTTTTTTCTTTTTCTTTTTCCCGAGACAGGGTTTCTCTGTGTAGCTTTGCGCCTTTCCTGGAGCTCACTTGGTAGCCCAGGCTGGCCTCGAATTCACCGAGATCCGCCTGGCTCTGCCTCCCGAGTGCTGGGATTAAAGGCGTGCGCCACCAACGCCGGGCATGAGAATATGATTTCTAAAGAGTTAAAGAGTCAAAATGATTTTGGCTAACTCCACAGCTCTTCATTGCCACCTACCTATGGAACAGACTACCAAGGGTGATTTTTTTGGGTCAGCAGAGCAAATGCACCTAGATTACTGCCTCACAGTCCCGGGTGAAGAGGGAAGAGACCAAATCCTAGATGGTCACATCTTTTATTAAGTTCTGCCCACCTACAAAGTTACTTCATTGGAGAGGAGTAGATTAAGAGGCCAAGAGTGTTAAGAGAAGGTGTACTTCATAGAAACCAAGAGTTAGAAAGAAGCATTGGCTCTAACAGCATTGAGGTAGAGCCCTGAGAGCCATCTTATATGAAAAGACTGCTGTTTTATCAAGATGATGAAGTCACTTTTAGAAATGATAAGTTTAGGATTTTTAGGAGGCAGTGTTTTGTACATGGTTGGAGAACTGAGGGTACCCTGCTGGAGAAAGAAGGGTTTAATCTGCATTTGGGCATTTAAAATACAGCCCTAGATAAAACTACCTGTGACGTAAACAACAGAGAAAGGTAACCTTGCACCTGAGCTCTATAGTTTGACTGTGCTGATATTTCTCCTCTATCTTACTGTGGGTGGCCTGTTTCTAATTTTTGTGTTTTAGTTGTGAATTCATTTATTCACATTCATTGTTTTGAACCCCTGCTTGGAGGATTTTTTTTTCCAGACCTAGATCAAGGGGGCATTTCTCCTATATCTTATAGGCACTTTAAGCAAAATTCTAGCTCTGAGTTTGTGTGCACTGCTGTACTAGCCCCCCATCCCCTTGCCTCCACTTAGTGCCAAGGATTAAAAAACACACTTTTCCTTATTTCTCTTGGGTAAGACCTATATTTTGCTGCTTTTACTTTGAGAGGTCTTAAGTTTTGTCTAAGAAAGGCTGGTTTTAGTACTCCTTCTTGTCTAGTATTACTTCCATCTCTTATTTCATACCAAGTTTTTGGTTCTTTTATAAGGGTTTTAACGTATGTAGCCAGCATTATAGTTATTTTCAGTGGTTATGGTCATCCCAACAAAAACATAAGTTTCTGTCTTTAGTTGGTTGCTGAGAACCCATTTAAGTTTCTTAAAGGTTATAAATTTAGATCAAAATCTAGTGATTTATTTGGCCCTTTTAGTGTTTAGAAAAAAAAAAAAAAGGAGTCAGAGTTCAAGCAAGGTTTTGAATTTCTTCTTTTGAAAACTTGGAAGTTCTTACAACCCTAAGTGCTACCTAGCAGCACTGGGCTGGGACTGGAAGTGAACAAGTTTTAGAGTAAGTGCCCTTCAGTCGTTCACACCTCACCAGGTTCACCTACACGTGGTGCCTGGCCTTTTCAGTCTTCCTGTAGTACCTGTTAATCCTAGACATTTGTGGATTATACTTGTACCTAGTAAAAATATTGACATTCTACCGTTAAGTTATACAGTGTGCTAGTAGGTACACTTACATTTATTCATTTATTCTAAACAAGTCTGTAATGGTTAATACATAAAACTAGATGGGTGGTATTATCCTCAAGTTTTAATGAAGAAAATAGTGTATCAGAATCTGAACTACTCAAGTCCCCTTTTACTCAGGTGCTAATCTGCTCTTTCTGATTTTGCAGTTCTTCAGATCAAGTATTAGTGGCATTTAATACGCAAAACCAATAAAGATAGCAGTTTCCCTCGAAGACTAGTTGCTTGGAGGAGATGATGTGGGTGTAGGTACTGCCTTGTTCAGTGCTAATGGTAGCTTTCAGGCACCTTGCTGGAATGCTTAGAATTCTACTGAACACTTTGGACACAATTTATTCTGTGACTCATCTGTTAACTATGAGGTCTCATAATATGAGGTCTCAGCACTTTTCAGTGTCAATTACATTGTTTGTGTCTCTTTTATGTGATTGATATGTGTGTCATTGATACTATCAGTAATACTTTTCATTCATACATGTTTTATTATTGGTGATTCTTTTAGCTTTTGATTTTTATGTGGGAGACCAGCTTCCACATTTATTTACCCCAGGGACTCTTGAGGAGAGAGGAATAAGAGATTTAGATAGAAAGATAGAGGGAGAGAGAAACAAACACAGGATAGCTTGGGTGGGCCGATATCCAGCGGCCCCTTCTGTCTCTTCTAAAGGGCTATTTATAGGAATGCAAGGGGTGGAGCAGGACCTCCCCCTAGCTCAGACAAGTGTAGACCCTTCCAATCACCTAGAAACCATACACATAGTCAAGCAATCCTCTAATGCAGCTCTGCTGGGTAAAGCAAGCTCAGATCTCACTAGGAACCTTTGTGGGCCTCCACATTTTTGTTCAATGTTTTAATTAGAATTGTAGTTGAGTTATAATTTAATTTACTTTGAGGTATCTAATAATGAATTCTTTTTTACTTTCAGATTTTCTTTGTGGCCAGATGGGTTTGTATGGACAAGCTTGTCCATCTGTAACTTCATTAAGGTGAGTACTTTCTTTTTTTCTTTATTGGAACATCTCACATTTGGAAAGTTACATTGGTCATGTCATATTGTAGTGAAATTCAAGGTGAAGGCTCAGTATAGTTTTTTTTTTTTTTTTTTTTTTTAAAATAGAATAGCATCACTCTTCATCTCTCCAGTGAAGTACAATAAATCACCTTTGATGTAGAAAAAAATACTGCATTTTGGAGTGGGAGGTATTTATGCTTATAGAGATTTTTGAGAAAATGGTATTTAGCTCTGTTAATCTCCAGGGATAATCTTGACCATGAAACAACATAACTATACTTTTGTTGTTTCTTAAAAATTTAATCTGCTTTCTACTTGCTTTAATTAAAAAATACATTTCTGTTGCTTTGTAGCAGATTATTAAGAAAGACTAAATTACTGATTTTAACTTATTTCTGAAGAGTGGTATAAAAACATGTAATTTAGATTATCCTCTTCTACATTAAATTAAGCAAATGAAATTAAAAAAGTAGGAATTAAGTTGTTTTATACAAGCTAGTGGTTTCAGATTTTTTTTTAAGTTACCAAATTCTTTGAATCCAGTCTCATGTTAGATCCAGTGGGTAAAACAGACAAGTGTGAAGCTTTCCTAGGCTGCCATGTTCTATTCTTTTAGTGGCCTCTGAGGGGTTGTTGCTGGTCTAGGAGCAGGTTTGAAAAGTAAGCTTGCTGGGTGTGCTGGCTTATGCCTTTAAACCCAGCACTCGAGAATTTGAGGCCAGTGTGGTCTCTAGAGCTAGTTCCACTGTGTTATTTTGAACCGGGTTAAAATAGCCCAGGGAAAGTTTCACTGAAAAGGAGACATTTGAGTGACGAGCTGGAAGAGTGATGGAATGAGCCAGATATATATTTGGTATGCAGAGAATGAGCATTCTAAGTAGAGGGAACCGAGAAATTGCCACAGTAGGAGGCTGTTCTATGTTGGAGGAACATTATGCTGGTCAGTGTTAACTGGAGCAGAGGAAATGATGACTCGAGGGCACGAGGAGAGAGAGAATACAGTGCTAGAGTCATGAAAGTGAAGTTAAGGAGTGTGTAGGTTTGGGACAGAGTCTCATTTTCTGTAGTGACACGGAAGGAAGATGAACAGTGAGTTTGCCCTTTTGTGTTTTCAGTGCTAGCATCTATCGGAGCAAAGTTCCTTGCTAGTCTGTGGAAAACTTCATGCCATTTAACCATGAGAACACATTTTCCACCTATGTAGCTTGGGTGTTTTTCTTCCCTTTGAAGGCAAGGGATACCTATATTGTTCTAGAAGTCATTTTGGAAAAAAAAAAAAAAAAAGCCTGCCACTATTTCTTATATCTCAGAACTGCTCTAGAACTAATTTGACTTAATGGTGATTTCTTTTCATGTCATGGGAGGAATCATTTTTTAAAATATATTTCAAATTTTGGGAATGGTTATATCAAGCTGTTTTGTAGATTTTGCTCTTCCACTGAATAGATTTCATTAAAAATAACTTATAATGATATGCTGGAACAATCATGAATAAAAGCTATTGACTGATACTTTAAAGTTGTTTTGAGTATTTATGTTTAAGTTAAGGCCTTATATAACAATTGGTTAAGTTGCATGCTTGCCTAAATTTTGCTTGATAAGGTTACAGAACTGGGATAAATAAAATTTACGCACAGTGTGCTGTAATTCTTGTATATAATATTCTAGAAACAGAATCTTTTACATACAGTTATAACTCTGTCAACTCGGACATTGAAGCCCAATAGCATCAGAGTTACAGTAGAGACTTTGATTTCTGCAATGTTCTGTGTGGGTCCTCTTAAGAAAACAGGGGTTCCCATTCTCAGAGAGATGTGTGCGAAGAAGACTGTTGTCTGTCATTGGTTTTTGTAAGTGGAAGCTGTTTTCAGATAAGAAAGGAAAGATATATCCTCCTTTTCCCCAGGAGGATGTTAAAAACTTGATTACTTACAACAGCTATCTATGTCCTTCTCCAAACCAGAAATACTTGTCTTGTTGTTGTGACAAAGTATCAGACCAAAACAAAAACAAAAAACCACACACAGAAACCAAACAAAACCGAAAAATACTTAAAGAAGAAAGGGTATTTATTTTTGGCTTTAAGCTGCTGGTCACATTGAGTCTGCAGCCAGGAAGCAGAGTGAAGAAAGCTGTTGTCTTTCTCCTTTTTATTCAGTCAAGGATTCCAGCCCATTAAATGGTGCCTCCCACACTTAGGTGTGCCTTCCAACCTCAACCTAATCTAGAAAGTTCCCTAAGAAGTGGGCAGAGGGGGCTGGAGAGATGGCTCAGCAGTTAAGAGCACTGGCTGCTTTTCCAGAGGACCTGGGTTCAATTCCCAGCACCCACATGGCAGCTCACAACACTGTCTGTAATTGCGGTTCTAGGGGATCCAACACCCTTACACAGATGCACCAATGCAAATAAATAACTCATTAAAAAAAAAAAAAGTGGGTAGAAGCTTGTTACCATAGTGATTTTAAGTCTCATTAAATTGGCAATCATTGACCATCACCTCCCAGATAAGAGCCAGAGTTCTTGGAGTAGCTTGGACCCACAGAGACAACTGCTTGTTTTCCTTTCCTCCCTTTATTTCTATCTCCATGTGCTTATATGCTGTCTATGTCTAAAGTGGCTAACCTAAAGTTAGGAAGTACATGAGCTGGTGGAGAAGAACCATGTCATATGTATGGCTGGTGGAGGTTTGTAATTGCAGTTATGAGTGGAAATGGACCATACATGTGTAAGTTAAGTCAGAGAGTGGAATGAAAGTGTATGAACTTTTAAAATGCTTTGGGTGAACCAGGATTGTTGGCACATATGTGTGATTCCAGCACCTACAAGGCAGAAGCTGGAAGATTTCGAGTTCAAGGCCAACATGGGATGTATGGGAAGACTCTGTCTCCAAAATAAAACTTTTTGGGTTTTAGTAGGGGACAATAAGGTAAATGGATTAAAACTGCACCCAGCTTCCTTAAATATTTACAATTTTATTTGGGAGGCCCATATCAGATATTTGGACAGAAGATATCTTAGTAGAAACTATCTAACTAGGTATAAAGTTGTTAACTAGGCAACAGAATGATGAAAGTAAAACTCTTAAGGTATTGTGAAGAGAGACAAAAGGAGACACCAGCTACACATAAGGAGATACCAGCTACTCATAGGACTCAGGGGCCAGAGAAACATTCAGCAGCGTAGAAGATGAGCCTTTAAAGTGGGAGTGGAGGAGGGGAGTTGCCCCGTGACTGCTTTTGGTGTCTTAGCTTGCAAGCGAGACTGTGTGAGACTGAGACCGAGACTTCTGAGGAAGATGCTGGTGTTTCTGAATTGGGTGTGACAACACTAAATCTCAAGTGCTAGATACACTGAGAACTGGATTTACTTGGTCCTGTGGGAAGGTGCTGGGGGAGTGTGTGCATGCCTGCCTGTCTGCCTGCTTTGTTTGTTATTTTATTTCAACAGGGTTTAACTATGTAGCCCTGGCTGACCAGGAATCTATTAGGTAGACCAGGCTGGTCTGGAACTCACAGAGATCTGCCTGCCTCTGCCTCCTTAAATACTGGGATTAAAGGCGTGCGCCAATCCAGTTATGAGAATGCTTTCTTGAATCCCAAAGACTAGACCGGAAGCTATAATTCACTTCTTCCTTTTCTAGCCTTGCAGTCTGTTGTTTTGGTTATTTTCTTGGTAGAACTTTTAAAAAAGCCAGCTGGCAAAGCAGAAGTGTGGATTGCAGAGAATTCTAGCTCCAGTTTGGCAAAGCAGAACATAGTGGGGTAGTGTTGAAGTTTGCAGCTGAGAGGCAGTGACTTAATAACCGTCATGCTTGTTCCAGAAGACTGCTGCTCAGAAATGCGGCATAAAAAGATGTTTTCTACGATCTGTTTTAGCCCATCTTAATGTGATTTTGGTAGAATGCCTGCACATTGCTGAAAAAACTTTAGTAGGTCTTGTAAATCATGTAAAAAACGTTAAAAAGAAAACCCCCAGGATTAACAAGTACTCCTGTAGTCTGAATCTGTTGCATTTATATGCTGAGTTTGGGTGAGAGTCTGAATAGTGAGGGATACCAGGTCATCAGCATCCATTCAGTTGCTGAGTTTGACATGGCAATGGTGGAGTTCAGATCCTGGTGGACAGTTTCTGTCTGAGTTGATTCTTAAAAAATTTCAGATTCTGTTTGGTTCTTGAGTTTGGATAAGATGGATTTGAATTTTGTGATGTACATAAATTTTTATGTCTGAGTACAGACTCGTCAAGAGTGAAAACCTCGAAACAAAGCAGGTTTTCCTTGAGCATTTGCTCTATAGACAAGTGTGCATATAACATGACTTCTTCCCCTAATATAGCAATACACTTGGAATTTGGTTTCCTCAAAGCAAAAATAGAGAAATTCTTTTATTCAGCATAATTTTGAGATTATATCTGTGTTGCTGGGTATATTAGGAGTTACTCAGTTTTAGATATGTATACTCAACAATTTATTTATCCATCTACCCATTGATGAGTGTTTGGGCTGTTTCTAGTTTTATCTATTATAAATAAAGATGCTATGAAAATCTGTGTGCACATATATGTCTAAATATATGGTTTATTTTTGGGTAAATACATAAAGGTGAAATGATTGAATCATGTGATGGATTTGTGCTTAACTTTTTAAGAAACTGCCAAATGTTTCTAAAGTAGTTGCATCGATTTACATTTCTACCAGCAACACTTAATTTTAGCTATTCCAGTAGGTGAGTAGTTTTTGCATGTTCTCAGTATCTGTTGTGCCTGAGCATCTTTTCAGGTAGTTACTTGACATTGTGCAGCATCTTCTTAGTTCAAGCATCTGTCCAAATATTTTGTCATAAAAATTGTTTTGTTTTCCTACTGATTTGTGAGAGTTCTTTATATTTCTAGATACAAGTGCTTTTAAAGATGTTTGTTTGTTTTTACAGATACCCTCTGTTCCCTTGTCTTAGGGTTTCTATTGCTGTGACGAAACATCATGACCATAAAGCTATTTGGGGAGGATAGGGGTTATTCAGCTTACACTTCCACATTACTGTTCACCACTGAAGGAAATCAGGACAGGAACTCAAACAGGGCAGGATCCTGTTGGCAGGACCTGATGCAGAGGCCATGGAAGGGAGCTGCTTATTGGCTTGTTCCATGTGGCTTACTCAGCCTGCTTTCTTAGAGAACCCAGGACCACCAGCCCAGGGATGGCACCACTCACCATGGCCTGGGTTCACCTCCATTGATTACTAATTGAGAATCTTCTTACAGCTGGATCTCGTGGAGGCATTTTTCTCAACTGAGGCTCCTTCCTCTCTGATGACTCTAGCTTGTGTCAAGTTGACACAGAAAATCTGTCAGTATACTTGTTCATGTTGTGTTTTCATTCTTTTGAAGAATAGAAAATGTCAAATTTGATAAAATTTATCAGTTTCATATTATAAACTTGGTGTGTGTGTCTGTGTTTGTGTGTATGTTTACAATTTCTTCTATTACTTTTAGATTTTACATTTAGGTCTATCTCCCTCCCTGTGCCCCCCCCCCCCCCCCCGACATTTTTGTAAGAGATGTGATGTCAGACCATCCCCCATACAGATATGAACCTATTGTTTGAATATCATTTTTTTAAACTCAATTTTTTTTTTTTAATTCAGTGATTTGTTTGGGAACTTTCATTGAAAGGCAACTGAAATTATATGTTTGAATGTGTTTGGGGCTATATTCTGTTGAGGTAGTTGTATTACTGTAGTTTTAGAGTAAGCTTTAAAAACTGCTCGTCATACTTTTTAAATTAGGGGGAAGGACCTAATATAGCTTACATTTGTTAAGTGATAACTTGAAAATTAGATAATAACTGTAGTGTCCTTGAGCACATGCAGATAAATTTCAGCAAGAGTTTTAGCTAGGCTTGGTGACTTATGCCTATAACCTCAGCACTAGGAGACTGAGACAAGAGAATTGTTTGAGTTTGAATCCAGTCTGGGCTACCTATTGGGGTCTGGAAGGTTTTTATGGGTGCTGGGGATAGGCTGGTCAGTGGATAGGATGTTGCCGTGAGAATAGGAGTAATGTGTTGTAGTGTGGTACCATGCTGCATGGTTATGGTAAGCACTTGGAATTGGATATTTCAAGGGGGCCAAAGGGTAACAGACTGGGGAAGTGGAGAGTCTTGAGGGTTCCCACTACAAAGAAATGTTAACCATATGGGTATGCTAATGCCCTGATTTGATCATTGTATATACCATAAATGTGCATGCTCTGGCTGACTTGGAATAAAAGACAAATTTAAAAACCTACTCAGAAAATTTAAGAGAAACTTCATTGTATTTTATTTACCATTTTGTAGCCCCAACATTTAAATACAATTTTTTCTTTTCTTTTTTTTTTTCTTTTTAGATTTATCTACTATATATACAATGTTCTGCCTGAGTGTACACCTGCAGGCCAGAAGAGGGCACCAGATCTCATTATTGATGGTTGTGAGCCACTATGTGGTTGCTGGGAATTGAACTCAGGACCTCAGGAAGAATAGCCAGTGCTCTTAACCTCTGAGCCATTTCTCCAGCCCATAAATACTGTTTAAAAGCTATCCATTGTACAGTTTTCTTACAGCGATGTTAATATATCATAACATTTTCACTACTTGGTAACATTATTAAATAATACCTCCTTAGGCTTCATTCCTTTTTGCCATCTTTCAACTGGTGTGTGTGTGTGTGTGTGTGTGTGTGTGTGTGTGTGTGTACTCTAGTGAACATGTTTTCTTTTCTTGGGACGGCAGTGGGTTTGAGAAATTATCATTATGTAATTTTGGCTAGCAAGAAACTCACTATGTAGACCAGGCTGGCCTCTATCTCACAGAGATCTGCTCACACAGAAAACATAAAGTCAGTCAGAAAACACAAGGATAAAGTCAGAATGGCAAAGCTGAGAAGCCCTCAAATGGTGTCAAGAAACAAAACACAAACAGCAGAGTCTTGAAAAGCTGTCTCCAGGCAGAGACTCAGGGTCAAAGACATTTTAGCAATAGCATCTCTATCCATGATTTGTTGGTAGCCATTTCACCTCAGATAGCTCTGCAATTCCCTTCCATACCTTTTCACTCAAAATAATGATAATGGTAATGAGTTGGTGTTTTATGTAAATTGGTAACTATTGATATGCTCTTAAAGCAAAAGGTCTATTTATTTAGTTTTTAGATTAATGATTACATTTACAAAATTTAAAACTCATTAGTTAAATTATAGCCTTTTAGGGGTCCAGATCAACTCATTCTATTTTTAAGTCAGAGTGAACTCAAAGTCTTGCCTATGCTGTGAAAACACTCTACCATTGACTTACATCCTCAGCTCTTGAGGTTTGAAAATGTCTTCGTGTGTAGTCAAGGCTGGACTGGAATTGGAGACCTGCCTCAGCCTTCTGAGTGCTGGGATTCTCTGTAGTGTGCCTCTGTGCCTGGCTCTATTTTCCATTTTATCTAATATTATGGTTTCTTCCTTAAACATCACAGTCTTGAAGGAGCTACTCATCTCTGTCTTCAAGGAAGCTGTAGTTAACATTTTCTAAAATTCTCGTGTTCTCTACATTGATTCTTCCCTCTCTCTACCCCTTTTAATATTTTTGGTCCATGTCTTATAAAAAATTAGAGTGATTATATGTAGTAGACTACATTTTATCTTATCTTTCTTTTAAACCAGACTTGAAATTGTAACAAGGAACCTAAAAGTAGATACTATATAGTGCATTTATAATCCTCTGGGAATACCTTTTTAAGTAAACACAGATATTTATCATGACTGTTCTATGCATTGATACTATAATATAAATGATAGTTAATAATTAAAGCTCTTTATTGTCACACTCTAGTGTGTCATATTGCTGATTTAAGACTTACTGGTAAATTGTAGATTAAAAACAACCTTCCAGGTTTTATGTAGTGTATGAAAAGTGCCATTGTAATGACTTCTTGTGGCTAGGAAGACTTTCATGATAGATAGGAAGGGTTATTTTGCTTTGGTTTTAAAATCCATAGTGTAGCATTGAAATCCATTTAGATGTGCTACAGTCTGTACATTGAGAACAATGAGCAAGCATATTCTAATCAGTATTCAGCTTATCAGTAATAATGGCTGACATGAATGAATGCCTGCTAATGTGCTCATATTCACTGTGTACTGTGTTCCTACATATTTTGTGATGATCATAATGAAAATGACAGTACTAGCTTCTGAGCTAGTTCTGACCATTTACACCATTGTGAGATGCTCTCTGGACTGTGGTGATACTTTGTTTGTGCTCTAACAAATAAAGCTTGCCTGGAGATCAGAGAGCAGAGCTAGCCATTAGTTAACTATAGTGGCCAGGCAGTGGTGACACACACCTTTAATCCCAGCACTGAGGAGGAGGAAACAGGAAGTGATATGGCTGGGTGGAGAGAGGAAGTGATAAGGCAGGGGAGAGACAGGAGCTTGGCACCTTTCAAGGCTGAGGAGTTGGCGAGGAAAAAGGAGGCTGGCTTTTCCTTTACTTCTCTGATCTTTCAGCATTTATCTCGATATCTGGCTCCGGGTTTTTTATTATTAAGACCAATTAGAATTTGAGCAACATCAGACTATATTCCGAGAACTGCTAAACTATGGAAATTACAAGCAGCAGTATAACCTGTTTCTTTACCATTGTCAGTGCATCATCTTCTCACCCCCATTGCTAGCATTGGTGCTACCTCACTGGTATAATGTCATAGAGGCAGAATATCTCAAGAGATACTAGATGATGAGCAGAGACAGAGTGGTTTCAAACAGAGGCAAGGATAAAATTTAATGGAACAAAATGACTATGTGGACACAAATAACCTAGCATAAGAAGGGTTAATAGCAGATTCTGTTTTGGTTTTTAAATATCAGCTGCAGGGATGGTTTGGATGATATGTGGAAAGGGATCGATGGTCATTAGCCTATTATCTACTCGTATAATTCCATAGGTAGAGTTTTGAATGTAGTGTATTGCATGCATGATAGATTAGTTTATGTGCCTAAATGTTATTTTTCCTCTTTATAAAGTAAAATAGTTTTTGTTTTTGTTTTTGGCAGGGTGTTGCTTTGTATTCCTGATCCCCTACCTCTGTCTGGAATTAAAGGCGTGTACTACACCCTGCTTAAAGTAAAATAGTTTTAAGACAAGAATTTCATATAGAGTAAAGATTACTTTTGGCCTGGGAAGATGGCTCAGTGGATAAAGTGTTTTTTCACAAGGATGTGAGGTTAGATTTTCAGTACCCACTTAAAAAGCTGGTAAGGCTGGAGAGGTTGACTCAGCAGTTCAGAGCACCAGCTGCTCTTGCAGAGGGCCTTGGTTTGGTTCCAACACCCACATGGTGACTCACAACTGTAATTGGAGTTCCAGGGGATACAGCACCCTCTTCTGGCATCCTTGGACTCCTGCATACATGTGGTGCACATATCCTCACACAGCCCCCCCCACACACACACATAAGTAAAAGCTGGTGGGTGCAGTGGCAAGTACCTGTGTAATCTTGGCACTGGTGAGTCAGAGACAGGTCCCTGAGCTTTCTTACGAGTCGGTCTATCTTAATTAATGAGCTCCAGGTTCATGAGAGACCTTGTCTTAGTGGGGAAAAGTTAGAGGTCAGTGGAGGAAGAAGGCACCTGACATCTGTCCTCCACACATAAGTATACTCAGGTGTATACTTACCTGTTCACACACCAGCAAATAC
This sequence comes from Peromyscus maniculatus bairdii, assembly GCF_049852395.1. Lineage (NCBI taxonomy): Eukaryota > Metazoa > Chordata > Mammalia > Rodentia > Cricetidae > Peromyscus > Peromyscus maniculatus. The sequence continues at coordinate 138,797,398 of NC_134853.1, forward strand.
ACATACTATATACATAACGAATTAAAACATTTTGGCTCTTTGACCTGTAGCTTTGTACTCTAAACAGGGTTCTAAATTGAGAGTATGGTTTGCGTGACTTAAGAATTTTATGAATTAATATAAAAGTTGAAGGGTAATTTGGAGAGCATCTAGAGAAGAGCAATGAATATGTTGTGCTCATTAAATTGTGTAGAAAGAGTTGGAGTAGTTACAGACTTCTAACTTAGAGAAGGAACCTAAATGACATTAACTTGTAAAATGTGGTGTCATTATGAAGAGAACTCTAGCAAAAGACTTTTTTTTTCCCCTGTATTCTTCATGGTAGTAGAGATTTAGATTATTCTGAAAAGTATTTTAAAAAGCACAGTGGATTGCCTAATCCAGGAAAGATTGTGCTGTAATTTACTACTTTTGGAAATACTTTATGAGTGGGGTTGGGCTGGTGGCAGGGTCTCATGAACTTGGTGTGGAGTTGAGGCTGGCGCTGAACTGCCACGCCTGCTCCTACCTCCTGTGCTGACATGACAGATGTGCACTGCCATGCCTGTCTTCCTGTGGTGAGCTTAAGGAATATTGTTTTCTTTTTTTGTTGATGTTATTTTTTGAGACTGGGTTTTTCTGTGTAGCCCTGGCTGTCCTGGAACTCCCTCTGTAGACCAGGCTGGCCTCAAACTCAGAGATCCATCTGCCCCTGCTATCTGAGTGCTGGAATTAAAGGCGTGTGCCATCACCACCCAGCCGAATATTGTTTTCTAAAGCAATTAATATCAGGACTTTACAGAATAACCTCATGGGATTCTTTTCTATCTGTTTTTGTGATAGGTGTCTTTGCAGTCACATTTTGTTTTTTGTTTCTGTTTTTGCTTTTCTGATGGTGATTCTCACCAAATTTCACTAAAGAAGTTTTAATATGCTTTGCATTGTAAAAATTCTTAGAACTTCAGAGGTGAAAGAAAAGTTATGAAAGTTGAGTTTTAGTACGTGACCTTTTGTTATTTATTTGCTGAATTCTCTATCTTTAAATATAATTCTTGTTTTTATTTTCATTTCAGACCGAAAAGGATTTTCTCTCTTTTGGTTTGTCTTTTGAAAAGGTTGTTTCTTAAAGGAAAGTTTTTTTGTTTGTTCATTTGTTTTGTTTTGATTGTTTGTTTGTTTGTTTTTCCAAAAACAGGGTTTCTCTGTGTAGTCCTAACTGTCTTGGAACTCACTTTGTAGACCAGACTGGCCTAGAATGTATAGAGATCCACTTGCCTCTGCCTCTGAGTGCTGGGATTAAAAGTGTGTACCACCATCCCGCTCTTAAAGGAAATTTTAACAGATCATTATTCATGCCCTAGTGCAAAGTAGTTTAGTGCTGTTCCTTCTCCTCAATGGAACAGGGAACAACTCCTTTGAAAAGGTGTTGAAGAAAGAACAGTGTACAAGGCAGTTAGAAACAAACTATACTGTCAGAATTAAGTATGTTATGCACTAAGCAAATAACATTTTCTTGGTTACATGTTTGTCTCTTTGCTGACGATAACCAGCTATGGCTTTTATATCTCCTGAGAACTATGGATTCAGAATTCCTTTGTGGAGAAAGGAAGTCTTGTGGACTGTTTCAGGAATCATTATTGTAAGATCTTATTTGTGGAATAAGTATATTTTAGTTTTCATGTGCTGTCTACAAAATTTAAAATCGCCTCTTGGGTGACTTTGAGTAAGTAGTTGTGAAGGGTTCATTTTCACCGAAATTGCTAGGTGGTTGTGTGATGTAGGGTGTGTATGTTTAAAATCACTGAGTAGCAATAATTCATACTTAGTATAATTGGTTTACTTTGTAATCTTAAATATAAATCATAAATTGTGAAGAATATTCTAAGAAGGGTCCATAGACTGCTGAAGATGTTCCATTGCATCAAAATAAACCCCCAAGGGAAGCGGAGCCCTAAGCTGGCTTGAACTCAAGAGATCTGCCTCCCTCTGTCTCCTGAGTGTTAGAATTAAAGGTATAAGCCACCATGCTTGGCAACATTTCTTAAAGATTTATTTATTTATTATGTATACAGTGTTCTGTTTGCATGTATCCCTGCAGGCCAGAAGAGGGAGCCAGATCTCATTACAGATGGTTGTGAGCCACCATGTGGGTGCTGGGAATTGAACTCAGGTCTTCTGGAAGAACAGCCAGTGTTCGTAACCTCTGAGCCATTTCTCCAGCCCTTGGCAACATTTCTTTAGCTAAGGCTTTAGATTGCATTTCAGAAGTAAGAGTGTGTTTTTCCATCTAAAACAGGGCTTTAACTTATAGGACGCATAAGGCCATAGGCAGGTCTGATGTCTAAGCTGAGGATTTGTATCTTATTTCCTCTTATAATTCTTTAATCAGTTTATTTCTCTTCTAGGGCATTTAGTTTATGTGACAAGAAGGAGCCAGTTTATTATGCACAAAGATTTCATTTGAGTTCTCTGTTGTGCCATTTTTTATCTGCTGCCAAATCTCTAGGTAAAAATACCAGGTTCTAGGAATGAAGAGGAAGGGCTCAGTACCATTTGGGTCACAAAATCATCACCCTCATTAGGTTTATTCTTTTTACTTTCCTTTGTGTCCTCTTTTTACCCTATTGGTGATAAAATATCTCCACCATTCTGTTTCCTCGTTTGAACTGTAAAGCTTTCTGAATAATCGTTGCTACTCCATGTGAATGAGGAAAATTGCAGGCAGAAGCCCAAGAAGTGTAATATGGTAGTAAAAGCACATATGAAGTCATATCAGTGGTGTTTTGTAAAGTGAAATTAGTTCCCCATCTCCCTACTCACATGTCCTGACTTAGTTTTGAGAAGTGTTTTGTTTGTTTTTGTTTTGAGATGGGATTTTATTCAGTAGACCTAGCTAGCTTTGAACTTAGCACTCCTGCCCCAGCCTCTTTAAAGTGCTGAGATTACAGGCATAAGCTGCCACACCTGTTGTGTTGTCATACTTGGATGTTCTTTATGCCTTAGAAGTTGTGAAAAAATTTCTTTTGGAAGCTCTTTTAAGTAAAACAGTTGCAACATCAATTTCAGAACTTTAGACCTTAGTTCTTCATTCCTTTTTCTCTGTTTTCATTTCTCCTACAAGCAGTGTGTTCTTTTTTCTTCCATCTTAACTATTTTTTTTCTCTGGCATTCTAGTTGAATTGTTTGTGTCAATCTGTGTTGGGCTGTAACTTTCTCAAGTTATAAAGGACCTTGCTGCTGGCAGTATCCCTCCATATGCTGTCCGGTCTACTTTTTGCTACTTTCTTTTAGCCTCTAACAAGTATTTTGTTTCTTGACAAGTACTCTGGTTTGGTTAAGCACTTGTGTGAGTGCACACGCAGACACACATACACATCTGAATTGGGTAGTCACACTTGTTTTAACCATTGGAGTTCTTTCTTCCAAGGAGCTGAGGGACTCCATGATACAGGGCATTAAACTTGGATATAAATTCTGTGCTATTTATTTAATCCATGCCTTATAAGAACAGGATCTTACTCAGCTTAGGAGATACAGAGTGGAAAGAAATAATGGACTAGGCTTTGTATAGGGAGAGATGTTTGATTTGAGTGGAGAGACCATTTCAGATGAGAAATTTTTTATTCCTTATTGAATTAGTTATTTTTTCAGATCATTTGTATCTGCATTTTATTAGGTGGCATCAGAGATACTAGTTTATATGGTCACTGTTCTCAGTGGGGATGTATGAGAGAGGGGTGAAGGTAGAAAGCTTAGGTATATGAAGTGTGTTAAATGCCAAATTTAGGTTAGAACAGCTCTAGGAAATTGAGAGAAGAATTAGTAAAGCAATAATTAAAGCTAAAACTTTTGAAAATATGTCTAGCTGTAGTGTCAGGAAAGAGACATCAAAAGTGCATGGCTGTAATGACATGAGAAGAGTGTTGCTAATTTCTCTTTGAGTGTGTACAGTGGACTTGAGGGGATTAGCAGGGAGGGATGGGGAGAAGTCAGTCTAGGAGGCCAGCTAGGAAGGAGGCTTTGGGAATGGGCTGAGGTAAAGTGGCCTGGCATCTCCTAATCAGCTCTCCAGAACCAGATTCCTCAGCGCTTTTGGTGCTGTTTTAAAACATCCCACCACCTGTCTCTGACACTAGTGGACTTCTGCCATCACTGTTCCACCAAGAAGTTCCTTTCTAAACCTCCTGGTGAGCCGGCCAAATGTAATGGTCAGATTTGATGTTTTTGCTTGATGGAGACTCACTGCAGCTTCTAGCTTAAGTATCACAATGGAGGCCCTTCCTGCCTTACTGCCAAGAGTATATAAACTTGAATACATTAGAAATAACCCTGGAACTTAATGGAGTAGTTAACGTTTGCCCTAGCACAGAGAGAATTAGAAGTACAACGTGCCATAATTTTGACACAGTATGGCCTTCTTTCCAGGCTGTTTAGAGCTTCATTTTCTTTAAGATGCAGATGAAGTTCTTCCTCCTGCCTCCAGGACTGCAGTCTGTGTTTCCTTTATAGTACCTATACTTAATGTTGCTCCTTCATTCAATTTTTTTTTCATGCCTGATCTTGATTAAACTGTCAGTTCCCCAAGGGCCAGAAATCGATAATGGTTCTCTGTGTTTATTACTCAAGCAGTCTCATATACATGTGTAATTATGAATTCTTGTTAAATGTATTGCCACACATTTAAATACCTCCTTCATGCTGACATACCCCAAGTGTGTTAAGTTCTTACACTGGTGCCAGTTACATTTCAGTTTAAACATGCCTTTATATTAACGTGGGAGTTGTGTGTAACAACTGCTGCCGTCTTAAAATTTGAACAAGGTAAAGCTGTGTGCAGAGAGAGACCGAGACAGCTAGAGCAACAGCATGTAGGGGAATAATAGCCGATACTTCTTTGGTGCTGAACAGTAATAATAGCTCTCATTTTTATGATCATCATCCGTTGACCTTTAAAAAAAAACTTTTTTGTCTGACGTTGTTCTAAGTGCTTTAGATCAGTCACATAGGTACAGCTGTAAATTTCCTCCTCATTTCACAGTGAAGATGCTACAGAAAAACTGTTGACTTGGGCATTAAGAGACCTGGGCTCCTGTTTTAGTTCTGCTTGTGCCTGTGTGAAAATAACTCTAATGTCAGTGGACCCTTACTTAGTTTACCATCTTTAAAGTGAAGGTCAGAGGCTGTGAGCTTCGGGTGCTTCCCCCTCGTTTGCTGTAGTGTAATCTTGAAATGAGAACACCTCGTATGTCACAGTCTTCCTAAGGGACTCATGCTGGGCCTGAGCATTGCTGGCTGCTACAGTGTGGTGGGATGAAGTGAGTTTATTTCTTTGTTTGAGGAGCCTTGAAGGTGCCATTGAGGGGAATTTAAGTTTGGTTTTCAGAAAAGGAGGAGAGAATTTGAGAAGCAAGGTAAAACAGTGGCACAGAGCATTAGGAAAATAGGATGAGACTAGGACTCTAGGTCTCTCTGTGTCTCTGTCTCCTTCCTCCCTGCCTTTCTCTTCCTCCCCCCTCCCCTTCTTTACCTCCTCTTCTCTTCTGTCTTCTCTTCTTCTTCTGTCTTTTCCCTCTCTCCCTCTTCCTCCCCCCAACTCAAAAGTGTATTATTAATACCTTACCTTCCCAAGACACTCCTAGACTAATATTATTAACACCTCCTGAGTAATTGCTCTGTGTATGCACGTATGCCTTATCAGATAGTATTTTAAGTGTAGATACTTTGATTGTTTCTTTGTATACATGAGGAACTGGAGTTTCAGACAGTGAACATTTTCACAGGCTTCCCGCTGGAAACTGTTGGAGCCAGTCCTTGAATTCTGATTCCAAACCTCTTTTGTCTCTCAGAAATTGGCTCTGCCCAGGACCCTAGGTTGCTTTTTGCTAGGAGCTACTTGGGATGAAGGACCTATGTGGGGTGTTCCCTGCCACAAGATCCTCCTTCTGCTTGGCCTTTTTTCTGTTTCTGTAGTGTTGGGGAGCAAATCTAGGACCTTCCGTATGCTAGTGTTCTGCCACTGGACTGCGCTTCCAGCTCTACAGTCTTGACTCTAGTGCTGTTTTGTACTTTGGTGTCACTTAGAAGTCACTTTCATCTTCCGCTTTGTCAGTGGGTCACTGGTCTTGCTTTTGTGACCCTGGGACAGAATGTTTGTGTGCTCTGCTTGAACACCAGCAATTGCAGTCTGAAGTGTCAGCATCCTTTCTATGTTCTCATTTCCCATCTCTTCAGTAGCTTTTTTCTTTTTTTCTAGAAGGTGTGTTAACCTGGTGGAACTTATTTTCTTTCTTGGGGTGGTAATAATGGTATGAGTTTTTTTAGCCTCGGAGAAAAATACATTAGAAGTTCCAACTTTGCAGGGCGTGTATTGAAGCCTGGGCTTGTGGTGTGCTTTTAGACCAATTGTGGCTTACTTTCTTATCTTACACTCTTCGGTCTTCAATTTTTGTAAGCTGGTTTCTTGCCTTTGGTTTTTACTAACTGCCTGGTACTGCCTGTCCTCCTTCCTTCCACAGTGTCCTTGACTGTCCCTCCTGAGGCGGCTCCTCAGCTAGCTTGTCTTCTACTATTCCGTTCTGCCCTGCTTTTATCTTCCTACCCTCCCCTGCTCAACTTTACCTTCTTGCCCTAATGCCGATTCCTGTATCTGTTTCTCAGTTCTCTGACATCTTGCCTTCATCTTAGTGTTGGCACACCTTTGTATAACTTCTAAAATTTGTGTCCAAGAAATGGAGATAGAAGTGTACAGTTTGAATTTTAAGAGTTTGTGGTGTGTTGGTGAGTAAGGACTTGGGCTGCTGATGGAGTTTTCATACCAAGATCCTGCTGCCCACTCCTCCCCTCCTTTCCCCTCCCCTCCTTTCCCCTCCTCTCCCCTCCCCTTCCTCTCCCCCTCCCCCCTCCCCCCTCTTTTTTTTCTGAGAAAGATTGGCATTAGCAGTCAGTTTATGTATTTTGTATTTTGTATTTTAAACCCTTTATGATTGGAGAGAAAAAAGATAGGAAGTGTTGATCCCTTAAATATTTAGTTTGGTCATTAATGTAACTCAGTCTTTTCCCTCCAGATTTAACTCAGGCTTTCCCTCACTTTGGAACTCCTAGATTTGTGAATATTGGATTATTTTGAGAAGCAGGGGTTGTTTCCTTGATATTCACTAAGGAGTCTATTTACCTTCAGGATGACATCTGAACTGGAGAGCAGCCTAACATCTATGGACTGGTTACCACAGCTCACCATGAGAGCAGCCATCCAAAAATCTGATGCTACACAAAATGCACATGGAACGGGAATTTCTAAGAAGAATGCACTCCTTGACCCAAACACAACACTGGACCAGGAAGAAGTCCAACAGCACAAAGATGGAAAACCTCCGTACAGTTATGCCAGCCTCATCACATTCGCAATTAATAGTTCTCCCAAAAAGAAAATGACTTTAAGTGAGATTTACCAGTGGATTTGTGATAACTTCCCGTATTATAGAGAGGCTGGCAGTGGTTGGAAGGTAAGAATTTTGTTTAAATTATAGCTTTTGTGCAATAAGCAATGGTAATAGTGTTAACTGCTATTGAAAGTAAAACTTTGTTGAAAGCCATAAAATTATCTCACTTAATCATTTTTAGGATGCCAGAAATGGGAAAAAAATTTAATTCTATTGATTGATTGATGATGTGAGTGTCTGTATGCCACTGTGCACACATGGAGACCAAGCAACAGCTTGTGGGAGTTGGTTTTCTCTTTCTGCTGTATGGTCCCAGAGATCAAACTCAGGTCATCAGGCTTTGTCAGCAAGTGTCATTACCCACTGAACCATCTTGCTGGCCCTGGGAATTTGTAAAGTTAGTGATGGACTTATTTTTGGAAGTAGCATGGGAGAACTTTATTATGTCCTGGGACTGATGTAGCGTGGACTGAGAGAGTGCACTGAGGACACAGCCGTCAGTGGGAAGTGATACCTCATGTGACACTGGGTAGACAACAGAACTATAGAAGGATGATCAAAACCAAAAATTTGTATGGTTAGAATACTGTTGACCAGGTGATAGGCTTTTTTCAGATTTCGTCATGTTTTCTTCAGTGTCCTTTATGTTGCAATTCAGTTGTCATTCTCTCCATTCTCTCCGTTCTCCTCTAATTTGTGAATGTCCCATACTCTTGTCTTTTGTGACTTAGACATTTTTAAAGAGTTTGTCAGAAATGTGGAATTTTCCTTGGCTTGGTGTTATTTTCTCATGATAGAAGTAGTGCATTTGGGGCCGAGTAACAAAGAGGTGACATACCCCTCTGCTTATCACAGGGTGTAAAATGTCAGCACAGCCATAGTTCTTGGTTAATGTGATTATCTCTGGCTCTCCACTAGAAGGCTACTGTTAATTGTTGTATAAATACAAAGTTTTGGAGAGATATTTTGAGGGCATGTGAACATACTTTCTTTTTAAACTTTGCCCAATAATTTTATCATTCATTGCTGTTTTCTAATGGTGATTTTTCTTTTTCCTGTAAAATGAAGAATATTATTAATTTTCTCCAGCAAAAATGAATTTTCTGCCAACCATGGTTGTTGTTCATGGCACCTTTAAACCCTGCACTAGGAAGGTGAAGGCAGGTATGTCTCTTTGAGTGTGAGGCCAGCATGGTCTACATAGTGAGTTCCAGGATAGTCAGGGCTATGTAGAGAGATCCTGTCTTTAAAAAAAAAAAAAATTCAAACAAACAACAACAGCCTTGCTGGCTTTCCCTGGTCTTGTTAAGAGTGTACTCGTGGCTCTTGTAGATGGTTGTAGTTTTTATCTCAGCAACAACCTGTAACTGCAGCTCCAAGAAATCCAATGCCCTCTTCTGGTCTCCATAGACACGTACTCATGTGCACATACATACAGGTGTACACATGTAGCTGAAAGTTTTCCTGTGTCCCACCTGGCCTATGGTCAGGACAAATCTCTCTCACCCGTAGGTCACACAGCCACTCAGACCCAAATAAACACACACAGGCTAATGTTATTTTTAAACTGTGGCCATGGCAGGCTTCTTGTTATCTAGTTCTTATATATTAAATTAATCCATTTCTATAAATCTATACTTTGACACATGGCTTGTGGCTTACCAGTATTTTTACTTACAACTTGCTTCTCATGGCAGCAGCTAGCAACGTCTCCTCCGCTCTGTCCTTCTCCTTCTTCTCTCTCTGTTTGAATTTTCCACCTGCCTCTAAGCTCCCTTGCCATAGGCCAAATGGCTTTATTTATCAACCAGAGCAACATATTTTCACAGCATACAGAAAGACATTCCCCCATCAGACACATAGAATACACATTGGAGAAAGAGGTTTTTCTTACGTGTTTAGTCATGATAGTAAGTGTTTATGGGTATTCTTTGTACTAGCATTATCATCCTTTTTTTTTATTTCTTGCTTGTGCTGAACTATCTTAGTTCTTTTTTCAGGACAGGGTCTCACTATGTACTCTGGGCTGGCTTCCAGCTCACTTTGATTATATGTAGTCAAGGCTGGCTTTGAACTTGAGATCCTTCTGTCTCAGCCTCCACATACTGTGATTATAGATGTGTTTCATCATGCCCAGCAAAAGCTTTCTATGGGATTTTCACTTGTTTGTTATTGGTGACTGAGCCTAGGGTCTCAAAAGTTCTAACTAGGCAAATGTTCAACTACTGAGCTATATCCCCAATCCTCATTGTCCTCCAAATCATTGAAGCTTTGACCGTTAGGAATGATTATAGGATAATTTCATACTTTTGTTTCCAGAGTAATTTTACGTCTTCCTTGTGTCAGTTCTGGAGTTCACCACTTATTTAAAGAGCTTTTGGAGACTCCACCACTTTAGTTGCCTAGTGAACAAGCAACCCAACTTGATTTCTTTTACTTTTGCACACATTTATTTATATTTATGTTTTACATAGGAATTAATCCAGCTGTGTGCTACATGGGGTGTGTGCATGCTTGTGTGTATTTATGTGTGTGTGTGTGCACAATAAAAGATTTATAGGGTTTTAGGTTTATATTAAGTGGTAGTTACTCTTCAGTTTCTTATAAATGTTTCTGCTTTACTACCTTTTTACATTCTTATAAAATTTTAAAGGTCTGTGCTTATATACCATGCACCAATGAGGTACCATGTGCTGTGGAAGATAGGTACATGTCTTGAGGGGAAGGATTATGCCACACTAGTTTTTCTGTCTCTCTCAGGACACAGCAGTGTTTGTATTAGCTTCAGCTAATGCAGTTTGAATTGAAGTACAATTCCTGCTATCAGTCTTCCTTTCTACCTTCCTTTCATATTCCTTTTCATCTTGCTATTTGTAAATATTGTTATTTTATTTCTTTCTTGTTCTTTATCTAATTGGTGTTACCTTATTGCTTCAGCTTTCTTTTCCTTATAAACTGAATCTTGTGTGTGTGTGTGTGTGTGTGTGTGTGTGTGTGTGTGTGTTTTCTACATTCTTTATTGATAGCAATATTATAGAAATTATTTTTGTTTAGATAGCCTGTGTTTTATTATTTTTCTGTACTTAAATACTCAAATTATAGCTGCATTTTCAATTTTCTATGTGCCAGACATTATTCTAAGTTCTTTTATACCATTGTTTCTTTAAGTCACACAGCAGCCTTATTAAGTAGATATTCTTGCCCAAAGGTAAAAGTAAGAAAACAGAGGCTTAAAGATATTAATTTTCCAGAATTTCTCAGGTAGAGAACGGTAGAATCAAAACTCAGTACCATATTTGGTAATTTGAGAGTTTTAGCACTTGTTCTTAACCAGTAGTATATAGCTCATAATTTTGCAAAAACTACATAAGTAGTTGAATTTAATTTGCAGATTTAAAATCCCTCTTAACTGGCTTACTAGTATGAAAAATGATTTTTAACAGCATACTTTTTTAGTAAATCTGCTTTACTAAAGCAGAAGTACATTATTTAAGGTTTATAAAAACTATTTTTATGTGTATTAGTGTTTTGCCTGCATGTGTGTCTGTACACTACATGCCTTCCTGGTGCTCATGGAGGCCAAAAGAGAGTATCAGATCCCCTGGAACTAGAGTTACAGATGGTTGTGGGCCACCTTGTGGGTGCTGGGAACTAGATCTACTAGAAGAACAACCAAACTCTATTTTCTGTTTTTACTACCAGACACTGTAGGTGCTTTTTGTCAGGGTTTGGATTAGTGAGATATAAATCTGTTTAGTAGCAGAAAAACATGGTGTCTGTAGAGAAAAAAAAAAAAGGCCAAAATTTGAGTAAGAAAGCTTGTCAGAGACTTATGTCAGAGACTTTATTAATGGCTGTAAACATGAATTCCTGAAGGTACCAGATAGGTAACATAGTAAGTCTAGAGGATATCAAATCAGTGGCTGCTTCTCTAATGGGTTCTGATTATGTCTTTCCTCTTAGGCTACATAGTGGGCATCTCAATTTTTCTTCCCTAAGGGAAGCGAGAAATCTGGGTTTCTGTGTAGAATTTCCCAATTTCCAGATGTTTCTAATTCCAGGGTTCTTAATTTGCAATATAATAAATGTGTGTTTTGATTTTGTTTGGCCTGTGGGCTATCAATCTTTCAGTTAATTTCATTGTCCTTTCATTAATTTGAAAAGGACTTTCTCCTCTTCACTGTGCTTGGGTTTAGTAACACTGAGAAACTTAGAACAGGATCCCTAAGGGAGTTCATCCTCTTTATTAGATGAAGATACATATAATATGCAACCAGGAAGCTTGAGAATTATTGTTGACACAGTTGGTCACAGCTACGGTGTATAAGTCATGATCATACCCATTTTGTCTGTGACCTAGTAAAAAGTGTTAACTCTAAAGGGTATAGTTACTGAGAACCAGTGGGGGGTATAAGATTCTAAAGTGATTGGTACAAAGAATAAAGTGTAACCAGAGTGAAAGGAAGAGGACTTACTAGAAAGCTATTAAAAAAAAGAGAAATAGCAATTTATTTTGAATATTTAGAGGGATGTTTTATTTATTTATTCATCCATCCATCTATTTTTGGTTTTTCTTTTTTTTTCTTTTTTGGTTTTTTCGAGACAGGGTTTCTCTGTGTAGCTTTGCGCCTTTCCTGGAGCTCACTTGGTAGCCCAGGCTGGCCTCGAACTCACAGAGATCCGCCTGCCTCTGCCTCCCGAGTGCTGGGATTAAAGGCGTGCGCCACCAACGCCCGGCCTATTTTTGGTTTTTCAAAACAGGGTTTCTCTGTGTATCTTTGGAGCCTGTCCTGGAACTCACTCTGTAGCCCAGGCTGGCCTTGAACTCACAAAGATCTGCCTGCCTCTGCCTCCCGAGTGCTGGGATCCAACGCCACCACCACCTGGCATTTTAATGTATTTTTAAACACTTGATTATAAGGGCTCCTGGTAGAGAGTTGGAATGAACCAGATTATAGAGACCTTAAAATATATGAAAGCCCAGCTGAAGAACTTGTTTCAATTTTTAGGAACAGTACATAAATTTTGATTATGTTCCTCATCAATCTGCTTGTCCTCGCTGTCTTATAAATTGTAAATCTGTTTATTTCTTGGTGATTATTATCTCAAAATCATGGTGGGAAACACCTTCAGAAATAGTGATACATTTTCACTTGGAAGTATGTAGTTTATATATTAAGATATGGTTGGTGGAGCAGGGAGTGGGAGTGAGTGGGAAAGTATGTTTTGTCCCTAAAACTGAGAGTCCCCAAAAGATTATCTGGTACCATCTGCTTCAGGCAGACCTTCAGTATCTCTTGGGATTACTATTTCATACTCATTAAGTTCTTTCTCTCACTGAGTTTTAAAACACTGGATGCCTAGAATTTACTGTGCTGACTTTAATTTTCCTTTTTGTAGAGATAGGTAGATATTGAGCATTTCTATGGAGACCAAAAGCTGGGTGTGGTGGCACACGCCTTTGATCCCAACACTGGGGAGGTTAGCTGCAAGTGGATGAATCTCTGTAAGTTCAAGACCAGTGTGGTCTACATAGTGAATTCCAGGACAGCCAGAGCTACAGAGTAAGACCCTGTCTCAAAAACAAAAATAAAAACAAAACAACAACAAAAGGAGACCAAAGAGAACTGATTTTTCTTTTTTGTTAGAGGTCTTTGTTTTCATAAATTCCCATTCATTCTCCTAGATTTGTTATGCAGTTCTATGTCCTGCTGCTTCCCTTTTTTCAACATAAGGAGGAGGTAAATTGGGGCAATTGGAAGGGCATTTTCAGCTTGTGATGTATGTGTTGATTGAATAGAAGGTAGGAAAAAGATTTTAAAGCAGCCACAAACTGTTTTAGAAATGTAGTCACCCAGAATAGAAAACCTTACTATGTTCATTATAAAAGGTCAGATAAAACCTTAACATTCAGTTAAAACTTCCTTTCATGTAAGGGTGTTGAAGGAGATTACATTATTAAAGGTAACTCTTGAGTATTCCATAATTGACTTATTTATAATCTGAAATAGAGGAAAAAGAATTAAAATTTTTGTGTTAATCCTTTTACTGAGGAAGATTAACCCTATAAATCATTAGGAATTAGGGTAACAAAAGATTGGGGGCAGAAAAGGAAACCTTAAAACTAAGTATAAGCAGTAGTAATTATGTCTGATCACATTGAAGAAACTAGTATATAGATGTGCATGGATGTGCAGATGTGCTTGGGTGGATGGGTGCAGTGAAGGCTAGATATCTTCCACAGTCACTTCTCCAGGGTCTTTTTCTTGAAACTGGAGCTTGCTGTTTTGGCTAGACTGGCTGGCCAGTAAGCCCCTGGAATCCTCCGGTCCCTGGCCCCAGTGCTGGGGCTCCAACTGTGCACTGCTGCACCTGGCTGTTGTATTTGCATGCTGGGGATCCAAACTCAGATCCTTACACTTGTATAGCAGGCACTATCCCAGCCCCTTAGCTTTTGACCAGAGCAGTCCAACAATGACATACTTTCTCAGACTACAACGTAAGGTTGGAGATATACAGAGGAATCATGACTTACTGTATTTGTTTGATGGTGTTACTTGAGTAAAGGCATTCTGCACTTATTAACTCCCAACAAAGAAGGTTGGATGATAGAAGTTGGGAACTATTCTGAAACTTTTATGTGCCTGATAGGTTACAACAGATGAGCACAGACTGATATATTCTCCTTCTGCACTGCCCCTCTCCCATCCCTCTCTGTCCTCCTTCCCACAGGGAAGGATGTGGTGATATATTGTATACCCTAATAAACTTTGCCTGAAGATCAGAGGACAGAACAAGCCACTAGATTAAACATAGAGGCCAGGTAATGGTGTCATACACCTTTAATCCCAGTACTGGGAAGCACACTCGCCTTTAATCCCAGGAAGTGATGGCTGGGTGGAGCAAGGTATATAAGGTATATAAGGCATGAGGAGACAGGAACTAAAGGTTTTTTTTTTTGACAGAAGCGTCCCTTTCAGCTAGAGGCTTTTTCAGGCTGAGGAGTTGGTGAGTTAAGAGGTGGTGGCTGTGGCTTGTCTCTCTGATATTTCAGCATTTACCCCAATATCTGATATTTTAGCATTTACCCCAATATCTGGTACCAGGGTTTTTATTATAAGACTGATTTAAGTTTCGAGCAACAGAAGAACACTCACAGTGGGAAAAGATACAGATAGATAAATCTAATGTTGATTGGATTAGAGGTGCCAGTTTAAAATAAAAGGCAGTAGAGTGCTTTTAAAATTTAGATTCTTGAACTGCAACTCAAGAGATTTTGAATTAATTACTTTGGATGGAACCCAGGAATCTATACTAATACATAATGAGGTTTAAAAAAAATACTTTGTTTTTTATTTTATGTATATGGGTGTTTTGTCTTTATGTTTATCTGTGCTATTCACCACACGTGTGTTTTGTGCCCATGGAGTCCAGAAGAGGGTCAGATCCTCTGGGATGGAGTTATAGACAGCTATGGATGCTTAGAATTGAACCTGTGTTCTCTGTTAAAGTAGACAGTACTCTTAACTGCTGAGCCACCTCTCTAGCCCCATATCTTGAGTTTTTTTGATAACTGTTTTGTGGGATGGGATTTTCAATGCCAAGCAGTATATCTTAAATACATATTTACCCTGAGCCGTTTTTCTCTAGGCCAGCTTTTAGGTCATTCTAACCGCTACATTCCTAACTTTTCTGGGGTTATTGGAGATAGACACCACCCAGGTTGGGAAGCCTCAAGCAGCAAAGACTGAAGCAGTGACATGTGTGGTGTATTACGTATGGGTGTTTTTATTACACCTCTGATACATGTTTGAACAGAGTTTTTTCATGACTAAAAAAGCATTGTGATCTAAGTTCGCGTTTGATGAGCAGGTCTCAATTCTTAATGAGGCCTTTTACATTTTGTTTAAGAATACAGTGTGGTAGCCGGGCAGTGGTGGCGCACACCTTTAATCCCAGCACTCAGGGAGGCAGAGCCAGGCGGATCGCTGTGAGTTCAAGGCCAGCCTGGGCTACCAAGTGAGCTCCAGGAAAGGTGCAAAACTACGCAGAGAAACCCTGTCTCGAAAAACAAACAAACAAAAAAAACAAAAAACAAAAAAAGAATACAGTGTGGATTAGGAAACCTATTAAAGGTAAGAAGTTAGGAAATCTGACATAACCATTGAAAGTCAGTCAGGGCTTCTAGGAAGAACTGATTCTGAGGGATTGGAGAGATGGCTCAGTAGTAAAGAACACATGTTGATTTTCTAGAGGACATAAGTTCGAGTCCCAGTAACCCATGTTGGGCAACTCCTAACCTTCTGTAACTCCATTTTAAGGTGCTGCAACACTCTTCTGGCTTCCATGGACACCTGTACATGTGCTGCATATATCCACAGACAGACAGACAGACAGACAGACACACACACACACAAAATGTTTAGGAAAGAACTGATATTTAAAGTAAAAGCAGACATAAAGTTGGGTAGATTAATGTAGTTGAAAATTCTGGGGGCAATAATTTTGCCAACTTAGCAACTTAAGGAAAGCCTCGGAAGTGAGAAAGAACATTAGAGTGGGTGAATGTAGGCAGTGAGGTAGTTCAGAGCATGTCTTTGGATGCTTAAGAATATTTGATTTTTATAAAATCTGTTTGCAATGGGAAAGTTTTGGAAGGTTATAAGTGACTGGAATCAGATTTGTAATGCTAAGACAGAACTGCCTACAGTGTGGAGAATGGCAGAGAGGGGAAGGGAGCAACATATAGGAAGCTGTTGTACTAGTATTCGTGAAGCTAGCGTCCTGGACTGACACAGTAACAGAAAATCTGGTGACTATAGTCTTGGTTGAGGGCCCACTTCTGGGCTCAGTGAGGCTATCTGTGAAGTCTCGTGTGGTGGAAGGTGCACGCACCTTCTCCTCTAGGCACTGTCCTTTGCATGAAAGCCACCCTCATAATCTCATCACTCTCCCATGGCCTTGCTTCCAGACATTACCACATTGGAATTAGATTTCAACACAATGATTTTAAGAGGACTCAAATATGGATTGTCTTTAACTTACTACATACAACCTGCCGTCATGTAGTATCACGCCATGTCTTGTATAATGTAAGAATTTCACAAGCTGAATTCTTCTAGTTCCTTTATACTTTTAACTTCAAAATACCTAAAATTTTATATATTGTGTGTTTGTGTGCACCATGGTCAGAAGATAACTCTGTGAAGTTGGCTCTCTTTCCACTTACATGGGCTTCAGTGGTCAGGTATAGGGAATCAGGCTTGGTGCTGGGCCATCTCACTTGGCCCTTTTTTCAATTAAAAATTACATTTATTATTTGAGAGAGAGGAGAGAGGAGAGAGAGAGAGAGTGATTGATTGCAGGCATGGGTGTTGAGCTTAGAGGATACATCTCAGGAGTCAGTACTCTGCTCCACCCTGTATTCTGAGGATGAACTCATGCCATCGGTCTTGTACAATGCAGTACCCCATCTAGTACTCAGGTGCTTTTACCTGCTGAGCTGTCTTGCTGGTCTACCTTTACTTTTATTTGTATATTGAATTTTTTTAATCAACTACTGTGTCTTCTTTAGCTAGTTTTAAAGACTTCATAAGAAATTTAAAAAAATGTTTTAAAATGTACCCTCCCCCCCCCTTTTTTTTTTTTAAAGACCGTGTTTCTCTGTATATTCCTGGCTGTCCTGGAACTCCCTTTGTAGATCAGGCTGGCCTTGAACTCACAGAGATCAGCCTGCCTCTACTGAATGCTGAAATTAGAGGCATGTGCTGCCACCACCACCTGGCTAAATACTACATAAAGTATTTTTTTCTTTCTACGTTGCCTTCAAGATATCTTCATTTTGGTTTTCAGCCTTTTTTTTTAGAGACAGGGTTTCTTTGTGTAGTTTTGGTGCCTGTCCTGGATCTCGCTCTGTAGACCAGGCTGGCCTCGAACTCACAGAGATCTGCCTGGTTCTGCCTCCAGAGTGCTGGAATTAAAGGCGTGTGCCACCGCTGTTGGTGGTTTTCAGCATTTTTACTATAATACATGTAATAGTGTAATGTCCCCTGTTATTCTCTGAGATAGCGTATAACCTAGGTCGGCCTTGTACTCCTGATCCTTCTGCCTTTGCTTCACAAGTGCTGAGGTTACAGGTGTGTGCCACCAGGCCGAACTGGAATGTAGGAGTGTGTGTGTGCTTGAGCTTGGCTTGTGTGGTGTGGTGTGTGTGTGTGTGTGTGTGTGTGTGTGTGTGTGTGTGTGTGTGTGTTGAGAATCTATCCTACGGTCTCATGCATGACACACAAGTACTACTATTGAGCTATACCTTTAGCCCTTGGGTATGGTTTTTGTTGTTTGTTTTTTAAATTTTGTGTGATGTTCTTTGAAAGTCTTATGTCTTGTGTTGAAACCTTGTTTTGTAACTTGTTTGAATTTTCCTTCTGCCCATTTTTTCTATCTCAGGAGTCTTTTAAGAATCGTTTTTGTTTTAAGTCGGCGGGCACATGCTGGTTATGTTGGGAAAACATCTACTGATCTGTCCTCAAGTTTTCCAATCTTTTTCTAGTGTGTTCAGTTTATTTATAAGCCTATCTGAGAGACTTTTCTCTCTTTGGTGGGGGCGCATTGTTGGAGATCAAACCCAACCATGCCTAGTGTATGCTAGAAAGCTTCTTCTATTGAGCTATACGCCCCCTGGTATTTCTGTTTTTGTTTATTATTTATATGTTTATTATGGTTTCTACATCTCTATTATAAAGTTCTTTATCTCTCAATGCAAATTGTTTACTTCTTTTCCCACTGGATCCCTTAATAAATTAATCATAATTAGAATTTGTTTCTGACCCTTATAAAGTTTCTCTCTCAGTTGGGTTGTGTGTATTACTTTGTTTCTGTCAGTGATGTTTTTCTTGCTTTTCTCTCTCATACACTCTTTGCCTAAATACCAGGTAGATCTGTAGAAGAACCGTAGAGATTGAAGTAGTGTTTTTATTTGTTAATGGCAAGGCACCTTTCCTTTCCCCCAGGCTATTCATATGGGAGACTCAGTCTCAGTAGATGAGCTGAATTTAGGTGGTGATGATGACTTTGTCTTACACATACTAGACTTCTCATTCTTCCAGCAGTGTGCTCCTGTTGTACTTCAACAGAGCTTGTATGCTATAGAACCCCCCCCCCCACACACACACACACATTTTCTCAATTCTTTTAGATTTTAGGTGTTTAGATGTGCCTTGACTATTTACAGGCAGGAGTATAATTCAATGCTTTTGTCCCCCTGTCACCAAACTGCTGTTTGTTAGTCAGTGTTCTGCTAGTTCAAGCCAGGCTAGCCTTGGAGCTGTAGTTGTTCCTTCCTGAGATGTAGCAGACCCCTCTTTATGCTATCATGTCAGTTCTTAGGGAGCAGGGCAGCAGCTTATGCCTCTCCCAGAGGAAAAGGATTTTGCTTGTGCTTTTTCCCTATATTATCAGTAGATTTTTGCCTGTATCCTGGTAAAGGGTTTCCTGTCTCTCTGTAGAAGCAAAAATGTTTTATTTCCATTCTTCCCCCAGAAGTAATGAAGCCTTACCTGAGTCTTATGGAGGAGAGATTTTGTTTGCCATCACCTCAGACTTACATATTTGTGCTTTGTTAAAAATCTATGAAGGGAAAACAAAACAAAACAAAACAAAAACCCATATATGGAAGGGTGGCAGTGGCGCACACCTTTAATCCCAACACTCGGGAAGCAGAAGCAGGAGGATCTCTGTGTGTTCGAGGCCAGCCTGGTCTACATTGTAGGTTCCAAGACAGCCAGGGCTACACAGAGAGAGACTGTCTCAAAAAATGAGAGGAAAAAAAAAAAAACAATGTGAAGGTTGGTAGGCTTAGTAGGTGGTCTATTCCTCACCATTCTGCTCCTGACGTTCACTTCTTTCTTCTGTATTACTATGGAGACCTACTCTTCTGGATGAATTACCCTACTCCAGTCTTTCTAATGAGCACATGATAAATGCTTATGGAGAAAAGGTTGAGAGTGAGTATAACTCTGGGGCTATTGTTACTATAAACTGACTCACTAGCCCCAAACCTTGGTTTTTTAAAAGTTTAGTAAGTTTCAGCTGGGTGTGGTGGCTCACATCTTTAATCCCAGTAGTCTCATTAGGTGCCTTATGATGTGAGATCTGATACAGTTCCAAAATAATTGACTTTAAAAAAAAAAAGTGTTTTGCCATTGTTAGAGATGTATTCTTTATAGTTGCTTGCATTCTAAGCAGAGGTAGAAGTATCATTTTTAGATTGTAAATTTAGTTTGGTAATGAGATGGGCTTCAAAATAAAGTCTGTATACATCTCTTGATAAAAATGTATACAGTACATTTTTGAGAGAATATTTTGAGATATTCTCTATACATAAACTTTGGAGAGGAAAGTTCTACTGTATTCATTCTTAGACTAAAGGCTCTTTAAAATTTTTTTTCTTTTCTTTGAGAACTTGATAATGTATTTTGGTCATATTCATCCCAATCCTCTTCTGTTTCCCCAATCACCCAGCCTTACCCTCTCCCCTTAATTAAAAAGCCCTTAATTAAAAAGCCAGTTGATTCCAGTTTGAGTTGTCTGACTATTCTTGGACATGGAATCTGTCTTACAGTGTGGTCCATATACCAGGTGTCCCTCCATTTAAGAGTACTGACTTTCCCTTCTCCTCACAGCAATGAAATGCCAACAGCTCCTTAGTTCAGAGTGGGACTTCGTGCTGAGCTCTTCTCCTTGTGGGTCTTTGTCCAGTTTGAGCTTGTGTAGGTCCTGTGTGTGCTGTCAGAATCTCCTCCTCTGTGCTGCGTCTCTCCTGTCGGGTCTGGAGAACACCATCTCCCTAAGTCATTCACCACCTCTGGACAGTCTTTTTGTCCCTTTTCTGCATAGAGTCCTCAAGTCTTGAGGGAAGGAATATGACATGAATACTCCAGTTAGGGCTAAGCACTCTGAATAGACTTCAGAACTTTAAATTAAAAATAGACATTATGCCAAAAATACAACCTCCAAAGATACCATTTTAAGTAGTGGCTAAATGCAGGTGGAGCCCCTCTCTATCAAAAATTTGGCCATTTGAGGATAAACAGGTAACAAAAGTTATTTGGGAATGGATTTTGGAGCATTTAATTGGAAAAAGGGAGGCTTTGTGATATTTTCTGTTAAGAATCATTGTCTAGTCCATTTATTCATGAATAGATGATTTCACAAACACTCCACTTCTTCAAAGGTATTTTTTGTCACCTAAGTTGGTGGTTCTTTTCTGCTATATTGAGGAATTTAGATCTTTTCTTTGCCTTCTGTACCCAGCATAGTGTGCTCTCGCTCTCGCTCTCGCTCTCGCTCTCTGATTTTTCGAGACAGGGTTTCTCTGTGTATCTTTGCGCCTTTCCTGGAACTCACTCTGTAGCCCAGGCTGGCCTCCAACTCACAGAGATCCGCCTGCCTCTGCCTCCCAAATGCTGGGATTAAAGGCATGCACCACCACCGCCCGGCTGCATAATTTTATCTTATTAATTTTATTCTTTGACACTTTAATGTATCCTGATCTGTCCATCCTAAACTCCCTCCTCCTCCAAGACCTCTTTCTTCCTTCATGTCCTTGTTCTCCTGTTTTAATAACCCACTGACCCAGTATCTTTTCATGTAGTTTTCCTATTACAAATAGAACCTTGTTTCTATATGCCTTTGTAATGGAGCAGTGGAATTGGTTTATGTTTCAGAGAATCGATTGTTCTGTTTTTTCCAATTTTATCACTGTGTATTACAGAGCAAGGGATTTCATTATGATACTTCTGTCCATACATATGTATTCTCTTCATATTCACCACCTCTGTTACTGTTTCTCATTTTTATCCTCTTTCAAAAAAATGTCTCTGAAGGGCTTTGTGTGTCTGTGAGATGGCTCAGTGGGTAAAGGCACTTAACCACCAAGCTTGTTGACCTGACTTCCATCTCTGGGATGATGGCAAAAGAGAGCTGATTTCTACAAGTTGTCCTCTGACCTCCACATATGCATACTCATGTGTGCATACATAAGTTAAATAAATAAAACATAAATGTGATTTACACAGGAATGTCTTGTGTACTTTTCCCAATAAGAAAGGAACAATAAGTCACCAGATACAATCTTTTTTTTTTCTCAGGGTTTCTCTGTGTAGTTTTGGTGCCTGTCCTAGATCTTGCTCTGTAGCCCAGGCTGGCTTCAAACTCGCAGAGATCCGCCTGGCTCTGCCTGGCTCTGCCTTGAGTGCTGGGATTAAAGGCATGTGCCACCAACACCCAGGTTCAGATACATTCTTTTTTTTTTTTTTTTTGGTTTTTCGAGACAGGGTTTCTCTGTGTAGCTTTGTGCCTTTCCTGGGACTCACTTGGTAGCCCAGGCTGGCCTCGAACTCACAGAGATTGGCCTGGCTCTGCCTCCCGAGTGCTGGGATTAAAGGCGTACACCACCACCGCCCGGTTTAGATACATTCTTTTACCTATATTTAAACCGAATCTCTTTTACACGTATTTTTAAAAAATTAGCTATTTAGTTTAAAAACAGCTTTTCAAGGTGAAAGAAAGGGCCTCAGTTCATATAGGTATAGGTAAACTGGTGTGATTATATCTTTTTCAGAAAACATTATTTCAAAGATGGCTATAGCTACTTGTGAAAGCCCCAATAGTATCATTTAAACAATATCTGTATTTGCCTAATTTATTTAATTTAAGGTTCTGAACTATGTGTTTACCATATGATCGTTTTTCTCCTAAACGTTCCTATTCCAAGCTTACCTCTAGTGCAGTGGAATTTTACACTTTGTTTTGTTGGAATGCTGGAGAGTGACTCTGACTTGTGCATGCTGAGCAAGTGCTTTCTCTCCTGGTGTGCTGTATCCCTGGGCTTCAGCACTTTCCTACAAGGTCCACGTATTACCACTAATACGTGGACCTTGTAGGAAAGTAAAAAGAATATAGCGACCACCTAAAAGCCTATGTAGAGTAGCTTCTGACATTTGGCATCCTTATTTATTTCCAAGAATAAACAAACATGTAAGTAACCACAGTTAAGAGGTTGAAATTATGACTCAGAGGTTAAGAGCACTTGGTGCTCTTCCAGAAGACCTGGGTTCAGTTCTCAGTACCTACTTGGTGGCTCAAAACCGTCTCCTGTAACTCCAGTTCCATGGGATCTGATGCCCTCTTCTGGCTTCTGTATGCACCAGGCATGCATGCATATGGTGTGCAGACACGTGCAGATAAAAACACTCACACATATAAAATAAATCTTAACACACACACACAGTTAAAGCATATGTGTACAATTTTGTGTTTGATATTTAATGTTTAGTATTGCATCATAGGCATCTTTCTGCACCAGTAAAGTTTGTAAGCAATTAAATGCTTCTCCCCCCCCCCTCTCTCACACACACACACACACACACACACACACACACACACACACACACACACACACCGTTATTAAATCTGCTAGGAATTGATGATTCTAATAACCTGTTTTCATTTACAATATGCTATACTTAATTTGAAAACCAGAAAGGTTTAACTTGGAAGCTCATTTGTTTGTATATTTTTAAAAAATTTATGTGTATGTATGCGAGTCTGTATAGGTATGTGCATGTTGGGGTGGGTGCTCTTGGAGCCCAGAACAGGGCATAGGATTTTCTGAAGCAGGAATTTTACTTGGTTGTGAGTTGCCTGATTTGGGTGCTGAGATCAAACTCTGCTCTTCTGCAAGTGCAGCAAGCACTCTTACCCACTGAGTCAACTTTCCAGCCCCTGAAGCACATATTAAAAGTTAGCTCTATTTGTAACTGTATTTCAATTCATAGAAATATATAGGTTTCTTATTTTGTATTTAAAGATGGGGTAGAATTTTTCATAGTTCATTGACCCAGCAATGGTTTTCTTCTTTAATTTCAGAATTCCATACGACATAATCTGTCACTGAACAAATGTTTCCTTAAAGTGCCTCGATCCAAGGATGATCCTGGAAAGGTAGGACATTTTCTTAAATTGAAGTGCTTTGTCTCTTGGCACATATGAATCAAGACCTTCTCTAGTTCACTGATCAGAGTGAAACAGCAAGTACTCCTTCCCACTCTTGCTTAGATGATATGTTAAAGACCAGCTCTTTTTAAAAATTTATTTATTGTTTTTTTGAGACAGGTTCTCACTATATCCTGGCTATCCTGGAATTCATACATATCTACCTGCCTCTGCCTCCTGACAATTGCAATTAAATGCTTTGCCACCCCTCACCCCCAACTTGAGAGCTCTTTTAAAGTAACAAAGAAGCCAGTGAGAGCTTGTCATTGATAGCTTGCCTTGCTTTACCTAGCTTTGTTGGTTGTTTTCTTAGTGTTGTATGTGGAATTGTGGAATGTAACCAGTTGTTGAGCTGCTTGTCAGGAGCTGTAGTAGCTTAGCTGTTACTGCCTGGGTTGGAACTAACTGTGTACTTGGCAAGTAGAAAAGTGCTTTAATGAAATAAGTTTGTTTCTACTCCATTCTCGTAGTTGCTTTATTATCTCCTGATAGAATTACAGTTTCAGTGTTTCAGCCAGAGGGGAGAGGACACCCCCCACCCCCGTTTTGTTTTAGTGCAACAGTAGTGCAGCTACAGCTTTGTAGAATCAGTTCTTTTCTAAAGCTTAGATTGCTGGGTTGGATCATACTTGGTTGTCAACATGAGTTGCTAGATTTGGACTGTGAGACAGTTATGCCTGTTGGCAAGATAATGTTCTTATTTGAGTGATTAGGTGTCTGTTCTTTGTTAGAGAATATCCTTTTCAGCTTTACTGTTATTTTAGTTGTAGTTTAGCTCATTCATGGCTTCTGTGGAGACCATTTCATAAGCATGTCTTTTACATGGTTATGTTCAGTTCTTTCCCTCACCTCCTTTTGGCTAATTGTTTATCCCTTAAGATTGTGCTCTAGTACTACTCCCCTGAAGTGGGGTTTCTCTCAGTGTAGCCACTGTTACGCTACACCAGCTCCTAAACTGGTCTCTGTTTTAGGGCTTGCTGTCTCTGTTTATAGGATCTTTCACAAAGCAGCCAGCAGTCTTTCAGAAATGCTGACCCCACCCCCTAGTTGTTACTCTTCATTTATCTACAGAGTCTGAATTTCTGAATCATGTTTATCTTGTCCACTGTTGAACCCTAGTTGCTTGCACAGCAGTCATTGCCATTGAAGAGGCGACACCCCTGTTGATGAGCATACTGTACCTTCCTTTCTTTTCTTGACGCCCACACTCCTGAGCAGTGATGAAACATAGCACTTTTGAGGATTTGCTCTCCCTATAATAGTCTTACTTTTTTACTTTTTATTTATGCTCATAACTCTAGCATTGTGAGTAGGAATTGATAATGAAAAATTTCTTTCAGGCTTGTTTTAAAAAGACCTAGTTAATTTTTAACGTCCCTCACAATTTTTTTTTTCTTTTAAAGACAGAATCTTACTCTATAGGCTGGCCTAGAACTTGATAAGTAGATTAATCTGGCCTCAAATTCACAGAGATCTGTCTGCATCTGCCTCCCTTCCCGAGTACTAGGGTTTAAAATTGTATGTGACCACACCTGGTCATTTTCATTGTTAGTATACAAAGCACGTTGAAAACTAATTTTAAAAAACAAGATATAATTTAAAGTCTATGAAGGCACTAATTGGATTTTACAAACACTTGATTCTGATTTAACTTTTTAAAAATTTGCTTGTTTCTGTGTTTTGAGACATGTCATTACTATGTAGCCCTGCTGTCTTGGTGTTTGCTATGGAGACTAGGCTGGCCTTGAACTTGGAGCAGGCCTCTGTCTCCCTAGGGCTGGAATTGCAAGCATGTGCCATCATGCCTAGTTCTAACCTTTTTTTTTTTTTTTTTTTTTTTTTTGAGCTGAGGATTGAACCCAGGGCCTTGCTCTTGCTAGGCAAGCACTTTACCACTGAGCTAAATCCCCAACCCTAGTTCTAACTTTTAAAGGGCGTAAATAATTGCTATAATTAATACCTGATTTCTAACTTATTTAATGTAACTAAATTGTAACCAATTGGAAGGCCATTAAACACTTGACTGCCAGTTTTATTTTCTTATGCACAGAAGGTAAAACCCTTTCCTTCTTTAATTAAATAGTATCATGGAGTAAGGCTGATTTGAAAAATGTAGAGTTCATTTTGTAGTTACCGTTTGGGACTAGGTTTATTTCAGAATGTAGTTAAAATACAGAGGGACTGGAAAAATTCAGGGGACCTGAGTTAGGTTCACAGCACCTGTATTAGGCAGCTCACACCCACCCATAACTCTAGCTTCAGGAAATCCAACACCCTCTTCTGGCCCCCATGGGCACTTATATTCATGTGCACAAACCCATACACATACATAACAGAAAATTAAAAAGAGAATATTTTAAAAAATAGAGATGAATACTGAGAGGTATGAGCTTTCAGCTTTTACCATTTGTCTCTAGCGTTAATGTTTTATATTCATCAAACCTGCCACTGTTCTCATTAATTTATTTAATCTCACAAGCTAGATTTATGGTAGTATAATTGCTTTCACTTGGGATCCCAAAGCTAGGTTTGAGTAATAGCCATTGTTCTTACTGATTTTGGTTAGAAGGTAATGTTATGAAGTTGTTCTTAAAAGTAACACATTTCTGTGAATAAAGTCATTTTTATTTGCTACTTAAAGTTTATTTATTTTATGTGCATGGGTGTTTTATCTGCATATAAGTCTGTTTATCACATCTCTGTCCCCAGAGACCAGAAGAGGTTGTTGAATACCTTGAGATTGAGTTAAAGGTAGTTGTGAGCTTCCATGTTGGTGCTGGGAATTGAACCTGGGTCCTCTTTAAGAGCAACCAGTGCTCCTAACCTCTGAACTATCTCTATAGCCCCTTTATGAGATTGAATGAAATTGTGCTTTAGAAGAAGACAAAATTACATTGCTTTTAAGATGTTTTTGAAACCTCAGTGTTACCCCACTTTATAGAAGAGATAGTTAAGGGCAAGGCCAGGATTCTATTTGTTCATATGCAGTTTGGAGTTAGCGACAGCTATTCTGGTCATAATTATTTACATAACAGTTGCAGAAGGCAGATTAATTTGAAGAGGAATTCTTCAGAAAGAGCTGCAACCGGCTTTTCAGCTTATCATTAGGAGTGTCTCTTTCCAGCCCCCAGTTCCACTAATTTTTTTTACTTTATTTATTTTCTTTTTTTTGAGACAGGGTTTTTCTGTGTAGTCCTGGCTGTTCTGGAACTTGCCCTGTAGACAAAGCTGGTCTCAGAGATCTGCTTGTCTCTGCTTCCTGAGTGCTGGGATTAAAGGCATGCGCCACCTCCACCTGCTTTGATGACTTGATTTTTTTAGGTCAGTTAATGGTAGAGATTATGTTTTTTTAGTGACATCAGGACTTTCCTCTGTGTTGCTCCACCTCCTTCCAAGTAATCTGTAATCAGCACAGCAGCTTAGGATGAATGCTGAACGTGTGAGGTTCACTTGCTTTGTAGCTGAGTGCTTTTCACATACCTGTCTTCTTGAGAGGAGGCCAACATGTTGGTTATGTTTGGGTATTTATAAAAAGTTGTTGCTGTTTTGTTTATTATATTACTGTTTTCTGGCATTTGAGAAGCTTTTCCAAAACCACCTTCACCACAGTAGGAGAAAACCATTGAGCCAAGGTGGGGTGGGAATAGTTTTTGGTTTGGGGTATAGAATGGATTTTGTCATCTCTTAGAATCTTGCTAGCTCTAGCCTTGGCCCATTAGGCCAAAGAGGTAGAAATAACTGACATAACATCTTTCCCCTTGTTTCATGCTGTGGCTTCCTGTTCGCTGTGTTACCAGAGAGGTATTAAGAGTGGCCTAGACCCAAAGTGCTTGTTGAATTACTTATTTCATCATGTAAGAAGTCTGTCTTTCCTCTATTCTTTGAAATAATTTCAAAGAGCCATATTGTTTTTTTTTCCCTAAAGAAATACAAAATGAAATTATTTTGTCCCATAACTATTCTTTTTAGGAGAACTTTTTTTTTTTTTTTTTTTTGGTCATTTCTGAGTTGGAGTCCTTTCTCCATGTCTATGTATCCTATATTTTTTGCTTAAGGCATTTTTTTTTTCCTTTGTATGAGTATTTTGCTTGTGTGTAGCTCAGTGTACCATGTTTGTGCCTGTTGCCCAGGGAACCCAAAAGAGGGCTTTGGGTTTCCTGGGACTTGAGTTACAGACAGTTGTGAGCTGCTTCTGGAAGAGCAGCCTGTGCTCTGAGTCAGTGAACCATCTCTTGAGCTCCTTTCTCTGATTTTTAACGACCATATTTTTTATCCTTGCTCATTAGGTCTGTTTTCCTTATTTTTGTTTAATTTATTGATCTAAAACTTTTTTGTAAATGTTTTATTCTTTAGTTTGTATATGCTTAATAGTGATCTTAAAGGTAAGTGTTGCTTGCATTATGAAAACACAGTTGATTTTCCGTTTAAAAATGGTAGCTGTGTTTTGTTTCCTGACTTAGTCTTCTTTCAGCCTGGTTCTTTTTCCAGTTCAGAAGAATACTTCATTTGAAAGGATACAAAGAACTCTCAGAAGTAGCTTCGATAAGTAGCACGAATAGCCGTAGACTACTAATAGCTAAGATGGTGGAGTCTACCTGCCTGTTCTGGGTCGTTAATTACATACAGTTACTTCAGAAGAGGAGCTTTATGTAGAATGATGGTGGGGAAAACTGCCTGAGAGTAGAAGGTCACCATGGCTATGTAGATTTTGCTCTCATCTTATTTGTAAAGAAACAAACTTAGCTGCTTATAGAAGCAGTTTCGGGAACTTCTGAGAGTGTGATTTTTTTTTTTTTAATTCCACCCTCTGACTTAGTATAAAGGAACATAACACAGTTTAACTCTTCGCATTATCTTCAAAGGAAATTTTTTTGGGTGTCAGGTGGGTGATGTAATTGTAGATTATTCCATTTGGAACATCTTATTTTTAAAAGATGTAGAAAAACTTTAAAGACAATGCGAACATAAAATAGAACATTAAGAGTTTGACAGTTTTGTGGGAATTAGTTATTTGTCCCAAAGAAGGAAGACCAAAACAACAACAACAACAAAACAAAAACAAAAAACAAAACCACCAGACTTAAAGTACATGCATATGGTTTGTGAGGAAGTTGACTACTTATCTGTCTCTTTGTATAAAGCCAGAGAGAACATAGGACATAGGGATAACCGGGAGTGTAGTTGGATAAAAATGAAGACATCCTATTGGAGTAAGATTAAAAAACAAAAACAAAAAACCCATAGGAGTTTATAAACCATGTTTTAGCGTTTTTGATGTCTTTGAGTAGACTTAGTGGTTTTAAATAACTGGAGCCAAGAGCCCCAGCTGCCGTCTGGTCATAGGACATAATCGAGTTTAGTTGAAGGAGCAGTTTGAACAAAGTTCAAGTGAATCGTGATTAAAGGATTTAATAACAAGGTCCAAAAGTAAAGAAGTGGATTGATGCCAGTGAGCGAACGTCAAGGCAAAGGTCAATTGTGAATGTCATATCAGTCGATAGACACACTGAGGTATGAAAGCCAGGGGTAGCTGGGCCTGGTGGCATATGTACTATTCCAGCACTTAGGAGGCAGAGGCCAGTCTAAGCTGCAGATGAGGTACTTCCGTTAAACAACAAAAGGCTGGAGAGATCGCTCAGCTGCGCGCTTGCTGCTCTTGCAGGGGACCTGAGTTCAGTTTTTAGTATTCACATCTGATGGCTCACAACTGTCCATTAAGAAGCTCTAAGTCCAGGGGATCTAGCATACTCTTCTGGCCTCCATTGGCACCCCTGGCACCTACACATACATATATAAAAATAAAATAAAATCTTTGAAAATCAAAAGCCAACGTTGATAATGGGTATTTCAAGAATTTGAAAGACTCATAAGATAGAGCTCCCAACCCCCGCATTACAGCATGCTGTGAGCAGTTTCCCCTCAGCACATGCAGTGTCACACTTGGTTGTTGTGTCCCCTTTCCAGATCTAACCATCTTATAAAATATTTAACCTGAAAGTTAATTTTGATGGCTATAAATGGTAATCACTCGCTTTACAATTCTAGAAAATTTGAGAAGCATATAGTGTAACCACTGTGATCAAGATTATGTTATTCTGTCATTTGGGAGTCAGTCTCCCCTTTCTGAGGCCCTAGCAATTCCTAATGTGTTTTCTGTTTCTAAGAATTTTGCCTTTGTTAGATTGGCATGTAATCAGTACATGGTCTTTTTAATTGCCTTTTTAAAATTTAGCATGATGCTAAATTGTTCCATCTTACTACATGTATTCCATCCTGTGGGTTTCCCACACAACATGAGACTATGAGAGTTGTTGCTATTAGATCATCAGATTCCTTTCTTTTAGGCTTAGACCAGATAATGATAAATTTGAGATTTAACAAACTAGTAGTCATATTAAAACAGCTAGTAGTCATATTAAGCTGCCTTTTTAGTGGGTTACGTATTAAGGATAGGTGAATTGTGTGTCTCTTAGACATTCAGAATGATATAGAAAAACTTTATATTCAACTATAAAAAATTCTGAAAGAATTAAATTAGGGTACTGATTAAATAAAAACACGTAAGATACTTTTACATATCTTTAACATTTAGAGAAGTCATTTATTAAATCAATATGGTAATTGCATATTTTAAATCTATTAGTCTAAGAGTAAATTACTTAGATGTCCCTCTAGACTTCATTTACTTAATTTGATAATTAATGCATTTAAAAGCGATGAAATCTGCATTTGTTCCAAAAGGAATGTTCCAGGAACCTAAGTTGGCATTGGGATAATCGTTTATACATTCATTCATTCCGCCAGCCAAGCAGCCTGCCTTTGAGAGCCTACTGTGTTTGATCATTAATAGTCTCCTTTGTGGTTGGAGAGAGTAGCGCTGGTGCTTAAAGTAACACTTCTGAGGGAAAGATGAGGTTGTTTATTACACTGATGCGATGAGAATAAACCAGACTCAAGCCGGCAAGTATGGTTGCTTTTTATGTGGGACATGCAGGTTGCAGTAGCATCTTAAGATGCTGTGGGCAAGATGAATGGCCACATAGAAACTGGGAATGAGAAAGAAAAGATTACTATGTGATACAAAACTATGGATGTCAGGGATGGAGAGGGTCTGGTTTCGTTTTCAAAGTTCTTAAAATAGGTATGCGTTGAGAGCTAAGGAAGAGTGGAAACAGCATATGCTTCTCAGTGGGCTTATTTAAAACATAAAATTCACAGAATTAGCCATTTACGTTTGCTAGCCACTTAGGATAGGAATTGCTCTCTGGGGAAAAAAAAACTATTACTTTTTTTCTACCTAATCAGATAATAACCTTTTCTTTCTTCTTCTCCCCCCCCCACCCCCCATTATCAAAATAGGGTTCCTTTGTGTAGCCTTTGGCTGACCTGGAACTAGCTCAGTAGACCAGACTGGCCTCTAATTCACAGAGATCTACCTGCCTGTATAGTTGTTGATATGACTTGATGCCTATATTTGTATATTACTTAATAGAACCAGAGCTCTTTTACATGTCTAATCTTGATTACAGATGAAATCTGGTCAAACCTGGCTTTAGATGGTGATCTTTGAGTTTTTCATAGGTTTTTTTCATGTAAGGGAACTTGTAGAGTTGTCAAACATATGAGTGTGCATGCTTTTTCACAGGGTTGGCTGCTTTCTAATGTTTTTAATTTTGAGTGCAAAGCAGTATCTCACCATGATTTTGATTTGCCCAGTTCTAATCACCACTGATTTTTAAAAAGCATCTTTTTATGGCCATTTGTGTATATTTTCTGAAGGTTCTTTTCAAGCCTTTAAAAATTATTGATGTCATTACTGAGAAGTATGTGTGTGTGTGTGTGTACACGTGCGTGCGTACACGTGTGCTTCATGGAAGTCTTTTGATAGATTTATATTGTGAAAATACTTTCTCAGACTGAGGTTTGCCTTTTTATTATAATTATGCTGTAAAAAGAGTCATGTTAAATGTTAGTGAAATAAATGTATTTTTTAATTATTTGGTGATTTTTGTGTGCTGTACAGGCAGACAACTAGTACATAAAGATTTTTTCCTGTTTCCTTTGTAAGTTTGATGTTTTACATTTATGTTCATGATTCATTTCAAATTAATATTTATGTGTGGTGCTTTTAATTGTCCTTTTGAATTGTTCTTTTATCTTTATGCAATGTTCTTTTTTTAAAATTGATTTTTGTGTGTTTGTGTGTGATGCTGGCATACAGAGTGTTTGTGTGGCAAACACTTTGTCATTTAATTTATGTCTCAGTACCCACATTGGACAGCTCACTATCACCTGTAATTCTAGTCCTAGGGTATCTGACACCTTCTTCTGGTCTCTGAGCCTGCATGCACACGGCGCACATACATCTGCACATGCACATAAACTAGAATAAAACTCGTAGGAAGAAGAACCCCAGTGACTACCGTATCCTAAAAGAAAGCTGGGACTCAACTAGAAATCAGGAGACAGGAACTCTTTCCAGGCACTACTTTGTTTTTTGACAGTGACTCAGCTATGCCATGCATAACCAGTATTAGATTAGAAGTCTCTGACCCTTTTTTCCCTGTCATAGTTATTATTCTGTGAAGACCATGATCAAGGCAACTTTTTTTTTTTTTTTTTTTGGTTTTTAGAGACAGGGTTTCTCTGTGTAGTTTTGGTGCCTGTCCTGGATCTCGCTCTGTAGACCAGGCTGGTTTCGAACTCACAGAGATCCTCTTGGCTCTGCCTCCCAAGTGCTGGGATTAAAGGCATGTGCTGCCACCACCCAGCCTTCAAGGCAACTCTTGTAAAAGAAAGCATTTAATTGGGGGCTTGCTTACAGTTTCAGAGCGTTAGTTCATGTCAAGGTGGGAAGCAGAAAGGCATGGCACTGGAGCAGTGGCTGAGAGTTTTACGTCCTGATTGATCTGCTATGAAACCTCAAAGCCCACCCCCAGTGACACACTCCAGCAAGGCCATACTCTACCCACAAAGGTACACCTTCTAATCCTTCCCAAACATGAGCCTGTGGGGGCTGTTCTCATTCAAATTACCACACCCCCTTGCAAATACACGTTTTTATCTAGATACGATTTGTATACCATCACCTTTTGTTGTGGATCAAATAACCGAGTAGTTTCAGCATATTTGTAAAGCTATTCTTTAACCCCCACTGCTGAACTCGAGGCATTTCCATTTCATCACCTTAAAAAGGAACAATTTCCATTAATGTTTTCTTCTTGTTCCTCCCATTTCAAGCTCCTGGCAACCGTTTATTTTCTGTATTTATGAATTTTCTTAATCTGAATAGGTCATATAAAATATTTCAAGGTTGTTTTCTATTGGCCTCTAATATTTTGCAAAATGTTTATGAAATAACATTTATTTAAAAATTTATAACTATGAATAAAAGTATATGGGAAACTGTAGTACTAGTTTTCTGGATACATTTGGAAGTAGAGTTGTGGTAATTGTTCATAATCTGACCATATCAGGGATTTGAATAAACATTATGGGTTAATACATGATCTTATTATAACTTATGATCATCCAAATGTTAAACTATGTTTGTTAGAAGTTAACTCAGTGTATTACTCAGAAAAATCTCCTGGCCACCTTGCCTAAAAAGATGAGAAACAATGTTGTTATGACTGAAGTAAAATTTGAAATGATCTCAGCTACTACTAAATGAAGTAGAAGGAACAATGACCTAATTTAGGAGAAATACATTTCAGAACAGCTGTATACATCTGTATGTACTTTCCCTGTTGGTACAGCATATGTATGAGACCTTGGTTTCAGTCCCAGAAAAGCAGTGTCCCCATTCAGTAGTTAAGATACAGTACATTCAAGTGATTATGAGCATATAAAAATTTTCAACAAACTGGAAAATAGGTGAAGAAAACAAATAGAAAGTGTAGAGCTGAAACGTAAATTATCTAAATGAAAAAATGCATTGACTGGCACATTGTTATATCAGGAATGTCTGAAAATTAGAAATATGTCCAAAACCAGTGCTTCCAAAGGAAAAACTAAAATCACCTTTCAGGACTAAAAGGAAAAGTACATGAACCCACAGTTACTTCCTGAGCAAGTAATTGAATAATGAGACAGAAAAACACCTAAGGATCTGAACAGCACACCTGCCAATGTCAGGAATAATTTCTTTACCAATGGATATGAGAATGCTCATGAAGGTTGGTCATAAAAGAAATCAAATGAGTAGATTTCTAAAGGGAACACTTTCAGAGGAACAAGTAAGAAAATGAAATTAGAAATTAAACATTTCTAAAATGTCTCTGGTCACCAGAGCAGAAATGACAAGATATTGGAAAAATACTTTGGACTGATTGATAATACAACTGACCATTTGGGGTTTGCCAAGGCAGTTATTTTGAAAGAAGCTATAGCTTTAAATGCTTTATGCGGAAAGATAAGGGTTTCAAACTTTTTTTTTAAGATTTATTTATTTATTATGTGTACAGTGTTCTGCCTGCATGCCAGAAGAGGGTGCCAGTTCTCATTACAGATGGTTGTGAGCCACCATATGGTAGCTGGGAATTGAACTCAGGACCTCTGGGAGAACAGCCAGTGCTCTTAACCGCTGAGCCATGTCTCCAGCCCGGTTTCAAACTTTTTAATCTACTCATATACCATAAAAACAACAGGATGAATTGAGTCCATACCATAGTAAGAAGAAAGGAACAGAACGGGGTTGGCAAGATAGCTTAGCAGGCCTAGCTACTTGCCACCAAGCCTTGCAACCTGAGTTCTATCCTGCATGATGGAAGGAGACAACTGACTCCCACAAATTAGCCCTCTGACCCCTTCAGAAATGCTGTGCATGCATCTCCCCCAGTAAAAGTAAACATAAAAATAAATTTTAAAACAGGAAAATAACAAAGAGTGGTAATTTGAGTCAGTCCTAGTGGTGCAGGCCTATGATCCCAGATGCTCAGGAGGCTGAGGCAGGAGGATTGCAAACTCAAGGCCACCCTGGACAAAGGTGAACCTGGAGCTGTCATAATAGTAAGGAAGAAGAAATGAACAAAGAAAAAGCAGTAATACCGGCCCTACACATTTTTTTACATATATGTGTGTAAACACACACACACACACACACACACACACACACACACACACACACACACACACACACACGAAGAAGCAGTTTCCAGATTACTTCATGAGGTCAGCATAACTGTGAAAGTAAGGTTGGGTAAAGAAGAGATGAGGAGAAACTGTAGACCAATATTCAGGAACACATGTAATTTCTAAACAGTCTTATTAAATAAGAAACACAGAGCCAAATACAGGAGTGAAAGCCATAGAGATCAGAGAAATAGTGATAGCCACCAGCTAACCTTAGCTCACCACACCTCTGTAGCTTCCCAAGAGAACCAACTTCTTCCTGTCTAACCTGCTCTTTTATTGCCTTGCTGTTCTGCCTTCTCATTGGCTCTTAGCCCAGCCACTTCACTTCCTCATCACTCCCGGTCTGTACAGACCTCCAGGTCTCTATGGTTGGTCCTGGGATTAAAGAGACTGCCTGCCATGTGATTGGATTAAGGGTATGTGCTACCACTGCCTGACTTTTGTTTATGGCTGGCTATGTCCTCTGATCTCCAGTCAAACTTTATTTATTAACACACAAATAAAACATTACAATTTCCCCTTTTTTCTAATAAAAATAAAAAAGAATAAAAAAAGTTTAAATCCTTAACCAAAAGTTTGCCAGTTGAAATTTTTGCTGTATAGAAAGGAGAAAATTGTGATCAGTGGGATTTGTCCCACTGATATAATAAAGATTAAAATTAGACCCAGTTGATGTGATTCACTGTATAAGAAAGAGAAAGCTGAAAAATCATACTGTTTCAGCTGTGGAAAAATAATTTGATAAGATTTATTATTCCACAAACTAAGAATTTTTTAAATTAAAAGTGTATATGAAAACTTTAGAACATCATGTTTAAACAAAATGTTAAATAATTTCATTCAGATTAAAAATAGGGGAAGGATGCTTGAATATACCTACTTTCATCAATACCTGATAGTATTAGGAAAGAAAAAATGAAAACATCTAAATTTAAAAGAGTAAGTTAAACCCTCCACAAGTTATTGTTATAGAAAATCTCAAAGACTTTGTGAAAGCAACTAGAACAAGGATTTGGCATGGTCTTGAGATGCAGGGCACATAATCTCTATGGACTAGCAAGGCACTGGAAGATTTAACACACCCCATTTAACAGTAGCATCCACAGTTCTGAACTGTGTTAACAAATAGATGCAGATCTGCTTACTGAAAACATTACCAGGAGAAATAGAGGAAACCTACACAAATGGAGAGGTAGCAGCATGCTTGCAGAGAAGAGGACTCCCTGCTATTGGTTATGTGTGGTTATGTAATACTTTTTTTTTTTTTTTTTTTTGATTTTTCGAGACAGGGTTTCTCTGTGTAGCTTTGCGCCTTTCCTGGGACTCACTTGGTAGCCCAGGCTGGCCTCGAACTCACAGAGATCCGCCTGGCTCTGCCTCCCGAGTGCTGGGATTAAAGGCGTGCGCCACCACCGCCCGGCGTCATGTCAGGGTTGTAGAAATTGACAAGTGGGCTCACGTGTTATTATGGGCAAAAGACCTGAAAAACTCCCAAGTTTTAGAGTATATATTACTTGATTTCAAAATTTCATGCAGCTACAAAAATCAAGATAATGTGTCATTGGAACACAGTCTAGATGAATTCAGCAGATAGATTGCAGAAGTAGATTCATGTATACAGTAAGCTCACTTTTGACAAAGGTATTAATGTATTCAGTTGATATAACAGTCTTCTCAAGACTGCCTAGTATATCATGGTGGAAAAAATAATCCTTATTTACGTTGAAAATCAAATGAAACAGAGACATAAGTATAGAAGTTGAGAGCACAAAACTTTTAGAAGAAAGCATTGCAGAAAATAATTTTCGTCTTGGAAAAGGCTTTTTTCTTTGAAAGAAATTTGATAAACTAGACTCTATTGAAGTAAGCCCCTTTTGATCCTTATAAAGTACCATTATGCAAACATTGACTGGAAAATATTCACAGTACATACATCTGACAAAGGATTCATTATTTAGCATATATGAAAAATTTATAACACAAATCAATGAGAAACTGACAAAAGAGAGCTGTATTACCATTCATCAGGAGACTAGAACCGCAGAGACATAACTACACTTGAACAGAGAAGCACATGTTGCAGGAATGGAGAGTAGGACTCTCTCACATTATTGAGAAGAGTGGGAAGTAACTTAACAGTTTGAGTCCATTTATACAAAATTCTAGAAAGGGCAAAAAGCTAGTGTATAATGACAGGAAGCAGACTTCTGGATGTTCGTGAGGGAGGTGGTGGGCAAAGGAAGGTAACTCTGCTGCACCACACAGAGGCTTTTGCGGGTGATGGAATGTTCTTTGGCTTTGATTTTGATTAATTACAGGGTGTGTACATTATTAAGACTTTTTGAATTACTTACTTAAAATGGGTGCATTTTGTTTTTTGTTAAAACATACTTCAGGGAAGTTGATTTTAAAAGTAAAACGGGTTGGTGAGATGTCTTAGCACAAAAAAAGTGCTCATAATAGATTTTGCCCCATCCTTGATCTCTATGTGGTATTTTATGTACAAGAACTGTTAAAACATTTGTCTTTGTGTTTTAAGGTAATTTGTTTATTTTTATTTTTGTGTGTATGGTTTTACCTGCATGTATGTATGTGCACCATGTGTGTACAGTGCTCACGGAGGCCAGAAGAGGGTGTCAGATCCTCTGGAACTGGAGTTACAGATGGTTGTTAGCTACCATGCGGATGCTGAGCTTGGGTTCTCTTCAAGAGCAACAAATGCTCTTAAGCACTGGGCTATTTCATCATCTCCTGCTTTTGTATTTGTATTCAAATGTTTATAGTGATGTGTAAATCTACAGTTTGGACATTGAGTGATTTCCCTAGGTTAATACATATACACACAGTAATCTAAAAACCAAACACAGGTGTTTATTATTTCCACGAGCACTGTTTTTGTTTTTGTTTTTCCCAGTATATACAACTCAGTAATTTTTTCCTACTTAGATTGCGAAATACTGGCTGAACACTACTCATAAACTCATGTAAATTGTGCTTAAAACTTGATTTGTGAAATTCTAGGATATAGAAACTACTATGCTAATACATTACTTTTTTTTTTAAGACTAGGATGTCATGATTTTAATCATTGTAAGCTTCCAGTTAGGCACTAGTTTATGCTTTTGAGAACATCCATGTTTTACATGCTTCTTGTCACATTTATATCAGATCTAGTAGATTCATTCATTGAAAAGCAGTGACCACTTGAGAGGGTAGCCTAGAGGCATACGGCCAGTGGAAAGC
This sequence comes from Peromyscus maniculatus bairdii, assembly GCF_049852395.1. Lineage (NCBI taxonomy): Eukaryota > Metazoa > Chordata > Mammalia > Rodentia > Cricetidae > Peromyscus > Peromyscus maniculatus. The sequence goes on from NC_134853.1 coordinate 138,835,248, forward strand.
TCCGGTGTCTGAATAAATTAGCATCGTAACTGAATAAACTTGCCATCGTAACCCTCTACACTGCCATTCTTGGTCTAGTTTGTTGAACAATCGTTTTTCGTTTTGTTTTGGTTTGGTTTGGTTTTTGGTTTGTTTGTTTCAGTATAGATTTATTTTGAGTACTTGGCTTGGTGTCTTACAGTTGCACCTGGCACTGGTCATTACAGTAATGAGTAAAGTAACTTGTCCTTAAGGAGCTCAGAGCCTAGACAAAACTATAATAACTAATTAATGTGAAGTGCAATCAGTGGTCTAAACAGGTAAAAATACAGGACTGTTAAAAAAGAGAGAGAATGAGTATGGCAGGAAGAACAGAGGATTTCCTTGGTTAATGTTTAGAGTAAGTTTGAAGGTGGAATATGGGTTGGTTAGTGGTAGGATGGATATTGTAGATAGTGCAACCACTGTCGAGGTTCCAATGCAGATTCATGAAACATGTTGTGTCTACAGGACTGATTGAGGCTACAGATGTAGTTCATTTGGTAGATTGCTCGCCCAGTGCGCACAAAGTTCAGGGTTTCCTCCCAGTTCCTTGTAAACCAGACATGGTGGCACACGCACACGGGGCGGGGGGAGGCATCAGGATGGTGCAGCAAGTAAAGTGCTTACCATTCAAACCTGAGTTCATACCTGGTACACACATAAAGGTGGAAAGGGAGAACTAATTTCATAGACTTGTCCTCTGGTCTGCACACATGTGCCATGGCACACATACCAACATGCCATGTGTACAGTAATCATGTCTGGTTAAAGTGTGAGCTTGAGAGGAGAGCTGTTTATTGTTAAGTGCTGCAGAACAAGCAGATGAAGAAGATAAATGAAATACTGAAAGCAAGACTAAGTCTGAGTAATATTACTTCAGCTAATTGTGTAAATCTGGTGTATTAGTTAAGGTTTCTGTTGCTGTGATGAAACACTGTGACCAAAAGCAACTTGGTGGGGAAAGGGTTTATTTCACCCTCACTTTGATATAGCAGTTCATTATTGAAAGCAGTTAGGGCAGGAACCTGGAGGCAGGAGCTGACATAGAGATCATGGAGGAATGGTACTTACTGGTTTGCTACTCACAGCTTGCTTAGCTTGCTTTTTTATGGAACCCAGGACCACCAGCCCAGGATGATACCACTCACAGTGGTCTGGGCTCCTACAGGCCTACCTTATGGAGGCATTTTCTTTTTCTTTTCTCTTCTTTCTTCTTCTTTCTTCTTCTTTCTTCTTCTTTTCTTCTTTCTTCTTCTTTCTTCTTCTTTCTTCTTCTTTCTTCTTCTTTCTTCTTCTTTCTTCTTCTTTCTTCTTCTTTCTTCTTCTTTCTTCTTCTTTCTTCTTCTTTCTTCTTCTTTCTTCTTTCTTCTTCTTCTTTCTTCTTCTTCTTTCTTCTTCTTCTTTCTTCTTTCTTCTTCTTCTTTTCATTTCTTAAAGATTTATTTATTTATTATGTGTACAGTGTTCTGCCTGCAGGCCAGAAGAGGGCACCAGATCTCATTACAGATGGTTGTGAGCCACCATGTGGTTGCTGGGAGTTGAACTCAGGACCTCTGGCAGAGCAGCCAGTGCTTTTAACCGCTGAGCCATCTCTCCAGCCCTCTGGAGGCATTTTCTGAATCAAGGTTCCCTCTGTTCAGATGACACTACTTTGTGTCATGTCGACTAGCCGGCACTTTGGGGGGTTACACATTGTGTTCCCATTTTTGAAATGCGTCTGTCTCACCTTTTTCCTTTCTTATTCCCTCTCTTCTCCCAGATGGATGTGTATGCACACGGATGTGTATGCACACGTGAGGAACTAAGGATCAAGGCTCAGCAGTGTTTTTCTGAGCTTTGGTCTCCTCACCTGTATAATGTGCAGATGACATGATTTGTGTAGTTTTCTCAAGTATCTGAAACATAGCAGGTGCTCAATACATAATTGTAAATGAATAATGGGAAAACTATCAAAGGATATAGTGAAAACAAATTATGACAGAATAAGCAATAAAAGATTTATGCGCAGACCTCAGAGTGCCCTTATGTAAATAGAATGTGTTCAACTAGTTGTCTTTATAAATTTTTCTTCTTACATTTAGATTTGTGGGGTCCCAGGCTATAGAGACTAGAGTATCTTTAACTGTAAACTACTTTTAGGTGTAAATCTCTATATAATATAATCACTGCAAAGAATCCGTTACAGGGTCTGGGGAGATAGCTGGGAGGTGATAGTGCTTGATCTGTAAGTATGAGGGCCTGAGTTCAAATTCCAGCCATTACCTAAAAAGCTGGGTGGGTATGGTTGCATGTTCTTGTAACCCCACCATTGAGGGATGGAGACAGACAGCTCTGGAGTGCTCACAGTCAGCCAGCCTATCCACCCCTGTGAAACACTGAGCTTCTAGGTCAGTGAGAGGCCTTCCTCGAGGCAGAGGAGACACCTGATATGGTGCTCTGGTCACAATATATGTGCTTAGGAATGCACAACCACACACTGAAAGCACACACACACACACACACACCCCACAGTTTTTAAATTAAAAATAATAAAGAATGAGTCACATACAAAAAACACATTTGGTAGTTAGTTTCTTCTTGACTCAGTGTGGCAAGAACCTTTGGACTGAGATATGCAGCTGTGGTCTCTTCGCTTTTCTCATTTTAGAATTAAAGTTTTGCTAGGCGGGGTTGTGCGTACCTGTGATCACAATGGTTCATGAAGCTGAAGCAGGACCACAAGGATGAGGTCCTCTTGAGTAACTTAGTGAGATCCTATTTCAGAATCAAAACTTCCGAAATGGGCTGGAGGTGAAGCTAGCAGTAGGGAACCTTTCCTGGCAGGTGGGAGGCCTGGAGCTCCGCTACTGGCACCACCTACACAAATGAGCAGCTGCATTTCTTCTGTTTTTGTTGGTTGTTACATTTGCAAAATGTTTTGTTTTAGAGAAGATTATAAATATTTCTTTGAATGTTTTAAGGTTTACTGTAATATATAATTAATATCATTTCTTTCTTTATCTTTAGGGTTCTTACTGGGCAATAGACACCAATCCGAAGGAAGATACGCTGCCTACTCGGTCAAAGAAGAGGGCCCGATCTGTAGAACGGGTAAATTAACTCATTATCATGATTCATATCAGATATGATATCAGCCTATCAGAAGTATAGACTCACAGCTCTTTTCCAGTAGAAAATAATCGCAAGCAAAGGAAGATTTTGTTTGATACTGTTTAGTATTTTCAGAGCATTTTTCAGACCCATTTTGTTTGGTCTTCACCCGTTGAGCAAGGGAGGCAGTTTAGGAATTGCTTGAAGGTTTTGCTCTATTAGGACACAACTGATGTGTGAGACTCACACCCCAGGCATCTGAGCTTTAGTCTGGTAGCTTTGCTCTGCTCCTCCGACACTGAGGATTGATTGAAATAACAGCCATTGCACGGATGCTCTTCCTGGTTACATCACATTTTCTTCATTGTCTTCACAGTGCTTTTCCCTACTTTCATCCATATAAGGATCACTTGAAATACAATCTGTGTGCCTGTGTTGCTATAAATCCATGGTTAAAGCTCATTTCCAAGAAAAGACCTTTGGTTGATACTTCAGTTATGTGTTTTAATATGTATAGTCAACACTTCAACTGCCACCATATGTTGACTGCATCTCAGTTTTTCTCACTCTTTCTACAGTTGCAGCATTTCAGCTAAACATCCATACTCATCCTCTTTGCTGTTGTGTTTACTTGCTTCAGGTGTTACTACTTAGTAAAGCCTTTCCTCTTGTTTGCATTTGTAGTGGTGTAGAATTTTTATAAAGTTCTTTTTTAAAACCACGCATAGTTTATAGTAATTTTTTCCTATATTTTTCTCCTTCACTGGACTAATCTCCCCTTAAAGACAAAGAAGTATCCATGTCTCTAACATTAGTGTGTGGAACAGCCTAAGTATTCATGTCACACAGCTTAAGTATTCACGTCTCTAATGTTAGTGTGTTACACAGCCTGTAGTGGATAGATGTTTGCAGAGTAGATCAGGAAGAAAACATGTAATGTGTGGTGAAATAAATTGACATGTGACTGCCTATTACTAGTAAAGGAATATAATTTTTAAGCCTTGATAATAAGGACCAAGGCTATATATAGTATGACTCTGTCTTAAAAAAAGAATCAGGACCTCAGATTACGTTTGAATCAGGGCCACATGAGGCATGGCCACAGAAGAGTTTAGATAGGCAGACTTTTTGGAACCAGGCATCAATTTAATAAAATTAAATGTGAATTAAATACAAAACATTTAATATCTGTTGGCAGAAATTTGAAGGAAGGGAAAACGTGTTTGAAGTGTTTAGCCCATGACATTCTCAAGCAGTTTGGATGGATAAGATGAAGGGGCTGAGAAATCATGTTTTTTTTTTTTTTCTTTTTTTCTGTTATTTCTTTGGAAGTTAACTGAAGTTTGACTTTATTTTTGGAAATTGGAATTGATAATAGGGTTGACAACTTTGCACACTTTTTAGATGTCAATCCTCTTTTACTCTGTTGTTAGAGAAACCTTGTTTACTTTTGAGAATCCTAGACTTCCCCTCAGACTGCTGACAGTTGTAAGAATCTAAAGAAACAGAAGATTCAAGGTGGAGAAGTAGGTGCTTTTGAATGTGAAATTTAGACATGGCACTTGGTAAATTCTATTTTCTACTATGTGCTTCTTAATTTTCACTTTTAAGATTAAAGTGGAAAAATTTCAAAACAAGACATCCACATGGACTACATTCTCTCAGTATTGCTGATGCTTTATTTTGGTCAAGTTGTCTGTTATTTGGCAGTGTGGGAAAGGAACTTATGTGAGGAGATAAGCTGAGAGCAGGATTCATGTAATCAGGTGGACACGTGTTTTAATAAATATTCTGAAAGAGAGTGTCTTTAAAGTCATGATAACTTCCTGCCCTGGTAAATCAATGTGACTGTTTTTAATATGGAAAGAATCTTAGGGGCTGGTTGTATATATGTACTGTTTTTCTTTTCTTTTTTTTAATTTTACAATACCATTCAGTTCTACATATCAGCCACGTGTTCCCCTATTCTCCCCCCTCCCACTCCCTCCCCTTACCCCCAGCCCACCCCCCATTCCCACCTCCTCCAGGGCAAATCCTTCCCCGAGGACTGCGATCAACCTGGTAGACTCAGTCCAGGCAGGTCCAGTCCCTTCCTCCCAGACTGAGCCAAGTGTCCCTGCATAAGCTCCAGGTTTCAAACAGCCAACTCATGCAATGAGCACAGGACTTGGTCCCACTGCCTAGTTGCCTCCCAAACTGATCAAGCCAATCAACTGTCTCACCTATTCAGAGGGCCTGATCCAGCTGGGGGCCCCTCAGCCTTTGGTTCATAGTTCATGTGTTTCCATTCATTTGGCTACTTTTTTTTCAATAATTGAGTAAAACCGAAATTTATTATAAGCCACAGTCAGTCGTCCTAGAGACCTCCATGCTATATATATAGTCTCCATGGTTCTATGGGTTGTGGTCTGATTGTTCTTTATTTTATATATCTAGAGTCCACTTATGAGTGAGTACATACCATGACTGTCTTTCTGGGTTTGGGTTACCTCACTCGGGATGATTATTTCTAGTTCCATCCATTTGCCTGCAAATTTCATGCTTTCATTGTTTTTCTCTGCTGAGTAGTACTCCATTGTGTATATGTACCACATTTTTTTCACCCATTCTTCCGTTGATGGGCATCTAGGTTGTTTCCAGGTTCTGGCTATTACAAATAGTGCTGCTATGAACATAGCTGAGCATGTATCTTTATGGTATGGATCAGCATTCCTTGGGTATATGCCCAAGAGTGGGATGGCTGGGTCTTGAGGTAGTTCGATTCCTAATTTTCTGAGAAACTGCCATACTGATTTCCACAGTGGTTGTACAAGTTTACATTCCCACCAACAGTGGAGGAGTGTTCCCTTTGCTCCACATCCTCTCCAACATTGACTGTCATTGGTGTTTTTGATCGTAGCCATTCTGACAGGTGTAAGGTGGTATCTCAGAGTCGTTTTGATTTGCATTTCTCTGATGATTAAGGATATTGAGCATTTCTTTAAATGTCTTTCAGCCATTTGTGATTCTTGTTTTGTGAATTCTCTGTTTAGCTCTTTAGCCCATTTTATATGTACTGTTTTTCATCAGAGAGTTTTGTAGTATATATTGCTTTTGTTATAATACTTTACATGTTAAGTAGCCATTGGATTTTATTTTATTTTTATTTTATTTATTTATTTATTTGTTTGTTTGTTTATTTATTTATTTGGTTTTTTGAGACAGGGTTTCTCTGTGTAGCTTTGCGCCTTCCCTGGGACTCACTTGGTAGCCCAGGCTGGCCTCGAACTCACAGAGATCTGCCTGGCTCTGCCTCCCGAGTGCTGGAATTAAAGGCGTGCACCACCACCACCCGGCTGGATTTTATTTAAGGAAACATCTTAGATCATGTATATCTTAGTAACATTTGTGAATCTAAAGCCCCTTAATTTAGTTTATCACGGAACAGTAAAATTAGGAACAAGGCAGGTTACATTATAAAGTTGTGATCTGTCATTCTTTTAAGTTGGAAAAACTAATTTTAAATTGTTACGTTATAGTTTAAGATATTTAGCCCTTGGGAGTATCTTTTCTTGTTTTTGTTTAAGTTTTAAGTCAGTTGTCATCTGTGATTAGGTTTAGGAAAGACTCCCTTCTGTGGTTCCACAGGTCAGTGCGGTGCTTCTGAAGCAGAGATCTGCTTGGCATGGTTGGTGCAGGAAGGAAGGTCTAGGAGGACTGACTGCAGAAGTTGAAGGTGGAAGCTGGAGACAGGTTGCTGAGTCTTCATAACCCATTGTAAAGATAGATTGTATGGGGTTACCATCACAGGGAAGTGACAGTATGTTAGTAATGTCACTCTAGTGCCTGTGTGTGCAGTATAAGCTTTCAAGGAACAAAGTTGTTGGACCATTTGGGGAAATGGCTGTGGGTAGTTTTTTTTTTAAGTTCTCTAAAATACTATGCAAATTATTTGAAGGAAAAAGGCCAAGTAGTACTATATAAACTATTTAAAATACCTTGGCTTAAAAAAAATAGAGGGGCTGGAGAGATGGCTCAGCTGTTAAGAACACTGGCTGCTCTTTCAGAAAACCCTCGTTCAATTCCCAGCTCACAGCTGTCTGTAACTCCAGGGGATCTGATGCCTTTATACAGACATACCTGCAGGCAGAACACCAATGTACATAAAGTAAAAATGAATAAATTATTTTAAAAAGCATCTTTAGTTATCTTTTTTGGGGGGCAACACAATGAAGTTGAAATATTTCATACTTTTTGGTGAAGAAAAACTAAATTGTGTGCAGTTCAGAATCCACCTACATTGAATTAAGACAAGAACCGGAAGGTGGACAGATAATTAGGAAAAGGATAACCTTTTAAAAATGTTTTAATTTTATTCATTATTTTGCTGGAACTAGCTCTGTAGACCAGGCTGGTCTTGAACTCACAGCTATCCGACTGCCTCTGCCTCTGAGTGCTGGGATTAAAGGCATGCACCACTACTGCTTGGCTCCTAGGGGTTTTAGAAAAGAAATCCTGTACATAGTGGAAGGTTTCATATGCATGAAGCTCATTCTAATGCCTGGGTAGAATTTTGTTGTGTTTTGCTTTGTTTTTACACTATTAAGGGATAGTTTGTGTACAGTTAAATGCATGAAGTTTTGTTACTCGAATGTTTCGATACCTTACTGTTTGTGAAATTTCACAAATGTTAAATGTCCTAGTTTGCATTCTGTTGCTTTGATAAAGACCATGACCAGAAGCAACTTGTAGAGGAAAGGATTTATTAGGTTTACAGATCCCCATCAGTCCATTATTGAGGGAAGCCAAAGCAGGAACTCAAGCAAAAACGGAAGAGGAGGAATGCTGCTTGCTGGCAACCCGGGACCATTTACCCAGTGGTGTCACTGCGCACAGTGGGCTGAATCCTCTCATCAATCACTAATAATAACAATGATGATGATGATGATGATGATAATGATGATGATGATGATGATGATGATAATGCCCGCAAGCATACCTGCAGGCCAGTCTGATAAGGGGGCATTTTATCAACAGAGGTTTCTTCCCAGATGATCCTAGTGTGTATCAAGCTGATGATAAAAAGAACCAGTACATTGAGAATGGGTGAATTTATTTCTGGGTTGTCTGTTCTGGGCCATTGGCCCAAGTGTCTGTTTTTATATTGGTATTGTGCTTTTTTTGTTCCTGTGGCTCTGTTGTATGTATGGACATCAGCTGCTGTGATACCTATAGCCCTGTTCATTTTGTTCAAAATGGCTTTGTTTTGTTTTCTTCTGTTTAAGTTTATGTTGGTTGGTTTTCCTGGTTCTGTGAAGAATGCTCTTTTATATTTTGAGTATTGCATTGAACTTATAACTTAGCTTAGGTAATGTGAACATTTTAACAGTGTTTTTCTCACACACGTGACAGGCCTTTCTACCTTTTTAGTATCTCCTTCAGTTTCTTTCTAAAGAACTTTGTAATTTTCATTGTAAAAGTGTTTCACTTTGGTTAACTTGATTAACAGATTTTGGTGGGGAGCTCTCATGAGTTTATGCAAATTCATTGTTGGAGTGTAGAAGAACTAATGGTTCTTAATACATTTTTGTATCCTCTTTATAAAAAAGCACTTAATTGGTTCTGATATTTTAGTGAAGCCCCTGATTTCTGGGACTCACAGAACTTTCTGAAGCTCTCTGTTTCCTCTAGTTGTTGTTCAGGTTAGATTGTTGCTGTTGATAAACCTTTTCATTTACTCATTCTTCCCTCTCTCTCTCCCATTCTTATATAAAGCCCATCCTTCTGATTATTTGTCTTTCACAAATAGTATTTACCTAGTTTTTATTTTACTCATTTTTGTGTTTTTAATTCTTTACTGAGCTTTTTTCTTGTTTTTGTTCAAATGTTCTTTATTTCATGAGCATATTAATAGCCACTTTAAGATCTGTTTCATTCTAACATTTTAATCTTAGGCATCTGTAGATTGTTTTTTCCTTAGGGCTTCCTGTTGCTTTGTGGGGTAGGATGAATCCAGAGCCTTGGGCCTCATGCAGGCCCACAGTTACTGTTACTAAATGATGCCACTAGTCCCAAGTGTGACCTTTTAAGAGTCTGTGTTCAGTTGTGGCATGTGAGGGTGAGAGTTCTTGCCAGAGAAACTGGCACCATGGTCACAAGTTACTCATATTTGCTTTTCTTATACTTTTAACATAGATGTTGAATTTTTGAGATACACACACTCTTTAAATGTAGACAGCATTGTGTTCTGTTTGGGAAACTCAAGTTTAACAGTGCATAGGGTGTATTGTTTAGGATATTGTTTTGTCGATTTTATGTGCAAGCAATAACTAATACATCAGAGAGGCTTAAACTATAGATATGTATTTCTTAGGTGAAGGCAGAGGTGTAGATTGGATCAGAGAGATACACAGTCCAATTGCATGCTGTCGTTCGGATGTCCAGATTCTTTCTAATCTTCTTTTTCCAGTGTTTCTCAGTTATTGCCTAACTCAGCTTTCAGGATAAACAAAAATATTCCCATCATATATATATTCCAGTGCATAATGTGAGGGAGAGAGATTGCAGACAAGCAAGTCCCTTTCAAAGAAAAGCTGCAGGTGTTCCACGTATTACTCACATTCCATTGACCGTTGACATAGTCACATGGCCACAGCTAGCTGCAGATAAGTCTGGGAAAGGTAGTCCCAAACCTCTGGCTATGAGTAGGTAACTAACTAGCTGAAAAGGAGAAATGGGGGAGGTTGTTGGAGACCAGCTCCACCCTGCACTGCCCTATCATGAGACTCACTGAAGTTGTAAGTGGGTAGTTGTACCAGTAGAATTGATGGGATTAGGGTCAGTAGCATGCCATAATACAGTAAGAATATAGACGAGATTTTAATAGCTACTTATTTTCATATCTAAAAGGCACAAAACTAGATGTTGGAGAATTTGATAAAATCCCTTCAAACGGTGTCAAATTGTTGGATATGTGAGCTAATTGTTTGTTTTGTTCTTGTATTTTAGGCCTCAACTCCATATAGCATAGATTCAGATTCTTTGGGAATGGAGTGTATTATTTCGGGAAGTGCCTCTCCAACTCTGGCAATCAACACTGTGACTAACAAAGTAATTTCATTTCTTCAACATTTTAAAATATATTTAGTTTACTTTTATATTGGCAATGGAGTTGTGTATGGTGAAGTTTATATATTTGTTGGGGAAAATTGGAAGGTGCTTACTGAGATCTTATGTTCTAATTTAAATTTCTGACTCTGCTGGTTCCAATTGATAAAAATTTCTGAGCTAATATTTTCTTTTATCAACTTGTTTTGAAAGTTTGATTGGCTTTCCAAATAATGTAATTGAAGGAAAAATTGTCAAATTTTATGGAATTTTTCTGTTGTAGTTTCTTTTCTTGTTGATTTTATAAAATACTCTGACAAATAATTTGAGTGAGAAAGGGCTTATCCTGACTCACAACTTAAGAGTACAGTCCATCATGGCAGGGAACCAGAGTTACAGAGTGATGAATGTCAGTAGTTAGCTTGATTTCTCCATTTTTACATAGTCCAGAATCTCCACCCAAGGAATGGTCCTACCCACAGTTAAGAGGCCCCATTTCCAGGTGATTCTAGATCTTGTCAAGTTGACAAAAATAGTCATCACAGGAGTCAACAGAATCCAGTAAATCAAGCAATTTGCTTAAGTCTAACAGCCGTATAAAGATATTGTAATGGTAGTCAGCCTGTTTTTGTGATACTCAAGTCTGTAAATGTACCCAGAAATTGCATTTGGTAGTCTTGTATTTTTGGTGTTGTTGGCGATTATATACATAGTGGAGTGCAAATGACTCTTCCTTGTCAGAAGTCTTAACATGCATTGGCTCTTCCTCCGTACCACGGAGTCTTGAGGCCATGCATCTTTGTTCTTTATGCTCACACTCTTCACTCTTGCTTTCACCTTGTCCCTGTAGCTTTTGCCTTCTCTTTCTAGCCTGTGTCTGCACTGTTTCTTTTTTTCATTCCCTCCATCTTCTCATGCACATATATAAGTACACATGTATATATCATGCACCTATGGGATTTGTTTGTAGAAAGGTAAAGATTGTCAAGGTCCTATTGGTGACATAATCAGATTTCAATTCTGAAAGGACACTGGGAGTGGAGATATAATATTTTTTCTTTCCACATGGCAGTTTGTGGAATCATCACAGTCACTTAAGGGGAAGGGGGTGTTTATGTGTGTTTCCTGGTGGTGATAGAGTTCTGACACAGTTTGGTTACTCTATCTTTGTGAATAAGCCCTACATAGACATCTGTACATCTAAATAGCATCTCTAATGATGGCCAGCTAAACTGAAAAATTTCTGATGAAGTGTATGGATTGAAACCAGAAATCTCTAATACAGCTTAGTCTTAAGAGATGCTGAGGGCCTAAACATGGACAGCTAAAGTTATTAGGACCAAGAAAGAAATAATGTTAAGACTTTCTGACCCAGTCATATGATGTCCAAGAAGCTGCAGTTTTGTTGTTGTTGTTGTTGTTGTTGTTGTTGTTGTGTTTTGTTTTGTTTTGTTTTCTCGAGACAGGGTTTCTCTGTGTAGCTTTGCACCTTTCCTGGAACTCACTCTGTAGCCCAAGCTGGCCTCGAACTCACAGAGATCTGCCTGGCTCTGCCTCCCAAGTGCTGGGATTAAAGGTATGCACCACCACCGCCCGGCAGAAGCTGCAGTTTTTAGATTTCTTTTTCCAGATGCCCAATACCAGAAAAACCATTCTGCCTGTCTGTCCCCGCCCAACATGTACACTTGCACATGTGCGTAAGAGGCCAAAGAGGAAGGCGGCGATGGAGACAGAGACAGTTAGTGATTCAGGGACTGGGCAAATACAGCAACCAGAGGGAGGGAACTATGAAATGAATGGATATTTAGGAGACAAGATCCTGGGGACTCTCAGGAGTTGAGGTTTCTGTAAGTAATATCAACTTTTAAGTATTTATTAAATCCAAATTCTGCAAGCTTGGGCTCATATTTATAAACAAAGTAGACTCACTACTAGCCAGAATCTAGCAGTCTTTCCAGACAGGGGACAAAAATTGCAATCTTCAGTGAGAGCTGTGGTGAATACTGCAGGCTGCCAAGTTATATTGGGTAGACTTGGTTCTGTGAATAAGGAGAGATCGTGATAGACTAACCTCAACTGTTCGTAGAGTGGTGGTGGAGGAGTATTCTTATTAGAAGACAGCTAAATTACATTTGGTGATCATCCAGAGCTGTAATTTTCCATAAATTACTCATCAAAGTCCCATGCCTTTATAAACTACTACTACAAGTTATTTAAAAAAAACAATAAAAAGATCAAAGAAATATGATATAAATTAGAAAATACTTGTAAGTCAATGAAAAATACAAGTGACTTAAGCCTATGATATATAAAGTAATGGCCTCAATTATGTATAATAGGCCTCAGAAATATTAAATATTAATGACTTGAGTGTCTGAAAACAAGCAAAACAAATGCAGTGAAGGACAATGGTAATAAAATGAGAAGTCAGGAAATAGAAAGTATTTTAGATAACAATAATCAACAAATGAGAAGCCAGAGAACATTTATAAGAACACAGAAACATGTCTGGAAAAGGTGAAAGTCATAATGCCTGGTATGAGGTAAGAAAGTACCAGGCAGCTGGGTGTGGTGATGCACACCTACAGCTCTAGCAGTGGTCTCAAAACAACAGAAAGGTCCAGGAGGCAGAGAAATAGGAAGGAAGAAAAGAGCCATGTGGAGAATTTCAACAGGCAGGCCAGAAATAACATGTATGGTTGGACTAGTCTAGGAAAGATCACTAAGACTGTTAAGAATGCTGTTCACAGAGAAGCTAAAAGACATGTTGAAGATTTTATGTAGATACATGGGGAAATAAAAGAAGCTCTTAAGTTGTCGGTCACAGATATAACTTGATTGTTTACATAGAAAATTCAAAAGAATACTATAATAAAATAATAGTGTTTTGCCAGGCGTTGGTGGCGCATGCCTTTAATCCCAGCACTCGGGAGGCAGAGGCAGGAGGATCTTTGTGAGTTCGAGGCCAGCCTGGGCTACCAAGTGAGTTCCAGGAAAGGTGCAAAGCTACACAGAGAAACCCTGTCTCGAAACCCCCCCCCTCCAAAAAAAATAGTGTTTTAAGATGTAAATTTAGTAAAATCTCTTGATAGTAGACCGGCATTTGATCTTAGAAATCAGTTGTATTTCTATAACTATCCACGGGAGATTTTTTTTTTAATTTATATTAATTAACTGTGGGGAGGAGAATGGGCACACAGACCACTGCACATGTGTGGAGGTTAGAGGACAACTTTCCAGAGTTTTTTCCTCCTTCCACCATGGAGGGTCTAGAGATTAAACTCAGGTCATCATACTTGGCAGCAAATGCCTTTTTCCCACTGAGATATCTCACTGGCTTAGGATATTTTAAGAGAAACATTTAAGTTAGCATTAAAATATACCAAGTATCTAGAATTAAATAAAAGATGAATTCTACATGAAACTTTAAATTATTATTGACAGAAAATAAAGCCATAACTAAGTAAATACACAGTCTTTATGTAGAAGACTATTATAAAAAAAGTCAGTTTTTCTCCGTTGATGCTGATGTGATGTCAGTCAAAATCCTGATATGCTTATGGGGAGATGGATGGATGGATGGATGGATGGATGGATGGATGGATGGATGGATGGATGGATGGATGGATGGATGGATGACAGACTGAGAATGTGGGGAGCTAAATGGCCAGAAAGAAAATATGGGGCTCAGTTGGTACGGCAGTTGCCAGTTGCAGTAGTTCCTTGCTCATTCATGTGACAGAGTCCCTGACTAGACAGAATTTAAGGGAAGAAGGTTTTCCACTCACTGTGGTGGGGATGCCATGGCAGCAGGTGCCAGCTGGTCACATTGCACCAGCATTCAGAAAGCAGAAAGTGAACAGTAAGTGGTGCAGGACTCTTGAACCTCAAGGTTCACACCCCCGGGAGACCTCACAACCTTCCCAAATGGCACCACCAACTGGGGGCCAAGTGCTAAATATGTGAGTGTTGGGGGGGGATATTTCCTATTCAAATCACAGAACCTTACAAACACAAGTGCCTGGGTGAATCCTAGAACCCTTGTAAAGATACTGGACATGGTGATGTGCATTGTAACCCTCACACTGAGTGGGTGGAGAAAGAAGGATCCCTGGCTCAGTGGCCATCCAGCCTAGCTTAATTGCTAAACTAAGTCAATGAGAATCACTGTCACAAAGAAGTAGATAACATTGCTGATTGATCTTGGCACCCGAAGAACTCTGGTCTGCACATACAAACTTAAAGGAGAATTATTCTTCCAAATATTAAGCAAGAGAAAGCCTACTGTAAATGAAACTATGGTGCTAACATAATTATAGACAGACTCTTTGAATAAATCCAGCAAGGTCTTCATTAAGTATACAAGGAAAAGTCATCTTCTGTTTAGAAAAGCCAATTTCAGATAGATCTGAAGTCTAAATTATAAAAGATAATGATAAAGTTCTCAGTCAGATAAAATATTTTTAATAGGCAGTAATATTTAGAGCAGATAATGCAGTAGGAAACAATGCTTTGTGAAAGAGTAACCATAAATAATTCTAAACCAGGAAAACCTGTCAGTAGTTGTAGATGTCCATATAGTGAAACAGGAGATGAGGGTGACCGCTGACATGGATGGTTAGGAGAAGCATCAGCAGGGCTTGGAGAAAACTGTGAGGTAGTGTCAGCAGTTCCGAAAATGTAGTCAGCTATAGATGTCCAAGTAACTCAGTCCTTTGTAGTGAGTCCATTGAGGTCAGAACTTCATAGTAACATATTTGTTGTTGGGTTTTTTTGTTTGTTTGTTTTGATTTTTTTGAGACAGGGTTTCTTTCTCTGTGCAGTTTTGTTGCCTGTCCTGGATCTCATTCTGTAGACCAGGCTGGTCTTGAACTCACAGAGATCTACCTGGCTCTGTCTCCGAGTGCTGGGATTGAAGGTGTGCACCATTGCCGCCCGGCATATTTGTTGTTTTTGTATTTGTGTTTTCACTGGAGTACCAAAACAGCGGTAGGTAAATTAGCCTACTGGCATGTTAGCCTAATTGAGGCAATAGCACCTTCTGTACTAGAAGGGCTCTGTATTTTTCACTGCCACAGAGCTCAAGCTAAACAAAACTTAAAACTAGGTTTACTTTGGTAAAGCAGGAAAAGTAGTTTTATTAAATTGTTACCACAGAGCACGAGTCTGTTTAGTATTCATGTGTGTGGTTAAGTTGGAAGCTACTGTGTTCACGGATTACTGTTTTTACTTGAAAGAACAACTGTGACAGATTATTTAGTTTGAGTGTTGGCAAATAATTTTTTTGAAAATGAACACAGTGATTCTGCTGCTCCAAGGAAAACATTCAGCATTATCTGGTTCTTGTGGTGAAATCTTAGCTTTCAAATGAAAAACCTAGAATTTTAGGCGACTCCACTACAGTGAGTCTGCTACCTCTTCACTGCGAAGATGTTTCTAGTGGAATTGGGGTGATGTTAACAAGTATGATAGTGAAATATGTCAACACTTAGAAGATCACTTACAAAATTATATTCCAGATGATGTTATAACATTATGTGTATATAATAATATGCAGTTAATTCAAAGTACAAGGAGAACAGATTTTAACTGAGTATAAAGTTTATTGCCATGGTTTCTAATTCCATATTTCAACTTCAGTTTTTAAAAACTCGATACTTGGTATGTTTTGATGTATCAAAGACTATCCACAGTTATGTGAGAAGTTCATTAATGTTTTTTGTACTTGCACTTAAAGCGACACATCGACAGACTGCATGTGGCAGCAGCTAATAAGGAGCTTGCTGTCTCCTATCAAGTCAGACATCACTCTTTCATTTTACTTCTTCACTAGGATGAAAAACTTAATATTAACATGTAGTTGGATTAATGGCTAATTTTAAGTGAATTAATCAATTAAAATTATATCACATATCCATGGTTTTTAATATCAGAAGTACTATGATGCCTTTTTGTTTGTTTTTATTTCTAAGGAAGCACATTTGTATGCATGAATGCATGGACACATCCATCTATATGTGATAGATTTACCTTCTGATATTAAATGTTTACTCCTACATTTTGTTTATGTTCTAGACAAGTATGTACTTTAGATTGAGAGCAGTAAGAAAATGGTTTCGTGGTGATAGGGAACTGACATTTGAACGTGGAATCGGCACAAATGCTGAAGGAAAGACCACTGGCTTTCTGTTTCTTCCTGTAGGCTCCGTTGTGGTTTTGTGGTGCTACTTTCCAGCTGTCTTCACTCTAGGAACTGTGTATTCAGGCGTTGCTTTTCTTTTCATTCCAGGTGACATTGTACAACACTGATCAGGACGGGAGTGATAGCCCACGAAGCAGCCTTAACAACAGTCTCTCAGACCAGAGTTTGGCGTCTGTTAATTTGAACAGTGTTGGAAGTGTGCAT
The DNA here is from genome assembly GCF_049852395.1 of Peromyscus maniculatus bairdii. Taxonomy (NCBI): domain Eukaryota; kingdom Metazoa; phylum Chordata; class Mammalia; order Rodentia; family Cricetidae; genus Peromyscus; species Peromyscus maniculatus. The sequence goes on from NC_134853.1 coordinate 138,851,851, forward strand.
AGTTATACACCGGTAAGTCCTGATGAAGTTTCTTTGTTGGATATTCATTTAGTACAAAAATTCAACCAAGCATACTTGGAATGCCAACTAAAAAAATGAAAATGTGGCCTAATGAGGTAGCTCCATAGATTCCATCCCCAGAATCCACATGGTGCAGGGGAAGAACTGACTCCTGCAAGTTATCCTCTGGCCTCCACATGTGTGTCATGGCACATGCATGCCAACACATACATATAAATAAAATGAGTGAAAGAAAGACGAAATGTAGATTTTTCTCTAATCAATTAATTCAGCCAGTAGAGCAGATTTATTTTTTATTTTAGTCTAGAAAACAAAGTCTTGCTGTGAAGGGATTTGTTTATATAAACATCTTACTCTTGTATTCATTTACTACCTCTTAGAAGAAGATGACCCTTGGGTCATCAGATGTTCTTTTTGGAGGATCTGGTTACAGTCCTTCCTGTTAAACATGAGACAGACTACATGAATAGTGGGTTGCTCTAGAGGAGGAGTCAATTTTATATGGCAGCTGAGCAGTTATATGACATGCAGTAATAGCCATTTGGAGAATAAGACAGAAAGATCTATTCCTCACTGAACCAGGGAGACCATTGAGAAGCTGCCCTATGGTTGCCTCACAAGATAGGAAGGCAGATGAAAGCTTACCCTTCACAAAACCACTTCTCATCACAAAGTATGACATTAACAATCTGCCATTGAGCTTTTCCTTTATAATTTGTGTAAGGTCACCAGGATGCAGCTGGTGGAGCCATTCTCCTTCATAAAAGATTTTTAAAATATAAAAAGGTTTATAATAAATAAATTTATTTTATGGGTGTTTTGTATTCATATGTGTCTGTGGATGTGTATGTGAGGGCCTTTAGATTCCTTGGAACTGGAATTAGAGAAACTAAAGAAAAAAGAAAGAAAATTAATATTTTCCTAGTTATTACAAATGGCTTATTTTGGGCATCATTTTGAATAACTAAATTTTCAGTGAGTGTACAGACCTTAAATTGCAGAACACTAAACAAATGGTAATTTACCACTTTTTGATAGAACCCTTCAAAAATACAGATGATAAAAGGCTGTAGGTATAACTCAGTGGCAGAGCACTTGCCTAGCATATGCAGGGCCTTGGGTTCCATCCCTAGCACCACAAAAAATAAATAACTAAAGATAGTCATTTAAAAAAAAGTCATTTCAGGTTGTGCTGTTTTCAGAGATAATTCTTGTTCATAGCTGCATGATGCAGACTCTAGATGACCTTTGAGCTTCCCAGCATTCTCCATCTTGTCCTAGGCCTACTGGGATTCCAGGTGGATGCTCCTGCATCCAGTTCTGCTTGGATTCCAGGGACCCAAATTTCAGTCCTCATGATTACATACATGTCATGGTATGCAGGCAGCTAACTCATGAGAGCATAAATGCACAAATATGCCTTTTAAACTTAACATAAACCCAGCGCTTCTTACTTTTGAGGTGTTGGTGGTCTTTCACTGCTACCTGTATAACTCAAGGCTCCTGTCTATTCCCTTTTGTTCAGGATCTCCTTTGGGTTTACAGATTTGGGAGTTGTTTTGGGTTTCTTTAGAGGGCAGGAGTTGGTATTAGGAGTGTTCTCAGGGTCTTGTACATGCTGTGCAGGCCCTCCAGCAAGGGCCTTACAGCCCCAGTCTTCTGTAGTGTTTCCCTCTTCCATTCTTGTCCCTTCAGTTCCTTCTAGGAGAAGAACATTATTTTAAGGTTGTTACTTTTGTTTATGTTACATTTGTGTAACTCTGTGAAGCTGTATTACTGTGCCTGTGTAAAATACCTGATGGTCTAATAAAGAGCTGGCCAATAGCAAGGCAGGAGAAAGGATAGAGGGGGCTGGCAGGTAAAGAGAATATATAGAGGGAGAAATCTGGGAGAAGAGGTCTTGCAGCCAGAGAAGGAGGAGGACTCCAGGGGCCAGCCACCCAGTTACACAGCAAGCCATGGAGAAAGAGTAAGATTCACAGAAGTAAGAGAAAAGGAAAAGCTCAGAGCCAAAAGATAGACGGGATAATTTAAGTTAAGGAAAGCTAGCATGAAACAAGCCAAGCTAAGGCCAGGCATTCTTAACTAAGAATGAGCCTCTGTGTGTGATTTATTTGGGAGCTGGGTGGCGGGCCCCCCAAAAGAGCCAAAACAAACAAAACCTTCTAGAAACGAAGAGTGCTGTTTTGGGCAGTGTCATATGTCTGCTGATAGTATTTGAACTTATATAAAGATGATACAAAGAAATAGAAACAGTATTGGTAGCTTTATAGTATAGTACAGTCCATAGAAATCACGATGAAGAGATAGGGAGAATTCCTGTCCCAGTAAGTCTCTCATGTGCATTGTCTTCACAAGTCATTGAATTTCTTTGAACTTGTTGTCTTTCTTATGCATGTGGGGGCTGGATAGGATTTCTGTGGTTCCTCAAGATCCATGTCAGTGATTTTTCTCTGCAACACTTAAAAGGTGTGCCTGGCTAAAGGATGGGAAAGCCATAGGCTGAGGTTATTGACTTGGATTCCAGAGCTGGCACTAATATCAAGCCATTATATTCATTGTTGTTTTTTATTAGGTGACTAACCATCCAGAACCAGTCTCTCAATCATTAACGCCTCAGCAGCAGCCACAATACAATCTTCCAGAACGAGATAAACAACTGCTTTTCACAGAATACAACTTTGAAGATCTCAGTGCCTCATTTCGGAGTCTTTATAAGTCAGTTTTTGAGCAGTCACTCAGTCAACAAGGTGAGCTGCTTTTTAAATGTCATTGGGTTTTTGTAATATAAATGTTTTAATTTCACTTGCTTTATTTTAGAGTCATGATGATGAGGTTTGGCTGAAGTTGTAATTGTGCCTCTTGTTGCTTACTGACCTCTGTATAGTTATGTTTTGGCATGTAGAGCTTACTTGATTATAGGGCATCTTAGAGCACTGTGCTGAAGAATTCTCACACCACAAGGATACATGGGTTATGTTTTTGTTCTGATGAGCATTAACAATGAGGTAGCCACTGGAGTTTAATAGCACCATGTTTGTGGGTTTGTTTATGGCACTTTTAAAAAAGTGTGCCTGTGTGTTGTGTGTGTGTGTGTGTGTGTGTGTGTTCACATGTTGCTTTCTTACATGTGTATGCTTTGCTCTGTAAAAAATGCTACTGCAAGTGTCATACAATAGAAGGAAATCTGACTGTGAATGATCTTCTGTTGTAGGTTTGATGAGCATCCCTTCTGAATCTTCCCAGCAGTCCCACACTTCCTGCTCCTATCAGCACTCTCCTAGCAGTACAGTGAGCTCTCACCCACACAGTAACCAAAGCAGCCTGCCCAACAGTCACAGTGGCCTCAGTGCCACAGGTAGTAATTCGGTTGCCCAGGTCTCACTGTCCCACCCCCAAATGCACACACAGCCCTCTCCACACACACCCCATCGACCGCATGGTTTACCACAGCACCCACAGCGTCCTCAGCACCCAGCATCACACCCACAGCAACACAGCCAGCTCCAGCCACCTCACTCCCAGCACCCCTCTCCACATCAGCACATGCAGCATCATCCAAACCATCAGCATCAGACGTTAGCACATCAGCCACCCCCACCCCCACAGCAGGTATCCTGTAATTCTGGTAAGTTTCTTGTGCTGTGTTTGAATTACTGAATTAGACCTGTCCTTTGTTTTCTGGGACTCGTGTAGTGCTTACTACTAAAGCCCTTTCTACTTGTTTCCGTTCTTCTTTCTTTACTGTAGTCCTGTAATTACATCTCATTCAACCTATGGGTGACCTGAAGATTTCCTTAATTAAAATACATTGGCAGCATAGGCAAACTCAGCCTCACAGGGTTGTGTTTTTTTTTCCCCCCTAAGATTTTTGTATTGCCCTGGCACTGCTTCTAGTGAGATTGGAAAGAGTGGAATGTGTGATCTGTTTGCAATCTTGTGATTCCATGTAAGTGTAAAAGAAACAGCACAGGTTAGGCCATAAAGACTTGTACTTGAAGCCGGGCGGTGGTGGCGCACGCCTTTAATCCCAGCACTCGGGAGGCAGAGGCAGGTGGATCTCTGTGAGTTTGAGGCCAGCCTGGTCTCCAAAGAGAGTTCCAGGAAAGGCGCAAAGCTATGCAGAGAAACCCTGTCTCGAAAAAACCAAAAAAAAAAAAAAAAAAAAAAAAAGACTGTACTTGAGTCCTTATTATGGTCCTTATGACTTAGAGTAAATTGCTTATTGTTTTTATTTGTTTTTTAAGAGTTTCTCAGCAGGTAGTCTGATCGAGTCTCAAACCTGTGGTCTACTTTTTATTTTACTAAAATAAAAAATCAAAATGAGTATTTTAAAAATCTATCAGGCAAAAGCTTTTTAAATTTTTTGTTTGACTTTAATGGTTGGTTTTGTTTTCCTAGTTAATAATTCTAAGTAGATTCCATAATATAATTGAAAATTTTCTACCTTAATGAAATATTTCCTAGACATTTTGCAGTTATTTTAGATACATGCCTTGAGAAAGTTGTATTGTAGAATTAAAACACTTTTTAAGGACAAGGCAGATGGTGTTGTATGCCATATAAATATCAATATATTCTTCAAAAACTTAAGCCTGTTGTTCATATGTTCTGAGGGAATGGTTAATGAACAGATTGGGTGGTTTTAAGAAATAGAAGTCTGTGGTACTGCCAGGTGGTGGTGGCACACGCCTTTAATCCCAGCACTCAGGAGGCAGAGGCAGGTGGATCTCTGTGAGTTCGAGGTCAGCCTGGTCTACAGAGATCCAGGAAAGGCACAAAGCTACACAGAGAAACCCTGTCTCGAAAAACCAAAAAAAGAAGAAGTCTGTGGTGCTAGGGAGAAAAGTCCAATTGGAATTAATGATTGGTACTCTCATCTTTGCCAGTGGTACCTTACTGAGAAGACAGCCCTAGGGAGTCAGAAGTAATCATAGTATCCTGATAATAATTCAGTCCAGTGAATTACACCAGGTGAGGTGAGACTAGACAAATTTTCCTTAATAGAGGGGAATGGAAGGATGAGAGCAGGAACAGAAGCTGCTTGAGTACCCATTGTGTACTAGACAACCAGATACATTATCTTCCTTCCAAATCGAGTATAACTTAGCAAATTTTATAGTAGGAAAAGCACAGCTCTAAAGAGCTGAAGCTGTTTGCATAAGATGACATTGCCAGTGGGTGGTGGAACTTAGATTCATAATGCTGACCTGATTTTGACACCCATAACACCAGGTATTCAAAAAGGACTAAAGCCAACAACATTTATGCAGTGGGTAGCATTTACTCACTTCTGGAAGACTGTGTTAAGGCATTTCTCATTCCTAAGGTTGCCTGAGCTTGTTAGCATCCCCTCTCACTGTGTGATCCTATCCAGTCCCATAAGTTGGAGCATTTCCTTAACTGTGTTGCTTCTAAATAGAAACTGTCCTTTATAACTTAGGAAGAGAATAGCTTTTTGGTGATGTAGGAGATTGAACCTATGGCCTCACCACACTCTAGGCAAGTGCTCTACCACTGAGCTTTATCCCCCAACAATAGTATATCTTCTAAGGTCAGTTACAAAGTAGGAAAATAAAATTGAAAGAGGCAAGAACACTCATTTGCATGAGTTTCTCTGCCTGGTTATTATTTATACTGTACAGATGAAAAGGGTCAGTACCAAGTTTTGCTTATAAGGTGATTTGGCAATTTGCAGACTGCCATAATAGAGATTAGAAGACCAGCATTAAAGCTTTAAGTTCGTTGCCAGGATCCTGCATTACATGTCTGTGTTCTGTTTCTTTTACTTGTAAAATGAGAGAAATGGAAAGTTTATCTGTCTTTTGAAGGAGATTGACCCAAGGCCTAATACAGTTGGTAAATGTCCCTTTCTAAGACTGGACAGGGGTCAGCCACTGTCATAAATAAGGCCATTTCCTGCATGTATTCTTCCAGCAGTCACTATCCCAGAGTTAACAGTATTGTCGACATTACTTTTTAGGGGTTTCAAGCGATTGGTATGCAACACTTGATATGCTGAAGGAAAGCTGTCGAATTGCCAGCAGTGTTAACTGGTCAGATGTAGACCTTTCCCAGTTCCAAGGTAAGGGTTGATTCCTTTCACATAGAACCTCTTTTCTCTGAAACATTGTTTCTTTGTTGTTGAAATCAACATCTCCTCCCAGGTATGTTGGTATGTGCCTGCTCTCCCAGCACTTGGTAAGCTGAGGTAGGAGGATCGCTGAAAGTGAGTCCATCTATGGACTACATAGCAAGTAGTCCTCTAGCAGGGACACCTAACAAGATTCTGTCTCAAAGAAAGAAGAAGCACCATCTTATATAAAGGCATGGCTTGTGCAGTGGCAGTGTTGTTAAAGGACATTTGTAAAAACTTATAATAAATTGACATTACATACACGAGTTCTGCAGGAATATTAGCCATGTTAAAAAAATCAGGTTTTGCCTCATCCCTCTCCTTTTGCTTGTGTGTTTGCATGTTTGTGTGTGCAGTTACTTTTTGAGGCCGTAGGACAGTCATGAGTGTTGCTCCCCAGTTACTATCACCTTTTACTTTTTCCCCCATTTATTATCGTATGTGTCTGGTATGTGTATAAGGTGGGCCAGCACATACATGCATACATGTGCACAAGGTGCATGTGTATAGATCAGAGGATGATTCTTGTGAATCAATTCTGTCCTTCTACCATTGGCTCTTAAGATTGAATCCAGGTCAGCAGGCTTGCACAACAAGCCTTTTTACCCCCTGAGCCTTTGTAGCAAGCTTTCTCATTGGACTTTGTTTGGACCGCCAGCCCCCAAATAATAACATGGAGAGTTACTGTTAGTTATGAATCCTTGGCCTTAGCTTAGGTTTGTTCCCAACTAGCTCTTATAACTTAAATGAACCCATTTATATTAATCTATGTGGCTCGTTACCTGTCCTCCATCCTGTTTTCATACTCCTCAGATTCTTAAGTTCCTCTTTCTCCCTGGAAATCCTGCCTATTCTCTACTGCCTAGGCTGTTTGCCATTCAGCTTTTTATTAAACAATCAGAAGGCACCCTAGGCAGGGGCACATCTTCACAGTATACAAAAAGATTATCCTATAACAAACTATCTCTTTGGCCTAATTTATGTATGTGTGGTATATGTGGGTGTGCTTGCACATGTGCAGAGCAGGGGTTGGTAGCTTTCCTCTGTTGCTTCTCCACCTTATTTTTGAGGCCAAGTGTCTCTCTGAACCTGAAGCTCACTGTTTTAACTGGAGTGGCTGGCCTCTCATGATCTGGCTCTTGTGTTGTGACCGTCATGTTTTTTTTCTCGCCCCTATTCGTGTTCTCTCTGCTGCTCCCACCCTCAGCTTCTTTCTCTGTGCTTGGATTGTAGGCATGTGCTTTTAGTCAGGTTCTGGGGATCCAAACCCAGGCCCTCATACAGCTCTGCCCCCTTTTTTAGACAAGGTCTCTCATTGGCCTGAGCTTACCAGGTAGGCTAGGCTGGCCGGCCAGTGAGTTCCAGGGACCTGTTTTCACTTCCCCAAACACCAAGATTACAAGGATGCCACCAGATCTGGCCCTTTTTTTAAAAAATGCAGGTTTTGAGGCTTGAATCCAGGTCTGAGTGCTTCAAGCCTAGTACTTTGAGTCCCTTGGGTATTCTTAAATATCATAAACTGCCACATCAGAGGAACTGAGTGTGTGGAGACTGGGGGTTGAGAAGACTTACATTGCTGCTCCCTTGAAGTATTAGAGTTGTGCTCACTGTATCCCGCATCTTTCCTTGTAGGTCTGATGGAGAGTATGAGGCAGGCGGATCTCAAGAACTGGTCATTAGATCAGGTTCAGTTTGCTGATCTCTGTTCCTCTCTTAATCAGTTCTTCACACAGACTGGCCTTATCCACTCACAGAGCAATGTTCAGCAGAACGTGTGCCATGGTGCCATGCACCCAGCGAAGCCTTCCCAACACATTGGGGCAGGTATGGGCTTATATACACTTGCATAAATGCACTGTCCTAGGGAACAGTCATGTGACGTGTCACTCAGGGTGATGTTGATCCATCTACATTGTGTTGTTTGTAAGAAATGAGTGATGGCAAATGATTTAAGTGTGTCTTTGAAAATATGAGGTAAAAGACTATTCTGTTGTGATTTGTGTGAATTATTTACTATTATCCTTTAACATTTTTAACTTTTTATTGTTATTAAACAAGTCTCTAAAAGATACTTGTTTTAAAAAACATAGTTATGAAATTATTTCACTTTAAGTTTGTGTAGACTTGCTGCAAAAATCAAGATGTCCAATCTTCCAAGGATATTAAAATGAAAAGTTCAAGGTTCTTTTGAAGAGTGCAAATAATGTCAAGTTGTCATTGTGAGGCTCTGTAATGAGGGCATGGAAAAATGAGAAATTATGGCATGTTTTTGCTTGTTTGTGTGTTGGTTTTGTTTTTCCCTGTGAAAATACAAGTGTTAGGAAAGTGACAGAATTTCAGCAAATTATCTTGGGTAACAAGCTGGGGCTTAGACTTAGAATCTGCTCCTGTTTCCCCATGTATGAGTAGAGGGGGTGTTGAACTAGGTCATCTCTGAGGCCATCTCAAGCCTGAGCACAGGTCTGGCTTTCCTACTATTGAAAACTTGGGAGCAGCCAAATCTGGTGTGCCTTACTTTATTAATAGTAGAGATAGGCTTTTCTTTCCTTCCTAGGAAACATAGTGGTTGCTTTTTAGCTTTATTGCATTGGTTGAATCCAAGTGTAATTTATGTGAGACACTAGCATCCCTATGACGTGGCCTTCTCAAAATTCTAGGTGGTAGGATGAGGGCTAGCTTTATGACTTTCCTTCCCTAGAATTACTAGGGAGGGTAATGATGCTGTTTCTCTCAGTATTTTCCATCGTGATTCGATGTACTTGACCCTTTTGAGCTGTTAACCTTGATGGGTCTTGTAGAGAAAATGCCTTAAGAATCCCCCGAAATTCCATTTAAATAAGGTCTATGCTTCTCATCTGCAAACTTGTGATACATTTTAAAGTTACCTTTGCTTGGTTTAGCGATGCCTTTGTGTATGTTTTTGCTGTTGCTTTGTGTCTTGGCCACTTAGTGAATCAACCTGTGCTCACTGATATGGACAGACAGTCAAGGGTTCAATTCAGGGCAGTAGAGAAATGGGCAACAGCAAAAAGAGCTTTTGAGCCAGAATACCTGGATTCTAATTCCTGGTTCTGTGAGACCTGTGCCCTTGGGGAGCCTACTTAAATTTTTGAGCTTCCTTTGACTTCTGTAGAAAGAAGTGGGTGATTCCTGTCTGACCTTCTGTGTGGGTAGTGGAAGGGTCAAGTGAAGTCATGAACATGGGTATAATTTTGAACTTTAGTGAAGTGACAACTGCAGATGTCCTTGCCTCTATGAGTATGTGCTGGTGTGCTTAACACCTAGCATAGCAGCCTGTTTCATAGACCAAGTCCATTTCAGAAGGATCCATTTCCTTCCTCACTCTGACTGCCTTACCTGCTTGGCTTCATGGAGGTCACCATTCCATCAAGATTTGAATGCTTGCTTTGTTTTGCTGATAGTGGTAACATGTTTTCTCTTCTTCTGTTTTTTAATTTGATTAGGAAATTTGTACATAGATTCCAGGCAAAATCTCCCTCCTTCGGTGATGCCGCCCCCTGGTTATCCTCATATCCCACAGGCGCTCAGCACTCCAGGAACTACGATGGCAGGTAGAGTGTGTGTACTACTACATTTGGGACCTAGAGTTAACACTGAAAAGCTTGAGCTGCATTGCAGTAAATGAAGCTACTTTGAGAAGGCATGAGCTCTCTTTTTACAGCCTGGGGTGCAGAGTATCTGAGGCTTTTTTGCTTTGACAGGACCTAATGCAGCTTTCAGAGGCCTGCTTTGACTAGCTTCTGTGGATTCTGTTCTATTGATTCCAGAGAAATAATCCAACTATAGTTTCCAGGCTAAAGGTATAAGTTACAAGTAGCTAGGAGACTAGGGCATGCTATTAGAACTGGAAGGAACCTTAAAAATCTCCTAGATGAGGAATTGAGGTCGGGAGAGAAACTGCCCAGAACTCCAAGTCTAATGATGTCTGTCTGTCTCTGTCTCTGTCTCTGTCTCTGTCTCTGTCTCTGTCTCTCTCTCTCTCTCTCTCTCTCTCTCTCTCTCTCTCACACACACACACACACACACACACACACACACACACACACACAAATGATTTGTAGGCACCTCCATACTGTGGCTGGAGCTCAAGCCAGAAGCCAGATTGCCATTCTGCTTTGGCTTCAAATTAGCACCTGACATTCAGTGAGGGATTTATCCTTTTGTTAACTAAAGACATGTTGGCACTTGTGCTGCTACAGTGTGATACACTGAAAACCTTAGCATTTTGTAAAATCGTATGTTAAAGGATTCATGAGAAAAATAACGGATAGTTTTAAATTTTGTTTTTAAGAGTACAAACAACAGTAATATTCCAGTAAGAATTTTACAGCATTTCAAAGGATTATCTTAAGTTCTACCAATGGAAGGACTGCTGTTAGTAAATTCTGTTACATCCTAGTCTAACTGCAGTGGTGCACCAGTTACTTCTTTTTTTATTAAGAAAAATGTAGGTGTATGAATGTTTTGCCTGTGTACCACTTGAGTGTCTGTTGCCCAAGGAGGTCACAAGAGGGTGTCAGATCCAGTGGACTTGGAGTTGTAAGCCACCATGTAGTTGCTGGGAATAGAATGTGGGCCCTCTGAAAGAAGAGCCAGTGCTCTTAACAGCTGAGCATCTCTCCAGTCCTCTGCTGTCATTCTTGATTGATGTAGTTGAAACACATTAGAGCAGAGCAGACTAGTGAACTGACTGTCAGCGTTTCTCTCGTGCCTTCCTCACTGCAGGCTAATAAAACAGAAGACCTGGTTTTTGAAGTCAGGTAGACTGATTTGAAACCTTGTGTGTTTGGAGTCAGTCTGTATAGCCCAGCCTGGCCTTGAGTCTATGATCCTTCTCCCTGTCTCCTGAGTGTTGAGATTGCACGTGTGCATCATTATACCTGGAGTTTTGTTCATTTCTTTAAACCTGTTCTTACTAGAAAACGAGGACTGGAAAAACAACTTTGTTGAAGGCTTTTGATGGATTCCAGGCAGTGTCCCTATTCAGACCTGCTCTTTGGGGCTAGTTGGTCTCTTCCTGACTTCCCTCCCCAGGTCACTGCTGACCCTGCCTTCTTCTTTCCAGGCCATCACGGAGCCATGAACCAGCAGCACATGATGCCTTCCCAAGCCTTCCAGATGCGGCGCTCTTTGCCTCCAGACGATATCCAGGATGACTTTGATTGGGATTCAATAGTGTAGGCTTGTTTCTGCAAGACAGCGGACTCCAGCATCCTTTCTGTTGAGTGGACGGAAGGACTAGAGTCCAGTTGAGAAAACAAAGCGATGTTACCAGTGCTATCTAAATTCCTTTTGAAGACAATCAGAGATTCTAGCTGGGTAACTTACTGCTTTTATCTGACCCAAGCAAGAACACATGTTTGTCTCCCGCCAGTGCCCTCTGTAGCTCCTAACTGTTGTGATTTGGACAGCTTTTTGCATATTTGTGTCAGTTTGATGTTAACCACAAGTGCCAGACTGATTTTTCAGACAGAGCCTATTTTGCTGCAAGCAGTTTATAGATACATATGTGTAAATACGTGTACAAATATTACTGAAAGGCTTCAAGGTTTTTTTCTAATTGGATTATTGTGTCTTGACAAGAAAGTTACTGTCAGTTTTTATTCCTCTTTAGGCCGTTTACTGCAGGATGCTTTCAGATGATGTAGGGAGCTGAAAGGAAATTGGTCTTTCCAAAGCCCAGTTTCCTTTATTTGATATTCAGAAATAGGAGTAATCATGAATTCCAGCAAGTAAGTCAAGGAACCTGGAGCTGGTACTCCCCACAGTGCAGAGGGTCTGTTGTTCTTGAGCAGGCTTGTAACGCAGGGAGTTGTGGAGTGTGTGTTGTGTCTGTCAGTGTGTTTCCTCAACCGCATTTGGACAGCTCTGAAATGTGTGGACAGATTGAAGCTGGATATTGCTTGGCTCTTCAGACAAATCAATGTCTCCACATTCATTTAAGTATTTATTATTCAGAAGTGTTATTTTAATATTTATTGCTACTTTCTGTGAATGCACAGCTCTTTTGGGTTTACTAGGGAGAAACTTGTCTGAAAGCATGGATATTTTTTTTCCAGATAAAAGTTTACAGACAGAGACAATCAGAAACATTTGTCATTCTCTTTATCACCACTCCTTTTACCAAGTGAGTATGCTTCCTATCTTACTTAGCTGTCCTGCTGTTGGAGACTTAATAGCTACCTAGGAATTTCCTGGAATCTGAATCAGAGTCTGTTTAGGCAGCAGGATATGGAGGCAGGTTTATACAGCAGTGTCCTCGGTGTTTTAGGTAACGCTGTAGCTCCAGAGTCTGTCTGCTACGTGCTGGTGGGTCTGTGTGCCCGACAAGAAACACTTGGAGCTTTTATCAGTTGCTTGTTCGTGTTACATCACAGTTTGCATGGGTTGATTGTGTTGATTTTATAATGCAAGTAGAAAAAAGGAGATTCTCCTCCCCACAGTGAATAGATTTTTAATTGTTCTTTACAAAGAATCTGTTTTAATGAGGAAATAGTCTGTCAAATCAAGGAAAAATAACTGCTCACCAGTTGCTTGTTAGTGTCTCTGGGCTCAGCAAAGGTAAATCATGTAACTAAGCCTCAGCAAGTCTGTGGTTGAGTAATCTCTACTTGAAGAAAGGTTGTGTGTGTGTGTGTGTGTGTGTGTGTGTAAGAGAGAGAGATTGATCGATTTCTATCTGTGTACTCATGGAATGTTGCCTGGAATGAATCACTGAGAAGAAAGCAGAGCTTTGTGCATCTCTGTTGTTTGGGTCCCACTTGGCATGAAAAGGAAGCTCAGGTACAGCCCCTCAGATAAGTGAAAATCAGAGGATTCTGAAACAGCCGCCAACAGCCTCCCTTAGAAGGACCAGGCAAGGTGAGACAGATGGTTGCCTGCAGAAGACAGCATCGGAAGATGGGGTTCCCAGTAGTTTACCAAGTCTGTTTCCTCCAAACACCAAAACAGCTGCTCCGTGACTAGGACTGCTACTAGCAGTGTGCACTTTAAATAATTGGGTGTTGGAGTACTGCAGTCTCTGAAACAGACTGGCTTGGGTAGGACCGCTGATGATGATTTTACAAATTATGTGAAGCTAATATCCCATTTGGCAATTATTTACTGATTTGCAGTGATTGACATATTTATTAATATTTGAACTGACCAAGAATGGCACTTGAGACCAGACTCATCACTCTTCTGTGACCCCTGTTCCCCAGGGGCTCAGAGCAGGCCCCAGTGGGCTGTGGCCAGACAGGGCTACCTGGTGGGTGCAGAGTCCCTCTAGTGGCCATTTCTGTTGGTAATTGATGATACAGAGCAAGTTCTCTTAGGCTTAAATTGACTGGAGACTTCGGGGTAAAGACTAATAACTGTACGTAAACAGATGAGGTGCTCTGTCCAGGAGAAGAGTCCGACTGGCATTTGTGGTAGTGTTTGAAATGTAAATGTATTCTTGTGTGTTCCTGTAAATATTTAATACACGTCTCTCAAATGTCCTTTGAAGTGGGAGGGGATCGACCTTGGGATAATTTCAAATGGAATAGAGTATTTTGATATGTTCATCGAGAGGGTGATGTGTACATACCTATATTGTATAGATGTGGTGACATGCATTGGCTTTTGTGCAGAAACAACCTGCTCTCTGTGCTGCTGTTGGACAGTCAGTGTTTTAATGTTTCTACAGTTTTCCTATTGCACGATTTCATATTCTGCCGACGGTGAGTGGCACCCATTCTTTGTAACCGTTTAGTGCTGTAAAGAAATATTCCAAGTGTCATTAGGATCGTCGCTGCCAGAACTGATATGCATGGATGGCACTTAAAATAAATATATTATGATAACTGTATTTGCAGCCTGATGGTCTATGTCATTTGCTGCAATTGAAGGGCCAGATTAGAACCTGTGGCCAGGCCAGGAGCCCTTGCTGCCTTACACAGGGCTGAAAGTTGGTTAGTCTCTGTACTGCACTTTTCTGAGCAGACACTTGGGGGAAGCTCTCCAGAGAGAAACCCAGAGCTGAGGGGATCCCAGCCCTGCCTTTAATGAGTAGAACCAGGAGCAAAGCAGCAGCTGGCCCGGGAGGCCACTTGGAAGTTCCTCTGGCGAGGAGGAGAAGAGTGGCATAGGGATGACCCTCCGAGAAGGCATGGCAGCTCAGCCTCCAGCAGGCCCCGGCCAGAGGTTAGCCTCCCTGACACTGGTGTTCGCATCCTGCCTCAGGGCTGGATTAGAGTGCAGATCGTGGGTTGAGGCGGGAGCAGGTTCAGAAAAGGCTCAGCAGTAGACTGGCAAGAGGAAGCCTGGAGAGCGGCACTTGGACGCGGATCTCTGCTCATCTGAGAGAGCAGAGCTTCCTACCACTCTGTAGTCTGTCCAAAGCTTCTAAGTTACCCTGCACACACTGCAGGAGCATCAGTGTCTTGTGTTTAGAGGTGGAAACAGGCTCAGAAAGGAGAGCCCGCCTCAGCTTTTACCTCTAGTTGTGGGTTCAGGATGGTTCTGTCTGGGGCAGACTCCAAGCTCTCTTCAACTCCAGTTTGCCAAAGCCAAGGACAGTGACTACTCAACCATTTTGTGCGTGCGTGCGTGCGTGCGTGCGTGCGTGTGTGTACGTGTGTACACAGATCTCGTAAGAGGACAAGCCTGGGCCATGTTTCCATTGCAGGCAGGTTTTGGTCACCTAGTGTTGATTGGTGTGCAGCGAGGGTATACCTCATCTGCTCAGAGGAAGTGGAAATAGTCATTGTGCTGCATGTGTATTTCTCCCAGCTTTAACATGTAACTCTGAGGGTTGGTCTTTACATGTGACCCTTGCCAGCTGGGTAAAGCATCCTGGACAAACTATGGGAACTCAGTCAGTCTTCGTAGACTGGGTATTCAAAACTTCACACTGGTGAAGGCCTTAGAAAAGTGATTAATGATACCATCGTGTTTTGTTTTGTTTATTATTTCCTATGCATTGGTGTTTTGCCTGCATGTATATCTGTGTGAGGTCATATAGGTTCAGATCCCCTGGAATTGGAGTTCCAACAGTTGTGAGCTGTCATGTGCCTGCTGGGAATTGAGCCCAGCTGCTCTGGAAGAGAAGTAAGTACTCTCAACCGCTGAGCCATCTCTTCAGCCCCTGTTGTATTTTGTTGAGAGCATTTAGACCCAGTAAAGGAAGCAGCATGTTCCAAGTCACACAGCTACTTAGGGGAACTGAGGGAAAGAAGGATGGAGAGCCATTGACCTAGCAGCAGGTCAGATTTCCTATAAACGGGGGAGTGGATGGCTCGGGGGGCAAAGCCCCTTGCCCCCAGGATTGCTGATGAGTTCAGGAAGGAGAGAACCAACTTCTGCAAGTTGGCTTCTGACTGACTCCCCATGTACACCTCGTCTCTCTTGATCAACCGTAACCTGTTGGTGTGGTGTTGTGGCCCTGTTGTGTGAAGAGGAGACAGCTTTGGAGACGCGAGGGACGCTGCAGCTGCAGCGTGCTCTGGGGGAGCATGGAGACTTAAAGGTTAGCACTGTGTGAGATGGAATGTACGTGTGAGCAGAAATCCCACCATGAGTGTGCCTGTGGCTGGCGTGCTGTGCCGCGTGCACTGCCCTTGGGGGCAAGTCAGCAGCCTCTTCAGGAGTTGGGGATAGTCTGCAGCCAGGTAGAACAGGCAGCGTGTTGGCTTGCTGAGACAGGCCCTGTGTGGAGTAAATCAAGAGAGTTTTGAACTTCCTCCTGTGTTTCTCTCCCCCCATGCCCCCCCCATCTGATTAATTGACAAATCAACATGGGAAAAGCAGTTGGCTGCATGCAAACCAGATTCCAGCCCCCATAAGGGCAATTGCCAGATCCCAGCTCTTGAGCAATGTCCCAAACAGCATGGACCCCAGGAGTGCAGGATGGACAGCTGCTGTTTTTCCCAAATACCTGGAGTAGATCCCTGGGCCTGATTGTGGTATATCCACTATGAGGTTCTGGTGCTGACCTTTAATCCCAGCACTCAAGAGACAGAGGCAAGAGGGTCTCTGAGTTCGAGGCCAGCCAGGTCTACACAGCTAGTTCCAGAACAGCAGGGCCATGTAGAGAGACCTTGTCTCAAATTAATAAAGCATCGGAGACACAGAGATAATAACTAAACTCACCTGCCCAGGGTAACCCTGCTCTAAGTGGTAGAGCTGGTAATCATAGCAGCAGTAGAGCTGTTTTCAAAGCTACTCCAAGTAGCCTTGGACCTCTGTTCTCATCAGGTTGCTGTCTGTCCCGGGGCTTCCTAACTGCCTCTGAGTATTGAAGAACTTCAGAAAGGCAGGGCCGGAGAGGGAACTTAGTGGCTAAAAATGTAGTCTCTTGTGGGGGACCCTAGTTCCTTTCCCTGCACCTGTGTTGTTGGGAGGGTTCAGTGGCTCACAACTACCTGTAATGCCAGCTTCAGGGGATCCAGTGTACTCATGCACAACAGACACATACACATAATTTTAAAATAATAAAAGTAGGTCCTTAAAATCATGGCGAGTGCCTGTAATCCCAGCACTCGTGAGGCAGGGGCATGGATCTCTGGTTTCGAGACCAGCCAGGATTGTTGCACAGAGAAACCCTGTCTAGAAAAACAAAAACAACAAAAATCATATAAAGCAAAGGCTGCACAGAATGCCTGTGACCACCAGGGGGCGGGACTGCCAGCCACTTGCCTGGTTTCCAGAAGGGTTCCTTCAACTCTGAGCTGTGGCAGCCCTCCCTGGCTGGGCCCCCTCCTCTTGCAGGGTAACTCCGCTGGCTGGAGAAGCCCGAGCCCTTGCAGTTCTCAGCCTAAGCTCCAAGTAGGGTTACTTCACAGCTGCCTTGGCTAGACTACAATGTCACCCCAAATCTCCTGCCCCCCCCAGGACCTGCTGATGGAAGGGCTGACATTCTTCCCACAGGCGCCACTCAGGCAGGTCCTTCCCCAGCCCTGCCTTTGAGCCTGCGTGGGCCTGGATGGTGCCCCGTGCACTGCTCTGTCAAGTGCGTAATGATTATTGCCGCCATTTGCCAGCTCCCTGCCCGGTACTTGACAGCCATTATCTGCCCCAGCACTCCCAGCCACCTCGTAAGGTCAGTGCCATTATCTGCCTTTTACTGCTGGGTATTGCCGCTCTGAGAGGTGAAGTGGTGGCCCAAAGGTCACTGCCAGTGTGAGGGGGAGGACAGAGCCCAGATCTGCCTCATTCTGGTCTGTGCTTTCCAGAGAGGCCAATTTCCTCTTCCACAACAGTCCCAGGTGCCCTTGACCTCCCTCTTCCCAGCCCACCCTACCCTAGAGCCTGCCCAGTTCCCTACTGAATGTCACCTCTTTGCCCTCAGGCCCCCCAAAAGGTCAGAGGGCAGCTTCCCATCCCAGACAAATAATAAAGCTGTCCAAGGACGTTTTTCACCTTCCTGTCCCATCCCTGAGTGATGCTCAAAACGGCAGGAATGGCCCTGGTTCACTCAAGCATAGGTGTGTGAGGGTGTGTGTGTGTGTGTGTGTGTGTGTGTGTGTGTGTGTGTGTGTGTGTGTGTGTGTGAGAGAGAGAGAGAGAGAGAGAGAGAGAGAGAGAGAGAGAGAGAGAGAGAGAGACTGACTGACAGACCGACAGATAAACAGACACCATGATGGTTGGATGTCACTTGTGTAACCCGAGTGGCTGTAACTGATTTTATTTTCCATTGTGTGTGTGTGTTTTCAATTTGTATGTGTGGGCACACGTGTGGATACATGTTCATGTAGATGTGCATACTTGTGGAGGCCCCTGACTTGAGGTCAGGTCAGTGAAACAGGTTCTCAGTCAAACCCAGAGTTCACTGATAATGGCTAGTCTTGCTAGCCAGTTTGTCTGGGGGATTCCATCTCCACCTTCCAAGGCTTGCCAACCCACCCACCCAGCATTTAGGTGGGTTCTGGGGATCCAAACACCAGTTCTTAAGGTTGCTCAGCAGCTCGGAGGTAGAGGGACAGGCCAGGGGGGTGGGGAGCATCTTCTTAGGAGCATCTCTCTCCCAAGCTCCTGTATCCTAGGCAACGCTCACCTGGGATCAGGCTTCTTACCAGGTGCTGTTGGAGCTGGGCCCTGTGAGTCTCCTGTAGATACTTTTTCTCATCGCATGCCTGGCTTGTCCCTGCTGCCTCTCCCCTTTAGTGTTGCTTTGAGCTAGACAGCAGATGTAGACCTGCGCCTGCCCAGGCCACCTCATCCTAGCAGAAGCCGGTCCCTCACTTTTGGCCTGTAGTCCAGGGCCAAAAGTGCTGCAGACCTCAGGGCCCAGCACAACTGATGCTTAAGGCAACGGGGAGAATGTGAACTTTGGAGTCAGGCTCTAGGATTCTTTGTGAGCAAGACACCACCTTCCCTGAGCCTCGGTTTCCTCTTTTAACATGGGAACAAAACTCCTTACCTCAGAGTGGTGTTGAGAAGCTGGCTGGAAGACACATGGCCGCTGGGCATGACACATAGATCCAGAGGAACTTCCCTTCTTCCCTACTTCCCTCTGCTCTGACCAAGTTGCCAAAAATAGCTGGTCCCCTGCCCCCCACACCCTTGCCCGTACCTGCTGAGGTGGGATATTCCTTCCTTCCTGGATGCTTGCTCAGCAGTGGGCGCTCGCCATCTACCCCCAGCCCTCGACCGAAGCGTCTTTGTACACAGTGGCCCTGCCAAGGTCTTAAACTCTTCCTCACTGTCACCGGGCCAGTGCCCAAGCTCGGTGCTGTTTGAGCCTGGCTGTGCTCCAGCTCAGGCAGCTCTCCTCTCCTGGACGCCTCAGGGAACTGAGCCCAGAGCTTGCTTTCCTCTCACGGTTCCTAGCACGTTGCACAAGGAGTCCAGTGGAGTCTGTCCACGTCCTCTCTCAGCTTGGGTTTCTCCGTGTGTGTGTGTGTGTGTGTGTGTGTGTGTGTGTGTGTGTGTGTGTGTGTGTGTGTGTGTGTGTGGTGTGTGTGTGTGTGTGTGTGTGTGTGTAAGACACTCCTGAGGGTGCGCACTCTAGCTGAGTGAGTCTCTCCTTCCTGCCCTCCGAGGTATGAGGTTGTCTCAGCGAGATGCCTCCAGAAGGGGGAGGAGGAGGCAGCTGCTGTGTGTGAATGGGAGAATGGGAGCAGATGGTGAATGGGTGCCCATCCTCTCATCCGGGCCATCCACAGGGGGATGACTGGACTGGGCAAACAAGCAGACACACCCTCTCCACTCCCCAGCTGCCCCCTGAAGCATCAAGAGAAAGCGCCCACCAGCCTGGGGGAGGGGAGCTGGGCTTGGGCTCTGGCCAGGGCCTCCAGGCCCCACCAGCTGCCGCTTCCTGTGTGACCCGGAACCCTCTGATGATCCATGTGGGCGTCGCCGACTCGCGGGCCACTTGTCTTGCTTCCTTGGAAGGGGAAGTGTGTGTGCGGTGCCAGCAACCGTACAGGAGGCCCTGCATTGCGCCCAGGAGAAGAGCAGCAGCTTCTTTGGCATTTGAGAAAATTGGATTCAGTTCTGGAATTTATGGCTATATGACCACAGTAGTCGCCAGGTCCACCCAGCAGTAAACCTGAAAAGTGGTGCCTTCCCCTGGCCTTCAGGGTGCCCAGAGTGTTTACACGTGTGCTCTTGGCCCTGTGCCTTCCTGCCGTGCGGTCCATACAGCTGTACCCAGCGGCCATGGATGCGTGTACCCTTGGCAAGTCGTGGTTTCTTAATCTCGCTGAGTTCTAGCTCACCACGCCACCCCTTAAAGTGGGATTATACAGTTGTTTCTTCCTCATCTCCACTTACTGCTAAAGCTGTTAGGAGGCTCACAGCCACTGGAATTCTCAGGCAGTTATGGCTTCCTATGGGTTCCCCATGGCAACCAGAGATTGCTACACCCTCGAAAGCACATTTACAAGCTTTGCAGGTTGGACCAAAATGTAGGCCACACCTCTCTCAAGGTCACACAGAGCAGGCTGTTTCTGGGCCGTGTTTGGTTTAGGCCTGTGGGCTTACAGGCAGGAGTCCTGTGAGTGGTAAGTCTCTAGTGGACCTGACCTTAATGGTAATCACAATGAGGTCATCTAGACACAGCCTTTAAACCAAATGCGCTAGCCAAAAGGAATAGTGTCAGTCTACTTGGGAAGCCCAGGGTGCCCCCACATCTGGCAGAACCCCTCTCAACCTCTGGCAGTCGGGGTGAGGGCCAGTTGTGTTGGGAGTAGTGTCAGACTGATACCCAGAGTGCTCTGTCTGGATTCCCTCTAGACAGGGTGGCATCCACCGATTTCCAGGCCTTGCCGAGCGTTGGGCATACAGCGTATGCTGCTGGCCTTACGGAGTATGATGGGAAGGCCTCCAAGAGTGCAGACAAGTGGTCTTTCCTCCGGGGTTCAGGGGCCTCTGAAAAGTTGCTAGAAAACAAATCTGCAGTGGAACTGTCCTTATCACCATTCTGCAGCGCAGAAGCCGAGACTCTGGTCACGTGACTTTTAAAAGCTGAAGCTGGTATCGGATCTAGGGGCAGCCTAGCTCTAGGGCCCAAGCTCTGGCCTCCCCTCCCACTCCAGTGCAGTGCTTTGAGATCCTGGTTGGACGGCATACTCAGCGAGAGCTACATCACGACCTTGAGTGCCAGCCAGGCAGTCTGGCTTTCCTCTGAAGTTTGGGAGAGCAGCTGCTTGTCCCTAGATGGTGATGCAGCAGGTCCAGGAGGTGCTGTGGCTTGGAAGGCCATGGAAGTGTGCTGGCTTGCCAGAAGAGGTGGTCTGGGAGTATGGGAAGCCCAAACAAGAGTCGCGAAGTGACCGAAGAGAGGCATGCAGGGTGCTGAAGACAAGCTCCAGATTCAGGGTGCAAGCTTGGGACTCCAGGAGTACAACAGCGCTCCAACTTGAAGCAGCTTCAGTGCAGGCTGATGAGGTCATATGTTCCCTATAAAGGAGGCAGGGGACTGAACTCAGCCGGCCCCGGGTTGGGCAGGGGCAATAGTGGGAAAGGGAGAAGAGGAGGTTCCTGCTTCTTAGAAAAGTTCCTGGTGTTGAATAGGGCCAGACCCAAAGGGATAGGACCTAATAGCTACTTCCTCTTTCCCACAGTGTGGAACTGCGTCATCCCGACTGGCAGATAGAGCAGCTCCTGGGCAGAAGAGGCAGCAGGGGTGGAAGCCCCGTCCCCTCCCCCAATCGCAGCCACACCTTAGGAGGGAAGACAAGAGCTACCTTGAGGCAGAAAAGGGTTCCTCTAGCCCAGTCCCGCCCTAAAGCCAAATCAAATCCCAGTAGAGTCTACGTTCCCACGTCATCCCGGACCTAACCCAAATCGTAAACTCAGCCCCACCCTACCTCCATCCTCTCTGCAAACTCTACTCAATTGCAATGGTACAATTAATCCGAACCCAGTCCAGTGGTCTTAATGCTCATTAGTATCCACCACAAGCTCCGTCCTACCCGAGGAATCCACTTCCAAACCCAACCCTAACATCTCCACCCCCAAAGGCCAGCTCCAGCTCCGTCCTACCGAGGAATCCACTTCCAAACCCAACCCTAACATCTCCATCCCCAAAGGCCAGCTCCAGCTCCATCCTACCCAGGAATCCACTTCCAAACCCAACCCTAACATCTCCATCCCCAAAGGCCAGCTCCAGCTCTAACAGGAGCTCCCAAACGCTGACCTGACTGCCTAGTCTGAAGTTGGCCAGCTTACCACTGCCACCCCATGCACCTCTCAACAGTCCCCTGTCCTTTCTGCGCCACCACATCGTTCCTCCCGTTCACAGCATCAGTGACCTCACCTCTAACCTGCAGCTGCATATCCCTGTTCCGCTGAACCCTTGCTAGACAGACCCTTGAGTACACCTAACACTCAGCAGAGGCCAGTGTGGACTGCACATGGACTGCACATGGACTTGTCTGCAAGCACACAGACACTGTTCCCCGAAGTACACACCCACACCCTCACATACATGTATAAACGTGGACGAATACACATACACACACTTTAGTGTGTATGCACACTCCTAGCATATACACACCTCCATGTTCACACACAGGCACCTCATTGCGCGCGCACACACACACACACACACACACACACACACACCACACACACATTCATCCTTAACATAGATAATACTCTTTAGTGTACTCATGCATATAATCAAGCATGTACAAACACCTCAGTGTGTGTAATACTTAGGCATATGTAGGTACACATACCAGCACACTCAGTGCCCCTACACACAAATGTACACACACTCTTCAGTGCACACAGCACACCTTTGCATAAATCCCTTTCAGAATACCTACATACGTCCTTCAAAACACACCTCAACATAACTTATACACATCTCAGTATATGTACACATACTCCTTCAGTGTACACACACACACACACACACACACACACACACACCTCTACATACAGACAAGATACATCTCAGTGCATGCAGGCATTTGCACATGACCCCACAGTGTGTGTGTGTGTGTGTGTGTGTGTGTGTGTGTGTGTGTGTGTGTGTGTGTGTGTGGTGCTGGAATGAGACATAAGTCCAGTCTAGCGTAGGACAGCATTGCAGGACTAAAAGTTCCCTGCCCCTGCCCCTCCCCTGCACCTACCCTTGCCCCTGGGTTAGGCACTTTCTAGTTCCTTCTTCCCAGGCTCCTCTCCCCGAGGTCCTTCTTCAGTACTGACTCTCCCATTCAGGGATGCTGTCCCTCACCCTGGCTATGTGGGTATGCAGCCAGTGCAGTGGAGCAGCAGGAAGAAAAGGCCCTGGGACAGAGTTCTCTAGGGCCCTGGGGCTCATACACCCTAAGTCCTGCAGTGAACACACACACTGCATTAGGCATCTCCATCCCAACGGGCCTGATTGGAGGGGCCCAGATCGACACAGATCCTCTCAGCCACTGAGAGCAGGGTGGGGCAGGGAAGAGGGGCCATACCACCTGAGGACCTGCTGTAGCTAGACTAGGCAGCTGGCCATCAGAGGAGACAGTGGGGACCAGGAGCTGCCGCCGCCGCCGCTGCTGTTCAGCGAACAGCACCTTCATCCAGGGCTTCCTGTGTGCCAGGAACTAACTGCACAGAACACTTGAGTCCTCATAGACCCCCACCTAGCACTAGGGCATCTGCCAGCCAGGGAGGTATTCGCATTAGTCTGCCTAGAGAACCTGGTGGGACCATGAGACTTGGAGGGGAGACATCCGCCAGTGACTTGCTAACATCAAAACCAGGCAGGTGGTGGGATTTGAACGCACGTCTGAGAATGGCAGAGTTGAACCACAGAGACCAACCTCCCCTTTCTCCTTTCTCTGGGCTCACTCACTCTTCACATCCCCCTGAACATTCCAGGCCCGGCTCACCTCTCGCTCCTAACACAGCCTCTGTGGACAGAAGTACCCCATCCTCAGGCCTCTGCATTGGCTGGAGCTCCTTGGGGAGACCTCCTGTCCCTGATGGGAGATGCCGCTTCCAGACTCCCCACCCCCACGCTAATGGCCCTCTCTCTGTCGTCATTGTCGTCACAGTCACCTTGCTGGGCCTCTTTCTTCAAGGGCAGGGTGGGGTCTGCAGGGCCTGGCCCAGAGTAAATGCAAGAGCCCAGCCCAGCTGTGGGTCAAAGTAGTGCCCAGGGAAGGGCTGGGGCTCTGTTGATCTCTTATCTCCCAGGCTCCCTCGGCCTTATCTGATGAGGCTCAGCAGGCAGCTGATGAGGCTGACCAGGCCCCAGGGTTACTGAGTAACCCCGGCCTCTTTAAAAGTCCCACTGTTTACCTGGACACCCGGCACTGGCCAGTTCTCCACACTGCACGCTGCTGCCATGAATGCCTGCTGGCTCTCTCTGCTGTGCCTCCTGGGTGCCTTGGCTCTCCTGGTAGAGGGGGTCACTGTGCAGGTATGGCCCCATCCCTACTTGGTCTGGCCCTTCCTTGGAATCCTGAAACGAGGGATGGGTTTCCTCTGGGACCCTCGAGTCCTATTAGCCATGCAATTTTCTCCCTTCAAACGTGGAGGAGAAAACACTCACAGAGACAGCAAGAAATAACCGCTGGGATAGACAGTGGCAGAGTGCCTGGAGTCTGGCTGCTCCCACGTCCCACTGCAACCCGGCAGCACCAGGAAGGAGGGTTTGTTGGTGGCATTTAACAGAACAGAAATGTGAGCTTCACAAAGGTTCCAAAACAGCCAAAGCCGGTGGCTAGGAAGGGAGGTGGCTGGACTCCTATCTAGGCCTGGTTCCTCTGTCTTGCACTTGCCTGGAGTACCAGGCTTGGTCCCAGGCTTCGACTGCACATCATGAAGACCTAGATGATTGGGCAGACCTACTGGTGACACCAGACGCAAGCTGGGTTGTCAGCAAATGGGTCCTCCTCGCTCAGGGAGACCTCTGGAAGCCTTTCATTGCTTCTTGAGGTAGAGGCCCTCTGGCAAGAGAAGACAGCCTGGGCTAGCTTGCTCACAGTGAGGTCAGCCACAGCATCCCTGGCTCTCCACAGCTGCTTCCCTATTCCTCACACGGTCGTGTGTGCAGAAGTTCAGGCCTCTTGCAAGCCCAGGGACACAGAGGTCTGACCTCATGCTGCCCCACAGATCGTCCCAAGTAAGCCACCCAGGCTGGCGTCTCCTGCAGCCTGGCCTCATGCTCTGGCTGTCTCTTTCAGGATGGAGACCTGTCCTTTCCTCTAGAGTCAGTGAAACAGCTGAAGGACCTCCAGGAGGCACCGGAGCCCCTGCTGGTGAATCACAAGAAGTTTGCTCCCAGGCTTGCTGCGCCTTTGGCACCACGAATGTGTAGCCATCCTGCATTTCCAGAAGCACTGAAGCCCCTCTGCAAGAAACCCAACGCGGAGGAGATCCTGAAGAAGCTGCGTGAGTGGCCTCTTCCCTAATGTGGCTGGGGTGTGCTCTGATTGGCGGTGCTTGAGGAGGAGATGTGCTCTGATTGGTTGGTCCTAATTGGTACCGGCTGAAGCCTCTTAGAAAGGCCTTCATTCCGAAGCACGGGATAAAAGGAACCCGTATCCCATCTGATCATAACTCCATCTTCTTTCTGGGTAGAAGCTGCACTTATTGGCAGGTCTCAGTAATTCATATGCCCCGTGTGAGGCAGAAAGCCCCGAGGGTCAGAGGAGACAGGCCTGCTGGGATTATCTTGGTGGCTGGTGACAGATGTCCAAAATCTAGTTGAGAGGTAGGGGCAAGGTGGGAAGGGTGGCTGCCTCTCACCAGGCTCCTTCTCTCTTGACCAGAGGCCATTGCTCACGACCCAAACACATGTGAGATCTGTGCCTACGCCGCTTGCACTGGATGCTAGGACGACACCGTCGGTCTTCTCAGCCTGCACGGAAGCCCCTTCTACCTCTGGAAGCAGGCGTGCTGACCAGCTCCCGCCCCCAGCATCTCACCCTACCTTGCCCAGGGCAGGGAGGAGGCTGGGGAGACAGTCACCTGGAGAAGTCCTCCCTGGGGGCTGTGCTAACCCTCAGCCAATAAACGAGACTCCGGTACTCCGTGCATTTCGCCTCCATTTCCTCCCTCCACGTCAGTCTAGCAGTCCTGCAGCGCTGTGGACACTCACCTGCCCTCAGAAAGTTGGGGTTCAGTATGCAAAGTAGAAGGCTCCACTTCCTTGCTGAGTTCTTCCACCACACAATGATACAGGGGGACCACCCAAGAGGGTGAAATCTTGACTTTTCTTACATATCCCCTGCGGTCGCCAAGCCGCTAAGTCACGTGTGAGGACAGGAATCTGAGCTGGTTTGGGTGTCCCACAGTCATGGGCGTTTGACCCACCACTCAGGATCTGGCTCCCTCTGACCAACGCTGCTGCCTTCTGCCCCTCCTATGATCCCGTTCGCGGCGGCACCTCCAGCCCTCTTCCTGCCCGCCTGGTTGGGTTACCAGTCCAGGTTCCGTGGCTGCTTCCCCCATGGCCTTTCCTGGTCCTCCCCAAGAAGAATGCTTATGCCCTGTGGTCATCTGTACCTCTTGTACAGCTCGGACCGCCCTGCTGATGACTTCTGTGCATGAGGAAGTTCTTCTGCCCTCACTTGGGGTTCACTCTACCCCCAGTGATGATTGTTGAAAGAATAACAGTGTGGGAGGAAAATCCAGGACTCCGCGGGTCCCAGCCTCTGGTCTTCTACATCCTGTGTGATGTTAGGGAGACCACTTCCCTTCTCTGTGCTTTGGTTTCCTTCTCTGTAACAATATCTAGCTTTAGACTCTGCAGTGATGCATTTCAAGCTCCCACTTCAGGCCTGATAGAAACCTAAGAGGCATTCTTTAAATAGTTTTTAAAGAAAGCAAACAAATAAACAAGAAAGCAAAGTCAAGGGTCAGGCTGAGAACGTTTAAGCAGGAGACGACACAGCACAGGAGCCATACAGTTAGCAAGGATATGGGGGACAGAGAAAGGAGGCCATTGGGATCTGTTCTAGGGGAGTGTGAGGGGGGAATTACTATGGGGGTGGGGGTTGGGGGGGTGCTGTGGTGCTTCAGACAGGCTTCCTTCCCGTGGTCTGGAATTCAGAGGGTACCCAGGAGGCTTTGCGAGGAGGAGGGTCTTTTCATTGTCCTGGGATCTGCAGTGGATTTCAAAACCAATACGAAGTAGGGAAGAAGAGAAACTTCCAGAAGGTAGGGATGGTGGGAAGACATAAAGGCACTGGGATGGTTCAGTCTACACAGTGTGGAGCTGGGGAGGCAAGCAGGACAGTGCTTCTGCCTGACTCTGAGGCTGGCCTGCCTTGTGTACAAACAGGGGTGGTAACAGATTCCTCTCAGGGCTACTGAGGGATTTGACAGACTGTATGGTGGATAGAGTCATTTAATGCTTCATCATCGGAGCCAGATTCAATGAGCGTGACTTTGGGCAGTAAGACTTGTTATGCCCAGGTCGTGAGGACCCCCAAAAGACCACCACAGAGACCGAATCCCATATGTAAAAGCAAAGAGCCTTGATTTTCAAGCTCTGGGCCTTGGTCTCTGTCTATCTGACACAGCGGTAAGAGCAGAGAACCCTGAGCCCAGGCGGGGTAGAGCTTTTATCATAGCAGAGGTTGGGGTGAGGGGATTTCCAGGGTTCAGGACTGATTGGCTGACATTTGTCTAGGGATGTCTGTAAAACAAAAATAGGTGTGTGCTAGACTCAGGGACATCTGGCCACCTTATCTAATGGTTGGAATGTTTGGGATGTCAGGTACTTTCCCTTAGACGTAGGCCCTCCCTGGGTGGGGTCAGCGTATGGCTTTTCCTGGGTCTGGGTGTTGCCTGCCAGTAAGCCTGTCACAGAAGCTGTGTCTGGGCCTCTAAGCCTATCATGGCAGCTGTGTGGTCAAGCTGTTTTGGGGCCCCTCCACAAGACTCAGTTTCCCTGGCTGCAAAATGGAGATCTCGGGAGGTGGAGGCAAAGGATTAGGAATTTAGTCGTCCTCAGCTCCTAGCCTGAAACCCTGTCTCCCAAACAAAGAAACGTGAGATGAAAGTTCTACTTTGTAGAGATGAGTGACGATTAAATACTGAAAGAGTTCCTTTAAAAAATTCAGATTTATTTAAATTTTAATGTGTACTAGTGTTTTGCCTCTGTATATGTATGTGAATTACATACATGCCTGGTGCCCTTGGAGGCCAGAGGAGGGTGTTGATGCCCTAAATGTGACTGAATCAGGGGTCCACTGTAGGAGCAACAAGTGCTCTTAACACTGAACCATTTCTCCAGCACCCTGAAAAAGTTCTTAAAGCTCCACGACCCCCATATCAATCAACGGGTTAAGGCAAAAATTAGAAGCAAAGCTGACGTCCAGCTTTCCACATAAAAAAATGAAAGTACAGCATGCCAATGCTGGTGGACATGGGCAGCTCAGGAGCACATTTGCAGCACTAAGGGCATGTGTGGACAAGAGCGTTTCAAGTTAAAAGCCTGATGTCACACTCAGGGAGTGGAAAAAAGAACAAACTATGCCCAAACTTTGTAGAAGGAAATAATAAAGATCAGTGCAGAAATAAAAGAAATAACAACAATAAAACCAAAAGGTGGGCTGATGCCCTTTTCTGGCTTCCACAAGGTACTTTGACACATGTGATAAATAGACATATACATACAGACAATACTCCCACCCACACACACAAAAATAATCAAAATAAATAAGTAAATAACAAAATAAGGTAAAAGCCAGAGGGGCATCCTTGTCTTTTCCCTGATCTTAGAAGGGAAATTTTTATGTTATTTATTCCAGTCACTATTTTTCTTTTTGTTCATGCCTATGTGAGTATCTGCATGAGTTTATGTGCATCACATGAGTGTGGGTGTGCCACCGCGTGGGTGTGCCACTGCGTGGGTGCTGGGAGTCCAACCCAGGTCCTCTAGAAGGGCAGCCATGTCCCATCTCTGCTCCCCATGCTGCTGTTCTTTGACATAGTACTGGAGGTTCTAATAAGAACAATTCGACAAGAAAACAGAAGCACTGAACTCAGCAAGTAAGAAATACAATTATCTGTTTGCTGATGACACAATCATATACAAAGTTCCAAGGAGCTCACCTAAAAAACCTCATTGTAAGCCGGGCGGTGGTGGCGTATGCTTTTAATCCCAGCACTCGGGAGGCAGAGGCAGGCGGATCTCTGTGAGTTCGAGGCCAGCCTGGGCTACCAAGTGAGCTCCAGGAAAAAGTGCAAAGCTACACAGAGAAACCCTGTCTCAAAAAGCCAAACAACAAAACAACAATAAAAACTCATTGTAACTAACCGACAATCCAGGAAAGCTTCAGGCTACAGAATTTACATTACAAAAGTCAGTATCCTGTCTCTACACTAACAAGAAGCTCCCCAGAACACATAGTCAAGGAAATTCCTTTCACAATAGGAACGACAATTAACAATGGTAACTCTGAAACAATTTAAGGTAGGAAGTGAAGGAACTATATACTAAAAAATTTAAAAAAACTTAATGAAAGGAATTGAAAGGCATCTCCTTTATTCATGGATTAGAAAAATAATCTAGAATGTCCACAGTACCCAATGTTCAATTCAATACAACTCTAATCAAAGCTTCAAAGATGTTTTTTACAGAAATAGAAAAAAAAATCTTAAAATTCATATGAATATGAATTCACACAAGACTTGAATATCCAAAGAAATCTTTTGTTTTTGTTTTTGTTTTTAATTTTTGAGACAAGTTTCACATAGCTCAGGCTGGCCTAGAACTAATTACTGGGTGATGATGACCTTGACCTTAGGATCCTCCTGTTGGGTGTGAGCCACTAAGCCCAGTTTATGTGATGGTGGGTGGGGAACCTAGGGCCCTGTGTGTGCATTCTACCAACAGGCCGTACCCCAGTCCTAACCAAAGCAAGCTTAAGCAAAATGAACAAAGCCCAGGCTCATCATACTGTAAGAGTTTAAATGAGAAATGTCCCCCATAGTCTTGGGCATTTGGAAAGACTTAGGTGATGTGGCTTTGCTGGAGGAAGTCACTGGGGGAGGACGCTGAGGACTTATGCCTACTGTAGTTTGCATTCTCTGGTTATGGTAGAGGATGTGAGCTCTCGGCATCCTGCTCCAGTGCCATGCCGCCCACCTTCTGCTGCTCCTCCCCATCAAGAAAGACTCTGACCCCTCAGGAATTTTAAACTGGAAAACTTTCTTCTGTTTTGGTCATGGTGTTTCGTCACCGTAAGGGAAATGTCACTAGTATGCATACTGTCTTAACTCAGAGTCTACCCCAAAGTTATGGGAGTCAAAACAACATGGCACTCACAAGAAACAAAGGGGGAAAAAAAGCAGACAGAAGCCAAAGGAACACATACTACCAGGAAAGAAAAGCCACCATGAGTTTACCCAGCCAGGAGCCCTGTGAGCTGCTGGTGCAACAGTGGTGTGCATGTTAGGGGAACACCCAACCTCTTTCTGCTCAGATTTAAAGCCCGCTCCATAAGATGGAACCCATGCCTGGTATGGACCCCAAACTTCATAGCTGACTAGGTCATAGGCCACAGGGGCATAACCTGATACTATTTCCCTGCTAGATGGAAATAGTAATAAACTGCCCTTGAAGTTCTTATCTTTTTTTTTAAGATTTATTTATTTATTATTTATACAGTATTCTGCCTGCATATCAGATCTCGTTACAGATGGTTGTGGGCCACCATGTGGGTGCTGGGAATTGAACTCAGGACCTCTAGAAGAGCAGCCAGTGCTCTTAACCGCTGCGCCATCTCTCCAGCCCAAAGTTCTTATCTTTATACCCATAGATAAGTGCGTCTCTCAGCCCTCATAAGAGAAACTTCTTTTTCAGTAGATGGTGGTTAATACAGAGACCAATAACCAGTCATTGTGCAGAGAATTAGAGACTATAAAGTGCACAGCAGCTGGGACCGTATGCACATGCCTGCCCAAGAGCAAGTCAGCCCAGATCTCAGCATGGACTGGGGAGGGGCGCATGAAGTCCCACCCCTAGCTGAGGATCTGTTGGCAGCTGGTGGCTACTGGGGAAGGGAGAATAGGTTTTCTTCAGGGATGCTGCCCCTGAGAGCTTATCTATGGTCCAGTAGACTACCTACACTTAGTACATATAAGCAGCACTAAATAGACCAGTGGGTACTGCTGTGAGATGTTCTGTATGTTAAATGTGTTGCTCTGATTGGTTAATAAATAAAACACTGATTGGTCAGTAGCCAGGCAGGAAGTATATATATCTATGCCCCTAACGCATAGGCACCCATATTTGTAAAAGAAACATTACTAAAGTTTAAATCACACATCGAACCTCACACATTAATCATGGGAGACTTCAATATCCTACTCTCACCAAGACAGGTCATCTGGATAAAAAAACTAAACGGGGAAATAATGGAGCTAACAGACATTATGACTCAATGAACCTAACAGATATCTACAGAATATTTCACCCAAATACAAAAGAACATACCTTCTTTGCTGGGGCCATATTAGAGGAGCAGCAGATGGCAATTGAAGTTCAGGTGTCAGCCCACCAGGAGGAAAATCCCTGATGGGTGAATCTCGGATAGGCAAGGCCCTGAGACCACAGACTCCAGAATGTCTTTTGCTTCTGCTGTGCCTTTACAGATTTGCTGCTGCTATCTTTCTCTGGGATCTGGCATGGTGTGAAAGGGTGGGGGGAGATTACCACTGCCTGTAATGTAGTGTGTTTATCTTATGGAAACATCCCATTCTACCGGGCATTTTTACCTATGGATTATTATGGAGATGATTTCTTCTTAAGATGTACTGTCTAATTAATAATAATAACAATGTTAGCTTTAATAGAGTTTTGATGATTAAAAATATAAATAAGGAAGTGTCACACAGCTAGAATACATCAGTTTCTATTGAGGAGCAGTATAGACTGTGGCTTAGGTTAATGATTAAAAAAAAAATTGAGTCCCCATAGCCCAGCTAGCTTAAATTCTTTAAATTTAAATTTAAGAATTTAAGGATTCTTTTGGGAGTTGGGAGATATGTTCACAGGTTTCGGAGTGCATCACAGCTGAAAGAAAGCTTTGAAAATAACTTAAAGTTAGACTAAAATGTTTTTGTTAAATAGCTTTGAGGTGAAAATCCAAGAAGATGATCTAAAGTTTTAGAAAGGCTCATAGTTGAGTGAGAAACTCTTTAAGGTCAGGCAGGGAACAAGAACAAAGCAGCTTAATTATTCCTAGCTGACTGTACCTCCCTTGCTAGGATTGGTCAATGATCAAAGGTGATGATTAATCCCTTGTACACATTTTGCCCCCAATCTTCCGATATAAGACACTATTGATGAGTGCGTATGCACTCTAAAGGTTTAAAGTAGAGCCGACTGTTTTTCATGTATAAAAGTCTAGGTTTATGATTACTTATAAGATTACCTTTCAAGATAAGTAATAAAGTGATTGGTCTTTTCTTTTTAACTGCCAAATGTGGGCTGCCCATAAAAGAATTCCTTGCTTGCCTACACTGTTAATCTATAACAAGTTGCTTGTGTATGAACGTATGTGGGTTCTCGGGACAATTTTTTTTTTCACCTGTAATACGTAAAATGTTTAATCATGTTAAGGGATATGGAATACAAGTTTCTTACTTGTATTCATTGTAATCATTCACTTGAAAAATAGAATGTAACCACATTTTAATTTTTATACTGCCTGAAGGATTTTGCTGGGATATAATGAGCTGTAAGGGAAAAAATAAAGATAGAGTTAGAAGAAAAACATCAAGAATAGGGTTAGAAGGAAAACATCAAGAATAAGAGATGGAAATCACCAGGAAAAATAAGAAGAGAATTCAAAAGAAGAATAAAGAAAAGGTCTGGAGGAAACCATCAAGAGAGTGTGTGGGTGTCTTTTCCTTTACCCTCTCAGATAAAAAAAGACACAGTAAGTCAACTCTGTGGATTCCCTTTGAGCCCTGCACTGTTAGAGGCTGGTCCCCCAGGCAGCAAAACTTCTTCTCATTACCTTGAGGAACATTCTCTAAAATTGACCACATACTCAGTCACAAAGCAAATCTCAACAGACACAAGAAAATTGAAATAACCTCCTGTATACTATCAGACCACTGGATTTCAACAACAAAAACAACAGAAAGCTTACAAACTTGTGGAAACCGAACAACTGTCTACTGAATGACTACTGTGTCAAGGCAGAAATAAAGAAATTAAAGACTACCTAGAATTCAATGACAATGAATGCACAACCTACCCAAACTTATGGGACATAATGAAAGTGATACTAAGAGGAAAGTTCATAGCACTGAGTGTCTTCATAAAGAAATTGCAGAGATCTCACACCAGTGTCTTAACTGCACACCTGAAAGCTTCTAAAAGAAGAAAACACACCCAAGAGAAGTAGCTGGCATGAAATCATCAAACTTGGGGCTGAAATCAGTAAAATAGAAACAAAGAGAACAGTACAAAGAATCAGTCAAACAAAAGAGTCCGGTCTTTGAGAGAATCAACAGCATAGACAAACCCTTCCCAAACTAACTAAAAGACAGAGAAAGAATATCCATATTAACAAAATTAGAAATGAAAAGAGACATAGCAACTGACACCAAGGAAATATGAAGAATCACTAGGTCATACTTCAAACACTTGTACTCCACTAAGCTGGAAAATCTAAAAGAAATGGATAACTTCTTGCTAGATACCACTGAACAAAGTTAAATCAAGATTGGATGAATAATTTAAATAGGCCTATAACTCCTAAGGAAATAGAAGCACTCATTAAAAGTCTCCCAACCAAAACAAACAAACAAACAAACAAACAAACAAACAACAGGGCCAGACGGTTTTAGTGCAGAATTCTACCAGACTTTCAAAAAAGAGCTAATAGCAATACTCCTCAAATTATTTCATAAAATATAAACAGGAGGTACATTACCTAATTCATTTTATGAGGTCACAGTCATCCTGATACCCAAACCACACAAATATTCAACAAAGAAAGAGAATTACAGACCAACTTCCCTCATGAATATTGATCCAAAAATACTCAATAAAATACTTGCAAACTGAATCCAAGAACACATAAAAAAGATCAGTATTTTGATGTCTAGTTTCTTGAGTTCTTTATATACTGTGGAGATCAATCCTCTGTCAGATGTGGGGTTGGTGAAGATCTTTTCCCATTCTGTTGGCTGTCTTTTTGTCTTAATGACTGTGTCTTTTGCCCTGCAAAAGCTTCTCAATTTTGAGAGGTCCCATTTATTAATGGTTGTGCTCAGGGTCTGTGCTGTTGGTGTTTTATGTAGGAAATGGTCTCCGGTGCCAATGCGTTCAAGAGTGCTTCCTACTTTCTTTTCTATTAAGTTTAGTGTAACTGGATTTATGTTCAGGTCTTTGATCCACTTGGACTTGAGTTTTGTGCATGGTGACAGATATGGATCTATTTGTAGTCTTTTACATATTGACATCCAGTTATGCCAGCACCATTTGTTGAAGATACTTTCTTTTTTCCATTGTATAGTTTTGGCTCCTTTGTCAAAAACCAGGTGTTCATATGTGCATGGATTAATGTCAGGGTCTTCAATTCGATTCCATTGGTCCGTATGTCGGTTTTTATACCAGTACGGTATTACTATAGCTCTATAGTAGAGTTTGAGGTCAGGGATGGTGATGCCTCCAAAGGTTGCTTTATCGTATAGGATTCTTTTAGCTATCCTGGGTCTTTTGTTTTTCCATATGAAGTTGAGTATTTTTCTTTCCAAGTCTGTGAAGAAATGTGTTGGGATTTTGATGGGGATTGCATTGAATCTGTAGATTGCTTTTGGTAAGATTGCCATTTTTACTATGTTAATCCTACCTATCCATGAGCATGGGAGATCCTTCCATTTTCTGATATCTTCTTCAATATCTTTCTTTAGAGATTTAAAGTTCTTATCAAAAAGGTCCTTAACTTGTTTAGTTAGTGTTATCCTAAGGTATTTTATATTATTTGTGGCTATTGTAAAGGGTGATGTTTCTCTGACTTCTTTCTCAGCCCCTTTATCATTTGTGTATAGGAGGGCTACTGATTTTTTTGAGTTGATCTTGTATCCTGCCACTTTACTGGAGTCTATCAGCTGTAGGAGTTCCCTGGTAGAGTTTTTGGGGTCACTTTTGTATACTGTCATATCATCTGCAAATAGTGAAAGTTTGACTTCTTCCTTGCCAATTTGTATCCCTTTGATCTCCTTTTTGTTGTCTTATTGCTCTAGCTAGAACTTCTAGTACTATATTGAATAAATATGGGGAGAGTGGACAGCTTTGTCTTGTTCCTGAATTTAGTGGTATCACTTTGAGTTTCTCTCCATTTAATTTGATGTTTGCTGTTGGCTTGCTATAAATTGCTTTTATTATGTTTGGAAATGTTCCTTGTATTCCTGATCTTTCTAAGACCTTTATCATGAAGGGGTGTTGGATTTTGTCAAAGGCTTTTTCAGCATCAAAGGAGATGATCATGTGTTTTTTTTTCTTTCAGTTTGTTTATATGGTGTATTACATTGACTGATTTTCGTATGTTGAACCATCCTTGCATCCCTGGGATGAATCCTATTTGGTCGTGACGTATAATTGTTTTGATGTATTCTTGGATTCAGTTTGCCAATATTTTGTTGAGTATTTTTGCATCAATGTTCATGAGGGAGATTGGTCTGTAGTCCTCTTTCTTTGTTGCATCTTTGTGTGGTTTGGGTATCAGGGTAATTGTAGCCTCATAAAAAGAGTTTGGTAGTGTTCCTTCTGTTTCTATTGTGTGGAACACTTTGAAGAGTATTGGTATTAGTTCTTCTTTGAAAGTCTGGTAGAATTCTGCACTGAAACCATCTGGTCCTGGGCTTTTTTTGGTTGGGAGACTTTTGATGACTGTTTCTATTTCTTTAGGGGTTATTGGTCTATTTAAATGGTTTATCTGGTCTTTATTTAACTTTGGTAGGTGGTATTTATCCAGAAAATTGTCCATTTCTTCCTGGTTTTCCATTTTTGTGGAGTACAGGTTTTTGAAGTATGATCTGATGATTCTCTGGATTTCCTGGTTGTCTGTTGTTATGTCTCCCTTTTCATTTCTGATTTTGTTAATTTGGGTGCTCTCTCTTTGCCTTTTGGTTAATTTGGCTAGGGGTTTGTCTATCTTGTTGATTTTTTCAAAGAACCAACTCGTTGTTTCATTGATTTTTTGTATTGTTCTCTTGTTTTCTATTTCATTGATTTCAGCCCTCAATTTGATTATTTCCTGGCGTCTATTTCTCCTGGGTGAGTTTGTTTCTTTTTGTTCTAGAGCTTTCAGTTTGTGCTGTTAATTCATTGATATGGGATCTTCTTTATGTGTGCATTTAGAGCTATGAATTTTCCTCTTAGCACTGCTTTCATAGTGTCCCATAAGTTTGGGTATGTTGTACTTTCATTTTCATTGAATTCTAGGAAATCTTTAATTTCTTTCTTTATTTCTTCCTTGACCCATTGATGTTTCAGATGGGCATTATTCAGTTTCCATGAGTTTGTGGGTTTTCTATAATTTTTGTTGTTGTTTAGGTCTAATTTTAAGGTATGGTGGTCTGATAAAATACAGGAGGTTGTTCCAATTTTTTTGTATCTGTTGAGATTGTTTTTGTGTCCAAGCATGTGGTCAGTTTTTGAGAAGGTTCCATGGGGTGCTGAGAAGAAGGTATATTCTTTTGTGTTAGGATGGAATGTTCTGTAGATATCTATTTGAGTCATAACATCTGTTAGGTCCTTTATTTCTTTGTTAAGTTTCAGTCTGGTAGATCTGTCTTTTGGTGAGAGTGGTGTGTTAAAATCTCCCACTACTAATGTGTGGGGTTTGATGTGCGTTTTAAAGTTTAGTAGTGTTTCTTTTTATGAATGTGGGTGCTTTTGTATTTGGAGCATAAATGTTTAGAATCAAGACTTCATCTTTGTGGAATTTTCCCGTGATGAATATGTAATGTCCATCCTGATCTCTTTTGATTGATTTTAGTTTGAAGTCTATTTTATTAGATATTAGGATAGCTACACCAGCTTGTTTCTTAGGTCCATTTGCTTGGAAAGCATTTTCCCAGCCCTTTACTCGGAGGTAGTGTCTGTCTGTCTTTGAAGTTAAGGTGTGTTTCTTGTATGCAGCAGAAGGATGGATCCTGTTTTCTTATCCATTCTGTTAGCCTGTGTCTTTTTTTTTTTTTCCTTCTTCGAGACAGGGTTTCTCTGTGTAGCTTTGCGCCTTTTCCTGGAACTCACTTGGTAGTCCAGGCTGGCCTTGAACTCACAGAGATCCACCCGGCTCTGCCTCCCGAGTGCTGGGATTAAAGGCGTGCGCCACCACTGCCCAGCTTAGCCTGTGTCTTTTTATAGGTGAGTTGAGACCATTGATATTGATGGATATTAATGACCAGTGATTGTTAATTCCTGTTTTTTTTTTTTTTTTGTGGTTGTGTTGTGTTGTCCTTCTTTGGTGTATGTTGGTGTGGGATTATCTATTGCTTGATTTTTCATGGATGTGTTTAGCTTCTTTGGGTTGGATTTTCCCTTCTAGTGCTTTCTGTAGGGCTGAGTTTGTGGACAGGTATTGATTAAATCTGGTTTTATCCTGAATATTTTGTTTACTCCGCCTATGGTGATTGAGAGTTTTGCTGGGTATAATAGTCTGGGTTGGCATCCGTGGTCTCTTAGTGTCTGCATAAGATTTGTCCATGATCTTCTAGCTTTCATAGTCTCTATTGAGAAGTCTGTCTTGGTATGTTCAGGTCTTGCAGGTATAGAATCACTACATTCTGATGTTGCCATATAGGTCTTTATGTTGTTGCCTGTATTTTTGCACTGGCATCTACTCATCTCTTCCTCTGCTCTGTGCAGGTGGTGTCTGTGTCTGAGAGTGCCTCTCTTGTTCTAATTTTTAGTCTTGTTTCAGTAGGAGTTCTCGGTTAAATTGGTGCTATTAGGCTGTTTCTTCAGGGGCAGCTGATCTCAGTCGGTGAAGTATATACTTATGATTCTGGTGATCTGGTTTGGTGGCTGGGCAGCGCCTTCTTCTGTGTTCTCAGGTCACGTTTTGTTCATTCGTCTACTCCTCAGCTGATCTTGTTTCTTCAGACTTCAGACTGTAGGGATCTGAATTCTCTCCCGGATGGATTTCAGCTAAGCGGGGTAGTCTCACCAACACCTCCAAGTTGCTGGGTTTTGCAGGATCAGCAGCTGGGCCCTGGGTTGTCCTCAGATGGAGTGTTCAGATTTGTCCTGGTTCTGTCCCACGGAGATAGCAAATGGTGATGGTCAACAAATTGAATGTCAGTGTGTAGAAGAATGCAAATAGATGCATATCTATCACTCTGAACAAAACTCAAGTCCGGATATTCAGGCCCGGCGGCAGCTGGCAGAGACATTCAGTCCCAGCGGCGGCCCACAGAGGTAGACAGGCCCGGCGGCAGAGACAAGCAGACGCAGGTAGGCCTGCGGCAGGGGCCGGTGGAGGTAGACGGGCCCAGCGGCGGCAGCTGACAGGGATATTCAGACCCAGTGGCAGCCGGCAGAGACATTCAGGCCCAGCGGCGGCCCACAGAAGTAGACGGGCCCAGCGGCGGCCCGCTGAGGTAAACGGGCCCAGCGGCAGCGGCCGACAGGGACATTCAGGCCCGGCAGCAGCCGGCAGAGACATTCAGGCCCAGCGGCGGCCCACAGAGGTAGACAGGCCCGGCGGCAGAGACAAGCAGACGCAGGTAGGCCTGCGGCGGGGGCCGGTGGAGGTAGACGGGCCCAGCGGCGGCAGCTGACAGGGATATTCAGACCCAGCGGCAGCCGGCAGAGATATTCAGTCCCAGCGGCGGCCCACAGAGGTAGACAGGCCCGGCGGCAGAGACAAGCAGACGCAGGTAGGCCTGCGGCGGCGGCCCGCGGAGGTAGACGGGCCCAGCAGCAGCCCGCTGAGGTAGACGGGCCCAGCGGCGGCAGCCGACAGAGATATTCAGGCCCGGCGGCAGCTGGCAGAGACATTCAGTCCCAGCGGTGGCCCACAGAGGTAGACAGGCCCGGCGGCAGAGACAAGCAGACGCAGGTAGGCCTGTGGCGGCGGCCTGTGGAGGAAGACGGGCCCAGCGGCAGCCCGCTGAGGTAGACGTGCAGCGGCCGACAGGGACATTCAGGCCCAGTGGCGGCCCCCAGAGGCAGACAGACCCAGCG
Source organism: Peromyscus maniculatus bairdii (assembly GCF_049852395.1). Taxonomy (NCBI): domain Eukaryota; kingdom Metazoa; phylum Chordata; class Mammalia; order Rodentia; family Cricetidae; genus Peromyscus; species Peromyscus maniculatus. Next base: position 138,890,604 of record NC_134853.1, read on the forward strand.
GCAGCTGACAGGGACATACAGGCCCGGCGGCGGACCGCAGAGGTAAACAGGCCCAGGGACGGAGACAAGCAGACACAGCTTGGAACAGGGACGCCCCTAACCCCAACATCTGGGGAAGAAGCTATCTCCGTGGGGCAGAACCAGAACGAATCTGAACACTCCGTCTGAGGACAACCCAGGGCCCAGCTGCTGATCCTGTGAAACCCAACAACTTGGAGGTGTTGGTGAGACTACCCTGCTCAGCTGAAACCCATCTGGGAGAGGATTCAGATGCCTACAGTTTAAAGTCTGAAGAAACAAGATCAGCTGAGGAGTTGACAAATGAACAAAAAGTGACCTGAGAACACAGAAGAAGGCGCTACCCAGACACCAAACCAGATCACCAGAATCATAAGTATATAATTCACCGATCGAAATCAGCTGCCCCTGAAGAAATAGCCCAAAAGCACCAATTTAACCAAGAACCCCTACTAAACCAAGACTAAAAATTAGAACAAGAGAGGCACTCTCAGACACAGACACCACCTGCACCTCACAGAGGAAGAGATGAGTAGGCGCCAGTGCAAAAATACAGGCAACAACATAAAGACCTATATGGCAACATCAGAACCTAGTGATTCTACACCTGCAAGACCTAAACATACCATGACAGAAGAAACAGAAAAAATCAACCCTAAAAATGACATTAAGAAGATGATAGAGGCCCTTAAAGAAGAAATAAAACATTCCCTCAATGAGGAAATAAAAACTTTCCTTAAAGAGGAATTGAAAAACTACCTTAAAGAGGAAATAAAAACTTTCCTTAAAGAGGAAATAAAAAACTCCCTTAAAGAGGAAATAAAAACTTCCCTTAAAGAGGAAATGAAAAACTCCATTAAAGAGGAAATAAAAAACTCCCTTAAAGAAATGGAAGAAAAAACGAACAAAAAATGGGAAGAAATCAAAGAAAGCCAAGAAAAAGCAATTAAACAGATGAAAGAAACATTCCAAGATCTGAAAAATGAATTTGAGACAATAAAGAAAACACATGCTGAGGGAATGCTGGAAATAGAAATCCTGACAAAACGAACAGGAACTACAGAAACAAGCATAACCAACCGATTGCAAGAGATGGAACAGAGAATCTCTGACACTGAAGACACGATAGAGAAAATAGATTCGTCAGTCAAAGAAAACAATAAAGACAAAAAAGTCCTAACACAAAACGTCCAGGAAATTTGGGACACCATGAAAAGACCAAACCTAAGAATAATAGGGATAGAAGAAGGAGAAGAATACCAACTCAAAGGCACAGAAAATATATTCAACAAAATCATAGAAGAAAACTTTCCTAACCTAAAGAAAGAAATACCTATGAAGATACAAGAAGCTTACAGAACACCGAATAGGCTGGATCCAAAAAAAAAGTCCCCTCGCCACATAATAATCAAAACACTAAACACACAGAATAAAGAAAAAATATTAAGAGCTGCAAAGGAAAAGGATCAAGTAACATATAAAGGCAAACCCATCAGAATAACACCAGACTACTCAATAGAGACTATGAAAGATAGAAGATCATGGACAAACCTCATGCAGACACTAAGAGACCACGGATGCCAACCCAGACTATTATACCCAGCAAAACTCTTAATCACCATAGGCGGAGTAAACAAAATATTCCAGGATAAAACCAGATTTAATCAATACCTGTCCACAAACCCAGCCCTACAGAAAGCACTAGAAGGGAAAATTCAACCCAAAGAAGCTAAACACATCCATGAAAAATCAAGCAATAGATAATCCTACACCAACATACACCACAGAAGGACAACACAACACAACCAAAAAAATAACAGGAATTAACAATCACTGGTCATTAATATCCATCAATATCAATGGTCTCAACTCACCTATAAAAAGACACAGACTAACAGAATGGATTAGAAAACAGGACCCATCCATATGCTGCATACAAGAAACACACCTTAACTCCAAAGACAGACACTACCTCCGAGTAAAGGGCTGGGAAAAGGTTTTCCAAGCAAATGGACCTAAGAAACAAGCTGGTGTAGCTATCCTAATATCTAATAAAATAGACTTCAAACTAAAATCAATCAAAAGAGACCAGGATGGACATTACATATTCATCACAGGAAAAATCCACCAAGATGAAGTCTCGATTCTAAACATTTATGCTCCAAATACAAAAGCACCCACATTCATAAAAGAAACACTACTAAAGTTTAAAACGCACATCAAACCCCACACATTAGTAGTGGGAGATTTTAACACACCACTCTCACCAAAAGATAGATCTACCAGACTGAAACTTAACAAAGAAATAAAGGACCTAACAGATGTTATGACTCAAATGGACCTAATAGATATATACAGAATATTCCATCCTAACACAAAAGAATATACCTTCTTCTCAGCACCCCATGGGACCTTCTCAAAAATTGACCACATGCTTGGACACAAAACAAATCTCAACAGATACAAAAAAATTGGAATAACCTCCTGTATTTTATCAGACCACCAAGCCTTAAAGTTAGAACTCAATAACAACAAAAATTATAGAAAACCCACAAACTCATGGAAACTGAATAATACCCACCTGAAACATCAATGGGTCAAGGAAGAAATAAAGACAGAAATTAAAGAGTTCCTAGAATTCAATGAAAATGAAAGTACAACATACCCAAACTTATGGGACACTATGAAAGCAGTGCTAAGAGGAAAATTCATAGCTCTAAATGCACACATAAAGAAGATGGAGCAATCCCATACCAATGAATTAACAGCACAACTGAAAGCTCTAGAACAAAAAGAAACAAACTCACCCAGGAGAAATAGACGCCAGGAAATAATCAAATTGAGGGCTGAAATCAACGAAATAGAAAACAAGAGAACAATACAAAAAATCAATGAAACAAAGAGTTGGTTCTTTGAAAAAATCAACAAGATAGACAAACCACTAGCCAAATTAACCAAAAGGCAAAGAGAGAACACCCAAATTCACAAAATCAGAAATGAAAAGGGAGACATAACAACAGACAATGAGGAAATCCAGAGAATCATCAGATCATACTTCAAAAACCTGTACTCCACAAAAATGGAAAACCAGGAAGAAATGGACAATTTTCTGGATAAATACCAAATACCAAAATTAAATCAAGACCAGATAAACCATTTAAATAGACCAATAACCCCTAAAGAAATAGAAACAGTCATCAAAAGTCTCCCAACTAAAAAAAGCCCAGGACCAGATGGTTTCAGTGCAGAATTCTACCTGACTTTCAAAGAAGAACTAATACCAATCCTCTTCAAAGTGTTCCACACAATAGAAACAGAAGGAACACTACCAAACTCTTTTTATGAGGCTACAATTACCCTGATACCCAAACCACACAAAGATGCAACAAAGAAAGAGAACTACAGACCAATCTCCCTCATGAACATTGATGCAAAAATACTCAACAAAATATTGGCAAACCGAATCCTGGAATATATCAAAACAATCATCCATCACGACCAAGTAGGATTCATCCCAGGGATGCAAGGATGGTTCAACATACGGAAATCAGTCAATGTAATACACCATATAAACAAACTGAAAGAAAAAAACCACATGATCATCTCCCTAGATGCTGAAAAAGCCTTTGACAAAATCCAACACCCCTTCATGATAAAGGTCTTAGAAAGAATAGGAATACAAGGAACATTTCTAAACATAATAAAAGCAATTTATAGCAAGCCAACAGCAAACATCAAATTAAATGGAGAGAAACTCAAAGCAATACCACTAAATTCAGGAACAAGACAAGGCTGTCCACTCTCCCCATATTTATTCAATATAGTACTAGAAGTTCTAGCTAGAGCAATAAGACAACAAAAGGAGATCAAAGGGATACAAATTGGCAAGGAAGAAGTCAAACTTTCACTATTTGCAGATGATATGATAGTATACATAAGTGACCCCAAAAACTCTACCAGGGAACTTCTACAGCTGATAAACTCCTTCAGTAAAGTGGCAGGATACAAGATCAACTCAAAAAAATCAGTAGCCCTCCTATACACAAATGATAAAAGGGCTGAGAAAGAAGTCAGAGAAACATCACCCTTTACAATAGCCACAAATAATATAAAATACCTTGGGATAACACTAACTAAACAAGTGAAAGACCTGTTTGATAAGAACTTTAAATCTCTAAAGAAAGAAATTGAAGAAGATATCAGAAAATGGAAGGATCTCCCATGCTCATGGATAGGTAGGATTAACATAGTAAAAATGGCAATCTTACCAAAAGCAATCTACAGATTCAATGCAATCCCCATCAAAATCCCAACACAATTCTTCACAGACTTGGAAAGAAAAATACTCAACTTTATATGGAAAAACAAAAGACCCAGGATAGCTAAAAGAATCCTATACGATAAAGCAACCCTTGGAGGCATCACCATCCCGGACCTCAAACTCTACTATAGAGCTATAGTAATAAAAACAGCTTGGTACTGGTATAAAAACCGACATACGGACCAATGGAATCGAATTGAAGACCCTGACATTAATCCATGCACATATGAACACCTGGTTTTTGACAAAGGAGCCAAAACTATACAATGGAACAAAGAAAGTATCTTCAACAAATGGTGCTGGCATAACTGGATGTCAATATGTAAAAGATTACAAATAGATCCATATCTGTCACCATGCACAAAACTCAAGTCCAAGTGGATCAAAGACCTAAACATAAATCCAGTTACACTAAACTTAATAGAAAAGAAGATAGGAAGCACTCTTGAACGCATTGGCACTGGAGACCATTTCCTACATAAAACACCAACAGCACAGACCCTGAGCACAACCATTAATAAATGGGACCTCTCAAAACTGAGAAGCTTTTGCAGGGCAAAAGACACAGTCAATAAGACAAAAAGACAGCCAACAGATTGGGAAAAGATCTTCACCAACCCCACATCTGACAGAGGATTGATCTCCACAATATATAAAGAACTCAAGAAACTAGACATCAAAGCACTGAACAGTCCAATTAAAAAATGGGCTAAAGAGCTAAACAGAGAATTCACAAAACAAGAACTACAAATGGCTGAAAGACATTTAAAGAAATGCTCAACATCCTTAATCATCAGAGAAATGCAAATCAAAACGACTCTGAGATACCACCTTACACCTGTTAGAATGGCTAAGATCAAAAACACCAATGACAACCAATGTTGGAGAGGATGTGGAGCAAAGGGAACACTCCTCCACTGTTGGTGGGAATGTAAACTTGTACAACCACTATGGAAATCAGTATGGCGGTTTCTCAGAAAATTAGGAATCAAACTACCTCAAGACCCAGCCATCCCACTCTTGGGCATATACCCAAAGAATGCTGATACATACCATAAAGATACATGCTCAGCTATGTTCATAGCAGCACTATTTGTAATAGCTAGAACCTGGAAACAACCTAGATGCCCATCAACGGAAGAATGGATGAAAAAAATGTGGTACATATACACAATGGAGTACTACTCAGCAGAGAAAAACAATGAAAGCATGAAATTTGCAGGCAAATGGATGGAACTAGAAAATATCATCCTGAGTGAGGTAACCCAAACCCAGAAAGACAGTTATGGTATGTACTCACTCATTGGTGGATTCTAGATATAAAATGAACAATCAGACCACAACCCATAGAACCATAGAGGCTATATATATATAGCATGGAGGTCCGTAGGACGACTGTGGCATATAATAAATTTCAGTTTTACTCAATTATTGAAAAAAAATAGCCAAATGAATGGAAACACATGAACTATGAACCAAAGACTGAGGGGCTCCCAGCTGGATCAGGCCCTCTGAATAGGTGAGACAGTTGATTGGCTTGATCAGTTTGGGAGGCATTTAGGCAGTGGGACCAAGTCCTGTGCTCATTCCATGAGTTGGCTGTTTGAAACCAGGAACTTATGCAGGGACACTTGGCTCAGTCTGGGAGGAAGGGACTGGACCTCCCTGGACTGAGTCTACCAAGTCGATCACAGTCCTCGGGGGAGGACTTGTCCTGGAGGAGATGGGAATGGAGGGTGGGCTGGGGGTAAGGGGAGGGCGTGGGAGGGGGGAGAATAGGGGAACCCATGGCTGATATGTAGAACTGAATGGTATTGTAAAATAAAAAATATATATATATCACAAAAAAAAAAAAAATAAAAAATAAATTAAAAAAAAAAAAAAAAAAAAAACAAAACTCAAACTCAAGTCCAACTGGATCAATGACCTCAACATAAAGCCAGATATACTGAACCTGATAGAAGAGAAAGTGGAGATTAACCTTGATTACATTGGCACAGGAGACAACTTCCTGAACAGAACACCTATAGTACAGGCACTGAGATCAACAATTATTTAATGGGACCTCATGAAACTGAAAAACTTCTGTCAGGCAAAGGACACCATCAATAGGACAAAATGGCAGCCTACAGAATGGGAAAAGTTTTTCCCCAACTCATCTGACAGAGGGCTGATATCCAAAATATATAAAGAACTCAAGAAACTAGACACCAACAAACCAAATAATCCAATAAAAAATTGGATACAGATCTAAACAGAGAATTCTTAACAGAGGAAACTCAAACGGCTGAGAAGCACTTAAAGAATGTTCAACATCCGTAGCCATCAGGGAAATGCAAATCAAAATGACTCTGAGATTTCATCTTATGCCTCTCAGAATGGCTAAGATTAAAAACATAAGTGACAGTTCATGCTGGAGAGGATGTAGAGCAATGGGAACACTCCTCTATTGCTGGTGGGAGTGCAAGCTTGTACAGTCACTTTGGAAATCAATATGGCAGTTTCTCAGAAAATTGGGAATCTATCTACCTCAAGACCCAGCTATACCACTCCTGGGTATATACCCAAAGAATACTTAAACCTGCCACAAGGACACTTGCTCAATTATGTTCATAGCAGCATTATTTATAATAGCCAGAAACTTGAAACAACCTAGATGTCTCTCAACAGAAGAATAGATTAAAAAATGTGTACATTTACACAATACAGTATTACTTAGCTGTTAAAAATAATGACAACATGAAATTTGCAGACAAATGAATGGAACTAGAAAAAAAGTCATCCTGAGTGAGGTAACTTGACCCAGAAAGACAAACATGGTATGTATTCACTTGTAAGTGGATATTAACTGTAAAGTAAAAGATATTCATGCTACAGTCCACAGACCCACAGAGGCTAAGTAACAAGGAAGGATTAAGGTGGGAATGCAAAGATCTCTCAGGAAAGGAGCAATAGAATAGCTTTTGAGGAGGGACTGGCAGCAGGTGGGTTTGGGAATGGGAGGGATCAAGTGGGTGTGGAGGAAAAAAATACTGGGATAAACAACTGGAATTGGGGGGCATTTCAGGGGTGAGGTAGAAACCTAGTGCAATGGAATCTCCTCTAGAGAGTAACCCTAGCAAAGACTCCCAGTAATGGGGGAAACACAGCCTGAACCTTCCATCTTCTGTAACCAGGCAACACCTCAAAAGGAGGGATTAGGACACCAACTCAGCCACAACACCTTCGACTCACAGTTAGTTCCACTTGCAGAGTGTATTAGGACCAGAGCCTGGCAGAATCGTCATCAAAGAGACCAGAGAGACTTCATCCGTCAACTGATGGGAGCAGGTGCAGAGTCCCACAGCCAAACATTAGACAGAGTTTGGGGAGTCCTGCAGGGGAGGGGGAGGAAGGATCAGAGGAACCCAAGGGGGTCAGGGACACCACAAGAACATGGCCCACAGAATCAGCTGACTGATTGGGGGCTCACAGAGATCAGGGAGCCTGTAGGGGTCTGACCTAGATCCTCTCTATCTATGTTACGGCTGAGTAGCTTGGTGTTTTTGTGGGACTTCTAATAGTGGAAACAGGGATTGCCTCTGAATCTTTGGCCTGTTTGTGGGACCCCTTTCCTCTTACTGGATCACCTCACCCAGACATGATATGATGATATGTGCCTGATCTTATTGTAGCATATTATGTCAGGTTTGGTTGATGTCCCTGGGAGGTCTGTTCTTTTCTGAGGGGAGACAGGGGTGGTGTAGGGGGTGGATCTGGGGTAGAGGGGAGGCAAACTGTAGTCAGGATGTAATATATGTGAGAAGAACAAAAGCAAAAAACAAAAAATGGCTATGGAGAAAGCAGTACAGAGGTCCTCCCTCCAATGAAAATGAGAACTGCCATTGGCTAAGTAGTTCCACTTCCGGTGTATAGCTGTAGAATATGAAAGCCGCGCACTGTGAGGCTGTCTGCATCGCCATACTTAGCACTGTTCTCAACAGCCAAGGCCTGAGATGTAGAAAGTATGTTACATACACATCGGAAGAGTGCTTATCCCCAGACTGAAGGGAATCCTGTCACCTGTGATGAAGGCACGACTGGAGCATGGTGTACTGATGAAGTAAGCCAGGGACGGAAAGATAAATTCTGCACAGCCTTTCTTAGAACAGGAATCTAAGAAAGATTCAACTTAGTCATGTAGAAAGAAAAGTGGCTGTCAGGGACTGGGGAGGAGGGAGAGGGGAGAAGGGAGAGGGGAGGAGGGAGAGGGGAGGAGGGAGAGGGGAGGAGAGAGAGGGGAGGAGGAAGAGGGGAGGAGAGAGAGGAAAGAGGAGTGGGAAGAAGGGATGGAGGAGAGAGTGGCATGAATGTTGTGGGGGTAACTAACCACTTCCTGAGGGGGAAAGAGAAAAGCCCCAGGAACACAGGGTGCATGTTACATTTCCTACTGTACAGTGGTGTGTGTGTGTGTGTGTGTGTGTGTGCGCGCGCGCGCGCGCGCAGCAGTGCAGATTTTAGGTGATTCTCCAGGGGCAGTTCCCTAGTTCCCTGGATATCTCCCCTGAGTGGGTGGGGACACAGCCCCTGGAAAGGGCAAATGGTAAACGCCTACAGATGATATTTGGGCTCAAGTTAGCTTTGAGAGGTGGCATGGCGGCACACAGCAGGGTAAGAGGCATGGTCAGAGCAGGGCTGTACTGGTTGGCTGGCAGAAACCAAAGGCACAGGCCAGGGAGTGAGGAGGAGGAGGAGGAGGAGGAGGAGCAGAATGGGGCACTAGGGTCAGGTGGCTGTCTGTGGACTCAGCTGTCTTTGTCTTGGTATCAGCTTTCCTCCCTCCCAGATGCTCAGGACAAAGGCCAAGTTGTAAACATGCCCTGCGGGAAACCCCACTCCCAGGAATTCCCAGCACAAAGCCTCAGCTCCCTGGGCCTCAAATTCTTACTTACTCTCTACCATTGTTCAGACCACAGCAGAGCACCGGTCACAGCCTGGTACTCCACCAGGGGAGGAGACACCATCCGGGTGTATTTCCCTTTGGCTTTACATGGGGCCATGTTCCCACCACTCAGGGGAGATGAAGGATGACCTCACTGGGTCTTACCTTTGCCATCATCATCCATAGCCAAAGGATGTAGAGGCAATGACAGGGTGGCCAGAGCATCGACTGGAGCATCCTGGGAAGAAGCTGCTTGGCCACTCTGCCAAGTCTGTGACCCTGTAGGAATGTTCTTTCTGAACAAAGGAGCTGGCCGTGGCAGGGTTACTCACTTCTTCAGACTGATGAAGACTCACTGAGTTATCTCTGCCAAGCATTTAAAAAGGTGCATGGGCGGCAGTGGCACACGCCTTTAATCCCAGCACGCAGCAGGGAGGCAGAGGCAGGCAGAGCTCTGTGAGTTTGAGGCCAGCCTGGTCTACAGAGTGAGTTCCAGGACCACCAGGGCTACACAGCAAAGTCCTGTCTCAAAAAAAAAAAAAAAAAAAAAAAAAAAAAAAGAAAAAGGAAAAAAGAAAAAGAAAAGACAGGTGCATGGATCTCGAACACATTGGACACCTAGTAAAGGGTGAGTCCGAGCAGGCTGTGGAGAGCAGTCTCTTGTCACTGGACTTGGGAAGGACACCAGTTGATGACATCCCATCCCAAACATACTCTTGTCTATTCCCAACTTCTCTCTGTCAAGAGCTCTGGCCCCGGAGCTGGAACACCTTGAGTTAGTCCAGGGCAGAAGGTTCCATGAGTCTGGGCTAGTCTGGACTCCCTCAACTGGGAAATGGGTGCCATGAGGCTTGGGAATGTGGGTGGGGAATTGCTACCTTCAGTCTGGTCTGTTTTTTTTTTTTTCTTCCCATCTAGCTTCTCAAAAGGCCACACCCACAGCCCAGAAATGAACACAGGGACACTCAGTTTTGTGGGTAGTATCTTTATTCAGATGCAGCTGCATGGAGGCCAAAGATGCCATTCCTGTGTCCCATTGCCTTGTCATGGATCCAGCTATCCTGGGAGGGTGGTGATTACTCCAATGATGCCTGAGTGTGGGTGGGGTAGGTTGGGGGACAGGTGGGTGTTTGGAGTGGGCTTAAGACACCCAAGGTCATTTCAGTAGCAGCCTGTACAGGCAACATTTATACACAGCTCGCATTCGTCAGTGGCGATGGTGCCTGTGTAGGAAGAAGACAGGTCAGTTAAAATTGGACCTTGGGGGTCAGTGGTCACAGAAGCTGTCTGGCCAGGAGCTGCTGAGGAAAGGGCCTGATGTCTTCCTTACAGAGCCAGCACCTAGATGCCTTTCTCAGGTGCCGTCCTTCCTAGCAGTAGCTGGGCAAGGTACCTCCACTCCTGGTCTGAGGTTTCTCACCTGCTACATGGGTTGAGCAACATGACCTGAATGCTATAGGAAGGGTCCCAGGCAAAATGATCAGGGCCTGCCCAGAGCAGGGGTACAAATGCTGTGGGTTACAACAGTGTGTGCCCAGCTCTTCTGTACCCTTCTGATTCAGCTCAGCTGTCCCCTCCCCAGGGAGCCATTCCAAGCCTTATCTCGTCAGATGGATCAGATGGATGCCTCTCACCGATCCATGTCTGCATCTTCCAAGAGTCCCTTGCCACATTTGTGAGGTCCTTGAAGAACTTCTCAGGGCTGTGGGAGTCTTTTCTACCTGACTCAATAGGCCCTAACTGGGGCAGTTCTGGGGAGGATGGGGCCGTGGCCCTCCAAACTCCCTGTCCATAGCCACTGGGATGTTTAAGGAAAACAACTGATGATGGAGAGGTGGGGTAGGACGCACAAAGAGGGGCGGTGTGCTTACTCAAGGCCTCGAAGATGCTGGCAGCTTTCTGGGAGGCGCAGACAGGTTGGAGGTCCTCGGGCAGAGCAAGGTGATGGCACACAGCGGGTAGAGGGGCACTGGTCCCTGGTAGGGAGTTGGATGCCAGCTGCTTCTCCAACTCATTCAGCTTCTTCACAGATTCCAGCTCCACTTGGAAGCCATCGTACTGGGGAGAAGAGAGGGGTGAGAGGTCATCAGGCGCTGGCTAGGAGCAGGCAGTGCCATGAGACTGGGGTCATCCAAATCCCATGGATCCTCCAGAATATTCTCTGTGCTCATGGAGGGTCCAAGCTACACTGGAAAGCCGCTTGTGGGGAGGAAAGTAGGGTGTTAGCTTGTGACCTGCCACCACCAGCAGCAGCATTAGGAACCTTCTGTCACAGGCTGTTCCCAAAAGGCTGCTGAGCGCTGTGGGCCTGCACACCGCATTAGACACAGCAGACCCTTGCTTGCTCAGTTCCTCTCTTTGCCTCCATCTAGCTGTCCATCTCTCCCCCATGTGACCTGGCCTTCCCTCGTGGGAGCCTGGCACCAGGCAGACCAACTGACGGGTCCCTTCTTGGCACTGGCCTGGTGACTCTCTGGTGAGACTGATTCTCTCAATCCCTCCTGGACCCTTTTATTCTTCTCCTGGGAACCCAGCCAGATATAGATGTCAAGGTACAGTTCCACAGGTTTATCAAGACCAGCAGCATCCTGCCACTCCGTGGCCAGGCCTGATTCCATGCCCCACCCATCTTATAGTCCCTGGAAGGACACTGAAGTCCATGTTCCCCTTTTCTGGCCTTTGCTCTGCCTAGAACATGTTCACCTGGACCTGGCACTATTCACACTTCAGTGAGCACAAAGGTCCCTGCCGTGGAAACCCTTCTGTGACTTGCCCATGTGGGTAAGCACAGGGGAGAGGCACAAGAGGGGTCTCTTTCCCTCTGTGCCCCTCTGGAGCTGACCCCCATCTCCTTCCATATGGTGAGTAGGCTGACTTCAAAGGAGAGCAGAGCTGAAAAAAACAAACAGGTTTCTCTCATCACCTCTGTCACTGTTGCTGTTGACACTCCTGAGGCCTCCACCCAGCAGGTGTCTCAGTCTAGACTGACTGCAGGGCTGAGCCCAGGTCCTTCACACAAAAGGTAGGCTGGCTGGGGTCTCACCTTGATGAGGACGGACTGTGCACTCTGCAGCAGCAGCAGGAGGACCACAGCAGCCCACAGCTGGCTTCCGGACATGGCCTTGCCTCCCATCTCACGTCCCTGGGTTCCTGCTTCCTCCACTGTCTACCTGGCTGCCACCTGCCTCCTGGCCAGCAGCCCCTTATAGGCCAGGGTCCAGGGCTCTGGTCACTTATTAACTGTCTGACTGGGGTGGGGTTGACAGGAGACTGGCTCTTTGACAGATTCCAAGTTGGTTCCCAGGAAGGGGGCGGGGGTGACGATGATGGGGAATCCAGAGCGTGTGGGAACATGGTCTGCCAAGGGCTTGCTGTGAATAGGATTCCGTGGGAAGACCTTGGGCCACTTCACTTTCCATTCCCTCCTCCACACCTGGGAGGAGGGGAAGGCGAAGAGGCAGGAAGGCACCACCAGGTGAAGTGATCTGCCCGAGGTCAAAGTGACTCCATCCACAAGAGCCCAAGTCAGCTCTCAGTTCTTTGAGAGAAGATGCAGGCGGTTGGCTCAGAGCAAGGGGGACACACGAGGATGACATCGGGACTTTCCAGTCCTAACCTCACCCAAGCCTAACATCCTGCTCCAAACCCAGAACCACGTATGGAAAGACCAGCTCATAACCAGTCCTTGCCCAGCCCTCGGCCTGCCATTTCCCATTTTTACCCGAGTACCCTAGGTTGTGTGTGGCCCATATCAACTGTACATCTCAGTAGCCAGCAGATCGACGTAGTGTGAAAGAAAGAACTCAGATATCATAGAAAGTGACAGGGGCTGGGTGCCAGCTCTGGAGCAGCATGTGCCTAGGGAGTCACATCATGTTTAACTGATGTTTTCTTTTCTCTCCAATCACACACGCCTGCCAGAAACCACCCACAAAGGTGACTGTGGGCATGATGGACTCCGGCCCCTTGGGTTTGTCTTTATTCCTGGGTGACTCATCTATAACAGCCCACCTCCCCACTGGGTGAAGGTAGGTCAGAGGCAAAAGGACCAAGGTTCTGAGGGTGCTATCACTGTGGCCAGGCCCAGCAGCTCTAAACAGTGGCCCCGCTGGGGGCAGGGCTGGGCCAGGTACAGACTGATATGTGGCAGGTACCCCAGCATGAGCCTGAGCTGAAACCACCACAGCCTACCTGGGCACCTACAGTCACTCAGATTTGGTGGCGAAATGAACGTTATCATGTGATCATCAGACCAGTCCTGCTCACGCATGTGTGATACACTTCATCTTCCCACGGCACCTAGACTTCCCTCTTATCTTGCACTGAAATAGATAAAAGGCTCAAGCGAACTTTGGAGCTTCTTATGTCTTGCTTTGAATCCAGACTTCGGCCTTTATGCTTTGTAGCCTCACATTCTCTTCTCTGCGAGATGCTAACAACTGTCCGGTAACAGTCGCTCACATGCTTGATTCTCAGTAACTCACGGCATGACATGGTGCTCGGCCCATGCTCCATTGGGGAGTAGGAGGGCCGGGCCAGTATTCTGTCCAGAGCCTCGACCTGTGCTCAGCCTGTGTTGCTATAGAAAAAGAAGCATGAGCCTTGGAGGTAGGGAGGAGACCTGGGCTTGAACCCAGATCCCAGCAGTTACCCACCATGTGACCTTACTTACTGTCGATGAGCCTCAGCTTTCTCACCACTGAAGTCAAGAACACAGTGGATAGCCTAACCATGCTTGTGAGAACTAACAACTCTTGTCCCGGAGAGCCAGTGACGGTCCCTGTCCCCAGACAGGTAATTCCAGCACATGCCTAGGGACATCTGCAACAGAAGATGGTTTCCTCACTTGTCCATGGAATCCTCCTAGACAAGCCCTGCCTCTGAACCCAAGGTGGTGACAGGTTTGACCCCCAGCTTTTGCAGGCTGGACCCAATGCCACTCTATCCAGAGCACTGACTTTGCTCAGCCATGTCACATCAGGTAAGTGACACAACCTGAGACTTCACCTTCTAATTTGTAGAAAAATGACGGGTCCCAGTGTTGGAAATTGTCATGGGCCTACTTGATTGTCCCTCTTCCACACTTTGTATGGGACAAGCTCAGCCCGCTGGCCCCTATATGAAGGGATAGGAGTCAGCCTTCAGAGTTTGAAGGCCCGTGGTGGAGGTCACCTTCCTTTCTCCACTTACTGGATCTTCCAGCTAGGGCTCAGCACAAGGCTGTCATTCCCTAGGGACGAATCATGACTTCCTCTTCCATCTGACAAGACTCAAAATTTCCAACCCCATCTCTTCCTAATCTCTTCACGAATGACCCACCATCCATCAAAGCCAACTTGGCTGCATAGGCAAATCCTCACTGCCACTTTGACCAGCTCATTTACGTCGTCACCTGGCGTCATCGGGGCACTTCCTTCTTTATGGCCCTGGGAAGCCACTGCCATAGCAGCCTGTGGAAGCTCACACAGATGAGGATGGGGTACAGTTTGCCTCTGTATGTTTAGATGATCCTCTCCCCACAAAGAGTCCCTGCTTGGTATCCACTTTTATGGCACCCCAGTTTTCCCAGGAGTACCTCTCAGAGTTTGTTGTCCACTTGGCTGTGGGCATATGGGCTTTCCAGGTTTCTGACACCCCCAGTCCCCATCTCTTCAATTTCCTTGGTGTGTAAAGTTAGAACTCTCCAGGGGTATCAGGACTTATCCTTAGGCCTCTGTCCTCTTCCTACAGTCACCCACTTTGGTAGTGTCATCCGGCTTCAAGAATTCCATGTCCCCAGGCTCTAGGACTGCCTAGCCTCCCCTGATCACTCTACTTACCTCCTCAGCCCCTCTTGTCACTGTTGATGATATTACCATGTGCCCAGGGGGTCAGGTCAAAACCTAAGGAGTCATTGTTGACACCTCTTTTTCATTTGCCAAATTCAGTGCATTTACAGGTTCAGTTGTATTAACCTTCAGAATATCCTTAGCTTCCAACCAATCAAGCCTCACCACCTCCCCAAGAATGAAAGGTTCAATCTATCATCCTTGGTTTCATGAATTATTGTAATAGCAGTGTTAGGCAGAGGTCTCCAGAGAAACAGTATCCACAGGATCTGTTCACCTATCTGTTTGTCAATCAACCATCAATCTATTTGTTATCTGTTTTCTATCCAGATTTACTTTGAGGAACTGGCTCATGTGACTATCAAGACTGTTAGGTCTGAAACCCAAAGGGCAGGTTGACAGGCTGATAATTCAGCTGAGAGTTGTCACAGACTGTGGTGAATTCTTATCATTTTCTGTTGCCTTTGTGTCTATTTTAAATACAGGCTGGATGTTTTCACATTGGGGTGTGACAGTTTCTAATTTTACTCACTTCTGCCCAGTTCCTCATTGTGATCGATCCACATGTCTACCTTAGATAACTGTTCCTGATGACCCCTTCCCTATGGAGTAGTTAAATATAGCCTGGCTGGCTCTGTTGACCTTCACACCCTGTGTGGACAGAACAGACATCACCGGAACCACATTTCACTCAATGTCACCTTCTGCAACTGGAGCCTGAGCCTGCTTTCATGTTTTATGGCTTTTGTTTTATTTTGGACTGCATTTCACTACGTAGACCAGGCTGGCCCAAACTCACAGAGTTCCTTGTGCCTTTCTCTCTTGAGAGCTAGGACTAGAGGTGCAGCACTTGCCTGAAAGACACCACTTAAAGAGAGATTCTGTCTCATCTGTCTGTCTGTCTGTCTGTCTGTCTCTCTCTCTCTCTCTCTCTGCTAGCCCTCTCCCCAGATCTACGCGTGTGGCTTCTGGGAGAAGGTCCTAGACCTACTTCCATCTTGTAGCCATCTCTCCTAGTCATGGACAGGACTCCATGAAGCGCACACACAGGAGTAGTCTGGAATCTGATGTCTCAGGGCAGGGCAATATTCAGGAATGGCGGTGGATGCCCTGGGTTCCGTCTCCAGGCTCAACTTCTCCTCTGAAAGTCTTAATCGTTGCTCTTAAGACTTTCAACTGATTGAAGCCCCACCTCCATAGTATGGAGGGCAATCTGCTGTACTCAAGGCTTATTGAATATTAATATTAACCATATCTAAAAACGATGTTTTCAGAGCAGCATCCAGATTGGTGTTAACTAGACAATGAGCTGTCATGAGCATCCAAGCTGACTCATTGAGCCCCCACACTGACCCCTCCTGCTGGTCTTTCTCCACACATCAGTCAGTGTGATCCTGTGAAGATCAATTCAGAGCATAGCTATCTCTGCTCCAACTGCATACAGCTTCCCAATTCCCACCCAGTAAAACTGAAAGGCTTCCTTCCATCTATGGGTTCCCTTGAGCATACCCTCTTCAGCTTTGACTTTGGTTCCAAAATTTTGCTCCTTGTTCTTTGGGCTTCATCAACCCCTCTAGCTTCCATGCCCCTCAAACATGTCAAGATCTATGTTTTATTAAATTTTAGGTTAATATGCAGAGTGATGGGTTTCATCATGACATCTTCATATATAAGTGTCATTGTTCTGTGTCCTCATCATGGCTGGTTCCATTTCCTGGCTGCTGTGAACAGGGCAGCTACAAAAGTGGATGTGCAGGTATCTCTGTGTTGTGTGGACACAGAGTCCTTTAGGTATATGCTCAAGAGTGGTAGAGCTGGGTCGCAGGGTAGATCCAGTTTCTGTGTTTTGAAGAGCTTGCATACTGATTTCCATAGCGGGTGCTGCAGTTCACACTCCCACGAGCAGTGGATGAGACTTCCTCTTTCCCCACAGCCTTGCCAGCATTTGCTGTCTTTTCTTTGTCGTGATCATAGTCATTCTGACTGGGGGGGAGAGACTCTCCAAACAGTTCACATTTGCATTTCCTTGATGGCCATTCATATATATATATATTGAGAAACATCTGTTCAGCTTATTAGATCATGTATTGATTTGAAGGATGTTTTATTTTGGGGAGCGAGCTTGGAACTCACTATGTAGACCAGGTCTCAAACTCATAGAGATCCACCTGCATCTTCTCCATGGGCCACCACACGTGACAGTGTTTAATTTTTACAATTCCGTGTTTACCCTGGATGCTAACACCCTGTGTTACAGGCAGATGGCTTTTCTACTGTCTGTAACTGTCCCTCCTCTGCCTGTCGTCTGCAAAGAAGCTTCTGTTTCATGAATTAAGCCTGTCACCAGTTGTTAGGATTATCTCCTGGGTTGGTAGAGCCCCTTTTGCCATCTTGAAATGTTTTACTCATCTTGTTCAAAATTTCCGGACTTACATCAGGCTCTCCCATCTACTTTGAGTTCATTTCTGTGCTGGGTGGAAGTGATGGCCTGGTTTCCCTTTTCCCAGCACCAGGTGCTAAGGAAACTGTATTTTCTCCAGTGTATGCTTTGACAGCTTTGTCAAAAACTAGGCATCTATAATGGGTGGTTTTCGTGCTGAGCCCTCCCTGGGCCCCCTGGTCTGCACTGGTTTTTGTGCTAGCGTGAGGCTGCTTGCTACTATGGCTCTGGAGTATAATTTGAGATCAGGCATCGTAGTCCCTTCAGCACTGGTGTCTGCTAAGGATCGCTTTGTGCTTCCATATGAATTTTAGGATTTTTTCTTCCAGTTCAGTGTAAAATCCCACTGGGATTTCGAGGGCATCACATTGAGTCTGTGGATCTTGTTCAGTCACGCAGCCATCTTTCCGATATTAATTCTGCCAATCCCCAAGCATGAGAACTGCCCCCTTCTTCTTGTGTCTTTAATTTCTTTCTTCAGTACCTTGACGTTTTCATTGCAGGGGTCTTTTGCCTCCTTGGTATTATTTTTAAAGCTATCGTGAATGGGATTCTCCCCTCTGATTTCTTTTTCAGAGAATTCATTATTGGTCTATGAACAGATATGATTTTTGGACACTGATTTTGTGTCTATTGCTTTGCTGAAAGTGTTTATCATGTCTAAGAGTTTTCTGGCAAAGTCTCAGGGCCTTTTCAAAAGTAGGATCATGTCGTGTACAAATAGGAAAAGTGACTTCTTCCTGTTCCTACCTGTAACCCTTTGGTTTCTTTTTCTTAACTCAGGAGTCTCCTCTTGATGGGTCAAGTACTGTATTGAGTATGAGCAGAGAGACTGGGCACCATGTGAATCCCAGATCCTAGAGGAAATGTCCTTAGAGTCCCCCCTTTGGTATAACCCTGGCTATAAGTTTGCCATGTAGCCTTTATTATGTAGAGGTCTGCTCCTATTTCCAACTTCTCCAGGGCTTTTACCACACTGAACTTTGAAAAAACTCACCAAAGTCCTCTTGCCTCTACACTCAGTAGAAGTCTTTGCTCTTCACCCAGGCCTCTGCTCAAATATCACTCCCCCAAAGAGATCTTTCCTGACCCTCCTACCTTGAGAGCTGCTGCTCTTACCCTACATGCCTGAATTTGCTTGTAGCACCTGCTGTCTGTCTGTCTCTCTATATCTCTCTATTTTCCTCTTTCTGTCCATCCATCCATCTATCCTCCCATCCATTCATCCATCCATCCACCCACCCACCTTGCATCTTTCTATTGTAAGGGAAACTGTTAGAATTTGTAATTTGCTTCTCCGCATTCTCCCAAAACAATACTTGGCATATGATCTGTGCTCAGCAAATACTTAAAGCATTGAGTGAATAAACATGCACAATTCAAGCATCAATTCCACCCATGAGTGCATGTTTAGTCTTGGGAGTTTCTCCGCTCCCAGAAGCCACAGTTATCCATGCAGCTCTTTCCTGGCACACGGTGGCTGTTCAGTAACTGTTTGTTATTATTTTCATACTTGTGAAACAATTCCCAGAAACTGATCCTTTCTGTGTGTCATGTATATCGAAGACTTGGGGTTTCTCAGTAATTTAATTTCCCAATGGCAGCATCAGCATAAGAGGTGTGATAAATACCTGTGATGAAAGCCATGATGCAGAGCCAGTGGATACCTGGGCAGGAGAGGCAGAGAATAGTGAGAAAGACTGGGTTCTAGAAGCCAGTCTTTGAAGTCAGGGTCCATGGGGTTTTCTGTGTGCCTGGATATAAAGGCTGAAGGAAGAAAGGAGCCCAGGACCTTAGCTTTAAGGCCATTCCTAGTTAAACACTGAATGCTGTCCTTGCCAAAGGTGAGAAGCAGGAATAAACAGGGCAGATTGGGGAGCGCGTTTGGTCTTGACAATGTCAAGTCTGAGACACCTGCCAGACATGAGTTGGGATAGAAATGTCACCAGGGTGTATCTGCTGCTTGGAGTCTCAAATCTAGATTAAAGAGAGTGACTGGCTGGAGAGGAGAGCATCCATGGCCTTGGAGCTGAGGCCCGAGAGCAGGACCAGCGGGGGAGGGGAGGAGTGGGTGGAGAACAGTGTAAGTGGTTTAGGGAGGAGGGTGTACTAGCCGGGACACAGGTTATGGTTGACACTAGGGAAAGTGATGATTTGGGTTTGATAACGCAGAAGCCACTGGTAACCTTAGAAGGTGGGTTCTGAGGACAGCAGGCTTGAAAGCCTGACAGATGTGCTTAAGAAAACAGCTGGCAAGAGTAGGAGCAGGGCATTCATTAGACTTTAAACCACAGGGCAAGGCAGACAGGGTGGGCACATGTGTCCAACACCTGGACCGAGCTGCCCCGGAAGACCCTGGAGGGAGCTGTAGAAATCACAGTGTGGTGGATTTTCCTGCAGCCTCTCAGAGATTTGTTTTTGTCATGGTTGTCAGGAAACCCAGAACTGTGGCCCTAACACTAGCAGGTACCTCGAACCTCATTCAGAGTCTGCTTCTTTGACACATTTCCCTACCCCAGGATGTCTTTACACACACACACACACACACACACCTTTCAGGTTTATTTATATTTTTTCCAGGTTCAAGGTCCCAGTTGGGGGGATGGGTTGGGTACATGGCAACCACAGGAAGTGGGTCAAGGCTGCCCTCTTGTGATGAACATGGAACACTGCAGGAGAATGACTGCGCTCCATGGAAAGTCTTGGTGTCCTACCCACACCACAGAGCAACCTTCACTAGTGGTGCCCCTTTAAGGTGCTGTCTCAGAAAACGTGTGAGATCATTTGGGGGAAGTCCCTGCTGGTTCCTTTAGGTGGTAGACGCTGAGGTGAGCAAAGATGGGCCATGGAGAAGGCAGAGGCCGAGTTCAGGACACTGGCCTGACGCTGAAATTGGATCTTGGGCAGCCAAGGACAGTTTAGGGAAAAGGAGAACCTCACTGAAGGGTGCCATGCCTCCCCTAGAGCCCAGATTTGCCTAGAGAACTGCCCTACTGGGGTGATGGTGAGCGCCTCTGACAGCATCTTACTGTTTCTGGCTTCCTCCCCTGTGACAGTGGCAAATGCGATGTGGTGTGTGTGTGTGTGTGTGTGTGTGTGTGTGTGTGTGTGTGTGTGTGTGTTTCTGTCTGTCTGTCTGTCTGTCTCTTTGTGTGATGTGTGTGTGTTATGTGAAGGCTTGCATCTGTGTGTGGGTATGCATATACATGCCCAAACCCTTGTGGGAACATGTATGGGAATGTGCAAGCATGCATGCAAGAGTATGGGGTATGTTTATATAGGAGAATGTGTGTGTCCATGCCTCTGTGGGAATGGTGTGTGTGCACCTGTCTGTGTGTGTGAGAGCGAGGACATGTGTGAGCACATATGTGGGTGGATTGTGTGAGTAGTGTATGGAAATGTGTGTTTTGGAGTCTTTGTGTGCCAGTGTGTTTGTGAGTGTGTGTGAGTGTAGGGGGTACTGGAGGTGAGGCCCCACATGCTGAACTGAAGAGGAGGGTAGGTGGGAGCATGGATCTCCTCTTTGCAGGAAGCTTTGAGGAAAGACTGGCATGATACGGAAGGATGGGGGTTGGAGCTGGGGCAGGCCTGGCACCATGTTCTGGGGGCCTGTTAGTTGGTGGAAGGCCTGATGGGCTCCATGGTCCATCAGAAAACCCTCTTCTTTCCTCTCCAGCCACCCTGCCTGTCCCCAGCAGCTGACTACAGGCTGTGACTGGTATCAGGCAGAGCTGAAGTCCCACTGCTGTGGGATTATGGGTGAGCCACGCCTTTGTTGAGCACCAACTCGTGCTGATGGAAGCCACACCCCTGACTAGGAAGCAGGGTGTGAGGGGGTGGGCTGTGAGCACCACCTGCACCAGGGGCTCATGGGAAGCCCTATTCTGAGCACACAGGTCCTTCACACACCAGAGGTGGCACGGAACTGCCCCCTTTGTGTGGAGGACATGGTCACAAGGAGATTGATGACTCATCAGAGATCACACAGGAAGCTGTGGCCATGGCACTGAGCTGTGTCCTTGCTGGGCTTTTAGATCTTTGACAGCTGTTTCTGCATCCCCGTACCCTCCAGATGTCCCTTCTAGGGGCTCACACAATGATGAGAGAAGGGGGAGATCCTTCTAATCCATGAATATGCCCCACAGAAGGACATGGATTCCTGTCACCTCAAAAAGGTGACAATTATTGGATCATGTAACTCTTCTGCCACCAGCATATGAAATGGTCAAGTTCCATTTTGCATTCAATCAGCAAACATAGATCAGACTCTGAACTTGTGGTGGGCACCAGGACTCAGACCTAGATAAGGCAGTCACTCTATGCCTGCAAAAGGCCTGTGACAGAGGGGTCAGATGAAGACAAGGTGTGGCAGAGGGGTCAGATGAAGACAAGGTGTGGCAGAGGGGTCAGATGAAGACAAGGTGTGGCAGATGCAGAGGTGTAACTGTGCAGGTGCTTGGGTGTGTTGAGTGCAGTGTTCAAGAAGTCGGGGGGGGGGGGGGGGGGGAGAGGACCTAGAGGCTATCAGTTCTCCTCCAAGCCACAGCTGACGTCTCAGGCCTGAGGTTCTTCTGAGGTTCATCTGTTCTGACCCCAGCCTAAAGCCAGCCCAGACTGTGGACCCTGGGGAATTCTAGCTGTGTTGGCCCCCACCATGGAATGGAGCATCACCCACTGTATTTATCATCTCCTTTTCTAGTGGGACCTTCATCCACAGTGAGACTCCATCCTCTGTGGAGTTCAGACTTACTTTCACATTTCTCAGAGACCCCAGCGTCCAGGCAACCCTACCCAGGACCACAACAGAGAGCATCTTTGCTGACTCCATAGTCTGGAGCTCTTTGTGCATAGATAGCACCCACTCTGAAAGCTGAGGAAACTCTGTAGCTGCTGAGTCAGGGGCCCGGGTGCCAAGGAAGATTGAGCACAGTAGGTGGAGCTGAAACACCAATTCCCCTGCATTTACCGGAGCCAGGGCCAAGGCACAGCTGTCATGTACGCCGTCAGATCTGCAGTTGTGATCATTGTGAAACTTGATTGCTCTGTCTTGGGGACTTCTTAGAGTCCAATGCCACAATAAAGCCAATCAGACTAAGCCATCAAATGTCAAGTAGCAGCTAATGAAGCATTCACGGGCTTGGGAGAGAAATCAGGCAAGCTCTTATTTCAGGATTATCCCTCACAAATATTGAATCTGAACTGTAAGCAGAATTCTCTATAATTCCCACCCCTTCCCCTGGTGGAGACCATTGGCATTCATGGCACGTTGTAGCTTTCTGGAGAGAAGCTTTGACAGGCAGACTTGCTGTTTCCCAGAGGAGCGGGCTCTTGGGGCATCAGCAGAGAGGGGCACAGGCAGAGGCTGCTGGGAATCCCCCCTCCCAGGCCCTGCCTGGGAAACTGGGGAGGCTGGACTGCCAAGTGCCTCTGGCAGCATCAGCACCAAGCACGGAGGAGGGGGGTCTGCAGCGTGGTAGGAGTCTTAAGTTACTTTCTTCATCTCGGTAGCAAAATACCGGACTAAGGCATCTTGAGGAAGGGAAGGAAGGGATTGTCTTTTGGCTCAGTTTGAGGTTATGGTCCACCGTGGTGGAAAGGCATGGTGCCAGGTTGTCATGGCATCCAGAAGTAGGAAGGAGAGAGAGAGAGAGAGAGAGAGAGAGAGAGAGAGAGAGGGGGGGGGGGAATGAATGCTGGCCTCAGCTTGTTTTATCTGGTCCAGGACTCTCACCTACAAAATGGGGCTGCCCACGTTTAAAACAGGTCTTTCCGCCTCAATTAACCTAATAGGAAGATCCCTCACAGACATGCCCATGATGATTCTATATCCTGTTAATCAAGTTGACAGTCAGATTCTCCATTACATTCTCCCATGAGTGGAGCTGAGACTATACAGTGGTCGGTCTCTGTCTCTCTGTCTGGGGACTGTAGACATGGCCTGTGCCCCTTGGACATATCTAGCTGGGACTGGTGTTGTCAGAGAGAGCTTGCTGTCCCCTCGGTCCCTGCTCTGTTATGATGCAGAAATCTTTCCTTCTGTTCCCTGTTCCTTTAGGAATTTAGATCAGCATGGAGTCCTTCTTGTGGCAGAGGTTGCAGGTTGCCCATCTACTCCACAGCCCGCTTTCATCCTGAAGGGTCTGTCGCTGGCTTGCAGCTGCCTACCTAGGGGACTTGCAGCCGTGTCTGGCCCTGTGCCTGGGCCTCACTGGGTAGAATGTGAGAGGAGGTAGCCTGTGCTACATGGAGCTCTGTTCTGATGTCCCCTTTACCGATGGGTGTCAGGCTCTGTGGGATGGCAGCTCACATGGTGAGATGGTCCAGGGTCGCCACATCCGTGTATGTGGGTACAGCCAGTGACGGAGATGTCTTAGGTGGCCCCTCTCTTCACTGTTAGCACAAGCTGTGCCTATTGCATGAGATCTCGAAGCTCCCCCTATAAAGGCAGGTTAGTGTAGTGGCCCCAGATACGGTACCGATCACCTCTCACTGCTGTGACATAAGGTGCTTCTCTCTCAAGAGATCTGCCATCTCTACACATCCACTCCTGACAGTTCACCAGAGCAGGGCAGACACATGGACGCAGCTGCAGGACTCCAGCTGTGCAGCCCTCAGGCCCAGAGTGTGACAGCCCTGCAAGCTTTGCCCCAGAGGCCTGAACCCACCAAGATGCTTGTTACTCCTGCCACTGGGTGGCCTCAGGGCACCAGGTGACTGGTTTGGCCCTGGATGTGAAGGGACGCTGTAGACCAGTGGATGGGTGAGACACTTCCATGGAGTTTGAATGTTCTACGCTCTGGGGCTGACTTGCAGTAGAGTTATAGCTTGCCCCAGTTACAACCCCACTATTTCAATGACCCCCTTATTACATTAGGGTGAAAGGGCCCAGAAAAAGCTGGCCTGTGCATGCCATCCAGCTGTCACCCCCCACTTTTTTTCCTACATGTGTGTAGCACTGGGCTTCTCTCCTGTCTTCAGCTGCATCAGGAAGCAGCTGATGATGACATCACAATGTTATGCTGACTCCTTACCTGGAGCTCCCCTCCCCCACAGAACAGTTGGCTCCCTACTGAGGTATCCTTGCCCCAGTTCTCAGTGGCTCTTTAGATCACTGCCTCCAAGATGGTCCTGGTGGGTAGATGGTCCAGGTGCAATGCAAATTCAAACCTCCCAAGGGGGTACAAGACACCCCCAGAACAGCACAACTGGAAAGAGCTGTGTGGTGTTGGCATGGGTACGAGCAACTAGAACTTGCACCTGCTTCCGGAATGAATGTGGAAAGTATGGGCGTTGTGGAGAGCAGTTTATCAGTTTCTTAGATAGAACGTTAGATTTATACTTACTTTCTGATTCAGCTATTTCTTGGGTATTCCTAGACATCGATCCAAGAGAAATGCAAACACACGTGTCCAGAGAGACTTGGGCATGAGTCCTCATTGCAAGTTTGTCTGTTTCTTTAACAAATGGACGGATAAAACAGTTTGTGTCTATTCACACAATGGAATACTACGCGATAAAGAAAAAGAATATGGGCTCTTCATGGGTGAATCTCAAAGTACTTATGCTGGATGCAAAAAGTGTGGCTTTCTAAGGCTCCCTCATGTCCTATATAGAAAGCAAACTCATCCACATTGACAGAATAGATGGGTGGCCGCCTGGGTGCGGGGAGAGAGGGAAGTATCCTGTAGTGAGAAAGTGTGAGATAGAGCCAGGTTTGGCACTGTGACTGTGGCAGAGACTCCCTGCCATCTGTCTCTGACTATGGGGCCTGGATAGAAATTATTTCTCAGAAAGTTATGTGTAGATATAACCAACCATCTTATTAAATAAGAAACACAGAACCAATGCAAAGAAGAAAGCCAAGAGATCAGAGCTAAGAGCCTTACCGCCTGCTGCAGCTAGCCTCTTCAGCCAAGAGATCTCTCCGAAAGGGACCTACTTCCTGTCTGTTTGTCTTTATATAGTCTTTCTGTTCTGCCTTCTCATTGGTTGTAAACCCAAACACATGACTGCCTCATCACTGCCTGTTTGTATTGACTTCCAGGTCTTCTATGGTATTGAGATTAATGGCGTGTGTCTCCAATGCTGGCTGTATCCTTGAACACACAGAGATCTACCTAGCTCTGCCTTCCAAGTGCTGGGATTAAAGGCGTGCGCCACGAATGCCCAGGTCTGCTATAGCTTGCTATTAGCTCTGACCCCCAGGCAACTTTATTTATTAACATACAAATAAAATCACATTTCAGTACAAATAAAATATCACCATAGCTATGAAAACTGAAAAACCTGTGAGGAGTGAGGGGCTTGGATGGTAATGACCTGGGAGAGTCCAATTTCAGCTGCCTCTTAAACAACTACTTTAAAAATGAAGTCTTTAGCGCCGGTGTGTTACAGGCTCAGCAGGTAAAGGTGCCGGCTGCCGAGCCTGATGACCTGAGTTTGATTCCTGGGACCCACGTGGTGGAAGAAGAGAACCGATCCCTGCAAGTTATCCCCTTGACGTGGGTGCCGAGGCACATGCCCATGTGCTCACACAAACACAAAAGACAAAAATCAAACGGAATGAAATCTCCAGTATAGGCACTTCCCAGCTGTTTTCTCAGAACAGGGCAGAACTTGTGTATAAAAATGTTTCCCAGAGGGCTTGAATCAGCAGTGGCTCCTCAGAGGGCACATAGGGAGAGCCCTTCTAATGTCCGTCCCATTTTCCGTTGGTCTGACCTTTGAGGCAGTGGACGGAGTCCCTTAGGCCCCTCCTTACTGGATGGTGTTGAAAGGCACACACAGTTATGGATGATCTCAGTTAGCTGTGCCATCTACTGGAAGAGCTGAGAGAGGCAGGTGTGTCGTGGAGGGTAGAGCCTGTGTGTTTCCTCTGCAAGGGGTGGGCTGTCTCACGTGCGCTGCAGCTCGGGCCCCTATGGAGGCAGAAGAAACCAGTCAGGCTGTGTGTTGGTTCACATCTGTGAGCTTGCACTCTTTGCATGAACTTGAGAAGAGAGTTTAAAATATGTATTTTAATTTTAATTATTCTGTGTGTGTGAGATGTGTGTGTATGTATGTATGTGTGTGTGTATGTGTGTTATGTGGTGTGTGTGTATGTGAGAGTACATGGGTGTATGTATGTGTGTATGTGGTGTGTGTGTATATGTGTGTATGTGTGTATGTGAGTGTGTATATGGTGTGTGTGTGTGGGAGAGTACATGCGTGTGAGTATGTGTGTATATGGTGTGTGTGTATGTATGTGTGTGAGCATGTGTGTATGTGGTGTGTGTGTGTATGTGAGAGTACATGGGTGTGTGTATGTGTGTATGTGGTGTGTGTGTGTATGTGAGTATGTGTTATGTGGTATGTGTGTGTGTATGTGAGAGTACATGAGTGTGTGTATGTGGTGTGTATGTATGTGTGTATGTATGTATGTGAGTATTTGTGTATATGGCGTGTGTGTGGGGGGAGAGTACATAGGTGTGAGTATGTGTGTATGTGGTGTGTGTGTATATGAGTATGTGTGTATGTGGTGGGTGTGTGTGTGTATGTGAGAGTACATGGGTGTGTGTATGTGTGTATGTGGTGTGTGTGTGTGTGTGAGAGTATATGGGTGTGAGTATGTGTGTATGTGGTGTGTGTGTGTGTATGTGAGAGTACATGGGTGTGTGTATGTGTGTGTGTCATGCATATGCTGGAGACCCAACTCAGGTCTTCTGGAAGAGCAACATTCACTCTTAAGTATTGAGCCATCACTCCAGCCCCTGAGAGGAGACTCTGAGTAGTGATACTCAGAAATGTTTTGTGACAGAAACCACAACTGGATCTTACCCTCCAGCCCCTGGATAGGTCAGGGAGAAGATACACCCCTTAGCAGGTGTTCCTGGGCTTCCTGGCTGCCTCCAGGAGGCCGATGCCACAAAGAGCCTTTCTCCTGGCCAGGCTGTCCATTGAGGACTTCTGCTGGACTGATGGCTACAGGCTGGCTCGTCACTGAGAGGACGAGACACAGTGGACAATGGGGACCACGGAGGTGACAAGCCCAAGTAGCATCAGAGAGAGATCATGTCACTGGGAACACTGTTGCCTGCTTTGCTCAGATGATGGTGTGTTGGGGGACGCTTTAGGTCACCAGGGATGCTGAAAACAATCCTTGCCTCTATCTGTATAAACTGGGGACATGGCTGCTCCAAGCTATGGCTGAGGGGAAGGTTTTTAGTGTAGATGTGAGGGAGAGAACAGTCAGCGGCATCTGGAAGAGTCCACAGGAGGGAGAGAAAGTAGGTACACTACACAGGACATGGCTAGCAGACTGGACCAGGCCATGAGAGGAGAGAGAGAAAGGGAGAATGAGAGAGGAAGACAAAGAGAGTGTAGGCAAAGGGGCCCCAGAGAGAGGGGACCCAGAAAGGAAGACAAAAGGGAGAGCACATGGCCGAAATGGCAGTTATATGGGGATGGGAAGCTGGGGGAAGGGAAGGCCATGAGCTGGAGATGTTCAGGGTAGGGGGCAGGATAAATAGAGCTGAGAAGAGCCACAGGTACTGAGGGAACCTGGAGGCCAGGATGTGCTTTGGTATGCTAATAGGCACCACAGATTGTCGTCTGTCTGGAGTTTCTTTTGGGCCTGGCACAACCCGCGCATGCCTCCCGTGTATTCCTCCACTTAGGGTTGAAACTGTCTTCAGATGGTGTCGGCTGCCCCTGCCAGAGAAGGCTTTCGATTGGGAGCATCTGGACTGAGCAGTGAGCTGGAGCGGTGTTCGAGGCTGGTGAGTCCCTGCTCAAGTCCCTGAGGAGTTGTTTTGGCACCAAGAACCACAGCTCCCTGTGCTGGAAGACAGCCTTGCTCACCAGCGGCTGGCAATGGGCTGCAGCCAACTCAAATAACCCAGAGAGTTCGCCATTTCTCCTCCGCCTCCATTCATCTCCCAGCCACATCCCTAGAACTCACTGTCAGGCTCCAGATTTTGTCCTGTCATTTATCTGTGAATCCACCATTCCAGTCAGTCTGAAGAGCATAAAGGCATCCTGCTTTGGCTGACGCTATGGACGTGGGTCTCTTGTGAAGAGGTCTGCAGAGAGTCAAATTCCTAAGATGTTTGTGCTTGTCTCAAGTTGGTGCTTGCATTTAAAGGCAGGTTCCTAGACCAACCAAAATGGGTAGCAGGGATCACTCAGTGGCATCTTTACAATACAGTTACATGTGATCTCCCTGGGGACAAGAGTGTCCTGGCTAGTTTTATGTCAACTTGACACAAGCCAGAGTCATCAGAAAGGAGGAAGCCTCAATTGAGGAAATGTCTCCATAAGGTTGGGCTGTAGGTAAGCCTGGGGGCATTTTCTTGATTAGTTATTGATGGAGGAGGGCCTGGCCCATGTGGGCAATTCCATCCCTGGACTGATGGTCTTGGGTCTGCAAGAAAGCAGGGCCGAGCAAGCCATGGAAGTAGCATTCCCCCTTGACTTCCTCTGCATCAGCTCCTGCCTCCAGGTTCCGGCTCTTTTTGAGTTCCTGCCCTGACTTCCTTCGATGAAGAACTAAGATGTGGAAGTGTAAGCCAAATAAACCTTTTTATCCTCAACTTGGTTTAGGCTATGGTATTTCATCATAGCAATAGTAATCCTGACTAAGACAAAGAGATTGGACTAGATCAGCACTGTTCAGCCCAACAGGCATGGGCCCACTCAGCTGAAGATCACTCAGAACTCTCATCATGATTTTAAAAAGTGAGTGTAAAAGAGCTCATTAGTAATTTATTGCTTACGTATCAACACAGTAAGTCCTAACATCAGCTTTATCATTCATTATCACTTTTAAAACGTGGTGACTGGAAACTGTGGAACGACCTGTGTGGTGTGATATTTCTGCTGCACAGCAGTTGCACAGATAGGGACCCACATTAGTACAAGGTCACTGAATCCATGACACACACTGACAAAGAGAAAGGTGTGGTTCCAGCTTGGACTGGTCAGGAGTCAAGAGTCAGGGAGGCTCAGCTGGGAAGTGACTTTGGAGTGAAGACCTCGGGGCAGGGGGAGGGGTTGGCTAGTCAGCTTTCTGTCACTGGAACAGAATCCTGGAGGAAATGCTTTGCATGGAGTTGTTTCCCCTCACAGTGTCGGAGGCTGCTGTGGATGGTAGTTTGGGGCCTGTGGTAGAGGAAGTTTCTTCACCTCTTGGGGTGGAGAGGCTGGGGGTGGGATGTGGAGGCTGGCGAGGCACAGCACACCCTCTAAGCAGTGAGTGCCATGATGATGATGATGATGAGGATGATGATGATGATGTGTGTGTGTGTGTTGCATACATTTGGAGGCCAGAGGAGAACGTGGGATGTCTCCCTCTAACACCCTCACTCAACCTGAGGCCCGTCAGTCGGCTCTTTCAGGAAGGCTGCCGACCAGCGAGTTCTGGGGATCTACCTGTCTCTGCTCCTCAGTGTGGGTTCTAGGCATGCACAACCGCAGCTGGATTATTTTGGATGGGGACTGTAGGTTTGAACTTAGGTCCTCCTGCTTCCATCGTAAGCACACTTACACCCGAGCCTTCTCTGTAGCCCTCCTAATTTCCATTTAAAAAAAAATTTACAAGGTTCTACAGAAGGCTCTGGAATCAGACTTCTTGGTCTAAATCAGAGCTCTGCAGCTTACTCCCTCTGTAACTTGGGTAAGGAACACGGGCCCTCAGTGTGCACATCTGTAAAGTGGGCATGAAGTTAATAACAGCAGGTACTTCATATGCTTGTGACAATTTCACGAGCCCCTGTGCAAAAGTTAGGGGAATGGTGACCCTTTGGTGTCAAGTACCCAAGCTGGAACTCTGTTTTAGAAATCTGGACTATTTTTTTTTTTCTTAAGGAGTCCACAGATGAGATGAAAGATTTGGTTTTGGTGAGCTTTCTGGGAGGCAGTCCCAGGCCAAGCATCATTCTGGACTCCTGCACTACCGGCGTCTGGAGATGGTAAAGGAAGGAGCGTAGGGGATGTGTGCCAGGGACCACAAGGCAGGGACTCCACGAATACCTGGATTCTGGCTTTTCTCCCACACTGGACCTACTCCCAGCACTACTTCCTTTTAAAGCCAACCTGGACAGAGAGGCACCATAATACCAGCGTGGAGGCCAAGGAAGTCGAGCCTCCCTCTCCTCCCGCCCAAGAAGCACCCCATGTGGAGGCGAGGCAGGAGGAGGCCCAGTTTCCACAGCTTCATGCACATATTTGGAGAAAGCCTTGATTAAGTTCTTTGAGCACATTCCAAACCTTGCTCCTTGGAGGGTGACCGCTGGGCGCCAAGGCCCGTCCAGGATATGTTGAGAATTGCCTGGGAGTTTACATGTATACACAAGGGCGCAGCCTCTTGAGACCTCTTCTGGGGGCCTGAGCCGAGTAAACAGAACCAGGGATGTCTGTGGCTCTGTGTGTTAACCCGACCAGAAGCCCCCAGTGGTGCTGCCTGTTGGTCTGAGCTGCTGCTGCTGGGGGAAGGTGTGGGGGATCATCCTCCAAGCATGTTCCCTCCCTGGGTGAGGCTCATGCTTTGTGCATGGGGCAGGAGAGGAGAGGCCCCAATTAGCCACAAACCGAGGAGACCTGGATTTGCCTATTGCTCTGCTCCCTGTACAATCAAGGTAGGACTTGATGTGATTAGTCACTGTGCTCTCCCTGAGAGAGGATGTAGGCATCTTCTGGTCCCAGAGACTCTGGACCACTTTCTTCCCTGAGGTCAGCTTAGGAGTAAAATGATCCAGCTCCCGGTACCAGATGCTGCTACCTCCTTGGGTGGTGTGTGTGTGTGTGTGTGTGTATGGTGTGACTGTACTTGGGTGGGTGTGCATGTATGTGCATACATGGGTGAGAGGTGAGAGGTTGATGTCAGTGTCTTCATCAATCATTCTCCACATCATTTTTTTTCTTTCCTTCAAAGTCTCACTGAACCTGGAGCTCACTGATTGGCTAGACTCACTGGCCAATGAACTTCCAGGATCAAGTCCTGGGACCATAGATGAGCGCTGTCAGGCCTGACTTTTGCATGAGCTCTGGAAAACTTTTCACAGAGTCTCCAACCATCCTCTGCTGGAGTCATTGGCCGCAACTGTGCCATGGTTCAGACTGGTCAATGGCAGACTTGCTAGGATCAGCTTAAGCCAGTCTGATTTCTCTGGGACAGGCACATCGGGCAGGCATTTAGTGGCAATAAATGGAATGGGAATGGTGCTGTCTAGTAGAGCCTTCCTTTATTCTAAGAGCAGCAGGGAGCCATGGTAGGGGTTTGAGGAGGAGAGTGGCAGGTTAGATTTACGTTTTCTAAAGTGTGCCCTGGGGGCTGGGAGACAGTTCAGTGGACCACTTACTCTGTAAGCCTGACAACTGGGTCCAGATCCCAGAGCCCATATAAAAGCCGTGGTAGTAGAGCAGGTGTCTGTAATTGCAGAGCTCTGCTCAAGTCGGGGAGACAGAGACAGGGGAATCGGTGGGCGCTCATGGCCTACCTAGCCTGGCTAGTGAACAGTGGGAGAGACCTTGTCTTCAGCAAAGTGGAGAGTGAGGACTAACACACCAAGGTTGTCTTACGATTTCTGTGACATATGTGTTCATGCCCATACACAGACGACCCACAGGAAGGAGAGTGGAGACAGTGAAGAGAGACAAGAACGGAAGGTGGAGGCTAGTCCTGAGCTGCCCAGGAGATCCTAACTCTGAAGGCCAGGTAGGATTTCATTTTCTCTGCCAGAACTGCCCTCCCCACCCCCACCCCCGTTTTGGAGAACCTCCCAGATCATTTTTCACTCTTAGCAATTTGCCTCCCTGCAGCCATTAAGGCTGGGCTGGGAGGCTGAGCTGTGCTCCAGGGAACAGCAGCGAGAAGACCTCTTCAAACAGAACATGCCTTGACCTCAAGCCAGATTCTGCAATCTGTAGAAAGACAATTGCCGGGAGCAGCCAGCGGCCATGCTAGCAGATGGGGCCAACTCGTTGGTGGTTTTAATGAGCAAAGTTCACTGGCAACAGCAGGTCATCTGTGGGCGTGTTGACTGGGCCACGTATAGATAGATGTATAGTGGTGGCTTCACGGCCTGCACAGTCTTGAGTGTTTAGAACCTGGCTCTTTACAGATGAAAGTGTGTGGATCCTAGCACAGCAGGGCCAGCTTTGGAGGAAGGAGGGCTCTTGGATGAAGGGGACCGTTCTTATGTACGTTCATATGTGCCAGAATCCAAGCTTGAAGGGTTCATGCTATAGTGAGGGTCAAGGATGTGTACAAGAAAGGCTTGACCACGGGACTGGGGGAGAACTGGGTGGGGATGTCTTGACTTTCCACTCAGAGCCATAGTGCCGCCGCCTGCTTTCTGGCCAGGTTTGGGGTCATGAAGGCCACCAGAGGCCTCTTGCCTTTGGATGGGTACCACTCCAGCATGGTTCAGTGATGGAGGCTGAGTTGTGGCTGTGAAAACTTTCATGTGGACCCTTCTAAAGCTGCCTTGGATCCCTCTGCATCTGACACTTCAGAAGGGCCTTCCTTAACTTCTCCTTTCTACTAAATGCCCCCTTCCTCCCTTACAGGGACCCCCCCCCCCACTGTCTGAAGCCTCTGCTTAGCCTGGCAGACAGTAATTGTACCTGGACCAGAACTCATCCACAGCTTTGCCCTAAGCACATGACTCTGTTACAACACCGAGTAAATGTGGTGAAGGAGTAACTCCACAGGCACTCTGGGTTGGGAGATGGCTCAGTCCACAAAGGGCTAGCTGAGTCTGGATCCCCAGCACCCTGGAAAAACATGTGTCTGGAACCCCAGTGCTGAAGGGACAGGATGGGAGACAAGAAGATCCCAGGAGCTTGCTGGCCAGCCAGTAGTTTTGAGTTCAGTGAGAAACCCTGTTGTGGTGGTATTCTAATTGTACTGAAATGTGATTTTGATTGTATGTTAATAAATAAAGTTACCCGGGGGTCAGAGCTATTAGAGCCATAGCAAGAGTGTGGCGGTGGTGGCACACGCCTTTAATCCCATAGATCTCTGTGTGTTCAGGGATACAGCCAGCATTGGAGACATATGCCTTTAAGACCTGGGGGGCTGTACATACAGACAGTGACAAGGCAGTCACGTGTTTGGGTTTACAACCAATGAGAAGGCAGAACAAAATACTATAAAAAGACAGACAGACAGGATATAGCTCTCTTTCGGGAAGCTGGGACACCGCAGGAGGAAGGGTGAGATTTTAGCTCTGAGCTCTGACCTCTCGGCTTTCTCTTTTACATTGGTTCTGTGTTTCTTATTTAATAAGACTGTTGGTTACATCTACATCTGGCGCCTACACCCTGTTTCAAAAGTGGAAAGTGAAAGGTGATGAAGGAAGACAGCCAATGTTGTCTTCTGTCCTCCACACGGATGCTCACACATATCTACATACCTGCATGCACATATGAACCTATGTGTGCATACATGCATACACACACGTACACACACACACACATACACACACACATACACACACACACACACACACACACACACACACACACACCTCCTCCAGGCTCCCTCTTGTAGGTCCTTTACTATCTCCAGACTCTTGTACTGTTTTTATGAAAGTGGATTCCCCATTGCAGAGAGGTCAGGAAGGCCATTAGCCATGTGACTGCATGTGTATGATCCCTAGGGCCTTCCAGTGGAGATGAGCTCTTGACACTGAAGGGTCCACACTGTTTTTCACACATCACCAGCATCTCCGATAGACAACACTGGTATTTACAGGGAACAAAGACTTCCTCATACCAGTTTCTGAGCTGGAGAAGTACTGCCACCCAGCCATTTAACTGGACCAGTTAGCTTGATATTCAGCATCTTCAAGACAGGAACTGTGTGTGGCTGGAGGGAGGGTTTGGCTGAAGTGGCCTTGGATAGTGATGAGTAGGGTAGGGGATGAATGTTTGAGACATTTTTATGCTATCATGTATTCATAGAGTGGTTTAGCAACAAATTAAAAAATAAAAAAAAATTAGTGTCCACCCAGGGATGCCAGCCTCTAGTTTTCAGACATGGTGATATACATCTTTAATCTTATAAACCCAGCACTCAGAAGGCAGAGGCAGGTGGATCTCTATGAGTTTGAGGCCAGGTTGGGCTATGTAGTGAGACCCAGTTGGGGCAGGTGGGGTGTTGTCTCTGGGACAATGCTTGTTATTAGCTATTTATAGAAAAAAGCAGCATGGACAGACACTGTCCCCACAACACCCTAGTCTCCAAGACTATGTATAATATCTGCAATTCATGGTTAAAGAGAAGCTAGAATTCAGGAGAGAGAGAGAGAGAGAGAGAGAGAGAGAGAGAGAGAGAGAGAGAGAGAGAGAGAGAGAGAACAAAAAGTAGCTGGGCTTGAATATATAACCTGTGATGTGATCCCAGTACTTGGGAGGTTGAGGCAGGAGGATTGTGAGTTTGGGGCTACTTCTACTTCTTGGTACTACACAGGGAGACCCTGTATGAAAACAAAACAAACAAATGCTATAACTAAATAAAAAAGGTAAATAGAGTGATCTTGACATTTTTGCCATAATCTAATTGTCATCACAGTAAAAAGGTGATCTATGTTTCTTGTTCAACAGTGGTTGGGTGTCTGCAAAACAGCTGTCATGCATTTTCTTCTTGAATCCTGATGGTGACCTTGTGAGGTGTTCCTTTGCTGCGAGGCTGTGCCCACACCAGGCACTGGACATTGAGGGTGAGCACAAGGGATGCTGAGTTCCTGGCTTCAGGGAGGTCACGGCCAGTGCAGAGGGACCACCAGGATCCCTGGCTTAAAAGGTGGAAAGAATGCTCTGATGGGTTCTGGACACTGGCTGGCCTCTGATCAGCCCAGACTCAGCTCCAGAGGCCTGTCCACCCTCCTGCCATGTCCTGTGTACACAGCCTTTGCAGAGGCCCTTCCCTGTGTGGCTCTGGAGTAGCTCCTGCACTGTCTGTCACCCACCCATCCCCCCCCCCCCCCCCCCCCCCGGCTCTTTGTATTAGAACAAGCAAGCTTTGTGGATGGGAACGTCACAGGGTGAGACAGTGAGCTGAACTGCTTGTGAGTTGTCATGGGGATGCCCTGTGTGCTCTGTTTTCCTGGTCTGGTGTGGCCCTGGAGGTTAGCTATTAGACACGATCCCCTCTCCAGACTCTGCAAACACTGAAACAGCCTCCAGCCTGGGCAGTGAACATTTCCCTGAGCTGTTCACAAAGTAGGTGTGTGTGTGTGTGTGTGTGTGTGTGTGTGTGTGTGTGTGTGTGTGTGTGACAGGTCATCTGCCATATTTTTGAGACAGGATCTACTCATCGGCCAGGAACTCATCGGGTAACCTCGGCTGGCTGGGCTGGCCAGTGAGACCCAGGGAGACCTGTCTCCTCATTCCCTGTATTGGGATACACACTGCCACACTTTTTTTTTTTTTTTTTTTTCAATTTCTGAGAATAGAACGCAAGTTCTGTTTGTAAGACAGACGCTTCACCAAGTGAGCTACATCCTCAGCATGTCTTTCTATGGTTTTATTTATTCTTAAGTGTTCTGTGTATATTTCACAGGGCACTTAAGGTTCCCCTCTCACCTTGTCCCTGCTGAGGAAAAGTAAATGGAGGTGGTAGCTGGGAGCTGCTTCTCACTAGACAAACAGCTGAGGAATTGACCCCTCAGGTCCAAGACTCTGGGCCCACTCTGCTGAGGTGTGAGAGGTCCCAACCCAGCCCTCAGCTCCAGGTGAAGAACCAGTACCATCTGCTCTTCCATTAACCTGCTTTCTAGGACCCCTGAGGAGCCAGGCCAGTGTCCAGAAGTACAGTGTTCCAGCTTACCCTTCAGGGTGTGTTTATATGGTCCCACCTAAGAGTCAGTATTCACACCATATCAACTCCAGCAAAGCGTAAGACGCAGCCAGAGCACCCCTCTAAAGTGCAGTCTCCTCCCGGGGCCTGGCTGGCTGGTTCTTCTCTCCTTAGTTCTTTCTTGGTGTCTGTGTCTCTCTGATAAATGATGCTCTCAACTCCAACTCTCCCTGTCCCCTCTCTGTAGGTGAGAGACACTTGAAATGTTGAGTTACTGATTTTGTAAAAAGCAGGGGTGATCAGACTCCAAACATCAGGTGATGGAAAACCCCACCATTGCAGCTGAGCACCCACCTCAGGGCAATGAGAACTCTCAGTTCAAGGATGAAAAAGTCAACGAGAGGACATTTTTCTCAGAAAATCAGAATTGATACCCTGAAGCAAGACACTTGCACAACAGATAAAATAATGTAGTGCATTTTGTAGGCTTTTTTTTTTCTGGTTTGAAAAATATTTCTCATATAACACTTACAGCTCATATGGTTTATGATAGATGTTAAGGTGGCTGCTAAGACCATGTTAATATTCTCACACATGGATTCCCCAAAGTAAAACATTTGTGTCACTCACCTCTCCCCATCCTTCATCTTTCAGTTAGTGCGAATGCCCTGTAGCAATGGTACCTGTATAAAGAGGTCACCCAGGCGGAAGAGATGGCTCAGGGGGTTAAGGAGCTCGACACCAAGCCTGACGACCTGAGTTCAACTCCTGGGACCCACACGGTGGAGAGAGAGGACTGACTCCCCAAAGTTGTCATCTGACCTCCATGGGAGTGCTGTGGCATGCACACACCCCTCTTCCTCACGATAAATTAAAAAAAATAAAGAGTGCACACTGCCACATTAGAATAGCTTATAACAAGCATCCTGGGGATGTCATCTCAAAGGAATGAAGTGTTTATGTTGGCTCACAGGCTGGGGTAGGGTCCATCATGGCTGGAAAGGCATGGCAGCAAGAGCTGGAGGCAGCCTGCCATCTTGTCTCCATAGGAAACCAGGCGGGGGTGGGTGTTGGAATTCCTGGCCACTCCCCCAGCTGCATGACTGCACATGTGCAGTTCAGTAGCCAAGCAAGGGGTCTTACATCCTACATAATCTGTGCACTGCGTGATCTTGTAATTTGCATGCAGGGTGACCACACAATCTATGCACATGCGTGGTGTAGCTCCATAAGTCCATATGTGTATGTGCAGAGGAATCCATAAGAAGCGGGGCACCAGACTCCTTCCCCTTCTTCTCTCCTTCTCCTCCCCGCCTTCTCTCTCTGCACATGTCTTCCACAGGCCTGCTCATGCTTTCTTCTGTTCCTCTCTTCTCCTCATAAAGCTCTGACAGTGGGTTTTGTCATGCCTCGTGGCTTTTCTACCACAGTAACAGCGTCACTTAATCCTGCATTAAAACCAACAGTGGGGAGAAGAATGCTGCTCATCAGCCACTTTATTCAGTGTCCTGGACCCCTACTACCGAATGGTGCCACCCACATTTAGGATGGTCTTCCCACCTCTGTAACCTAACACACACACACACACACACACACACACACACACACACACACACACACACACACACACACACACAAATCTATCTCAGACTTTCCCAGAGATTTGTTTCCGTGGTAATTCTAAATCCTGTTGAGGTGACAATTGAGATTAACCATCACACCCCTTTCCTAGTCAAACTCTACATTTTCCTTATCTTCTCAATCCACATTTTTTTTTTCTGAATTCTCACGAGAAATCTGGCTAAGAGCAGCCAGTAACAGCCATGCCACAGGCTGAATGTTCTACTATATGGAAACCTCCTCCATTAAACAGATGCTAGTCTGTTACTTTTGAATTTAGCCTCACTCAAAATTTCAGGACACAGATACAGCGTAATCAGATCCTTTGCTATAATGTAACACAGATGGCCTCTAGCCCAAGGAAAGCGATATTTCAAAGAAACAAGGTGAAAGGAAGGGAGGTTGGGAGGAAGGAAAGAAGGATGGAAGAAGGAAGGAAAAAGACCCATGCTAGCTACCACTAGTGAGTCCTCTTCAGGAGTGGGCAGGCTGCCATGCATCCCAGCAGCTCCCTGTTGGGAATCCATTTAGCATAACAATCAGGCCATTTAACAGGACAAAGCAGTTAATATTTTGCTGTCTTGTCTTTGCACTTGGCTCTTTCCTCAGTTCCAGTTGACTCAGGGGTGTGTTAGAAATTGGTATTCATGACCTTCCTTTTGAGAGAGGACATAATACCTGAACTCAACATGCAGTGAAATAAACATTCAAGGTCTTAAGGTTGGCATGCTCTCTTATCTCGTATTTAAGTAAATGTTTTCCTTTGTACTGACCTGCTCTGTGCTGAAGACCATGTATCTCTTTTCTCATGGTCCCATCAACTTCTGGGGGACACTGTTGGGATCCTGTGGAACTGGGGTCAGAAGAAAAAATACCGACATCTTCTTGTGTCAATCCCGATACTGTCTTAGTTATCTGCCTATGGCTACGGGTAATTGACAAAGCAGTATCAGGGTTGTCACAGGAGTGGGAGACTAGTCAAAGACTGGCCTGTTCTGGCATTCATCAGGCAAGAACCAACATTCCTGATCAGAGTTATGCAGAATGACTGGAGAGCCGGGGCTCCCATAAGCCTGGGTGAAAAGTGAGAAGTGGATGATACCCAATCT
The DNA here is from genome assembly GCF_049852395.1 of Peromyscus maniculatus bairdii. Lineage (NCBI taxonomy): Eukaryota > Metazoa > Chordata > Mammalia > Rodentia > Cricetidae > Peromyscus > Peromyscus maniculatus. The sequence continues at coordinate 138,929,642 of NC_134853.1, forward strand.
GCTGGATTATAACCTGGGAGACAGCAAGATGGAGACACAGGCTTATTTTTAAGATCCCTGCTATTACCTGCACATTTACTGTGTGTGTACTGTGACTTAAGAACCAGGGAAAATAACTTGGGGTCCTCTTTGCTCATAACTTTGTTCCCATCAAGCTGGCCGGGGGCCTTCTTCTCTACCTGGGTAGAAATCCATGAGCATGGGCAGAAGAAGTGGTTTAGGCATCTTTGGTTGGCAGTGTGTATTCATTCTCTGGTGTTTGATTGCAATGGACCTTGGTAGGTGACTCGCAGAAGCGGCAGAAGGTGGCACTCTCTAGTGTAGACGCTCCTGAGCTGGTCTTGGGTAGTGGGACCCTAGCTTTGTCTCTCTCTTGTGCAGGCCTAGGTGTTTGGCTTCCTCAGTCGTAGGCAGTAGTCCGTGTTCCAGCTCCAGGTCTGAGGGCTTGACAGGGCTCTGGAACCCTTCCTGGGCCCCTGGTGTTGATATTTTCTGCTCTTTACAGCTTTCCTTCCTCCCTTAGCACTCTGCCTTCTTTGTACTTCCACCCTGGCTTGTTTGGCTGCCTCCTGTTGCTATGGTCTCATTGCTATGGTGACCGTAGGGCTGCTGTTGACCTCCGGTCTTGCAACTTCTGCTCCTTCAGCTACTGGGCAGCCGGCTGCCTTGATGCTTTTGTGACTCTGACTGCTGGATTCGGCTGCTTTTTCAGCCCCAAAGCCATTGGCTGCTCTGCGGTCCCTGTTATTACTGCTTTCCCGTTGCTGCCTCGGGGCTGGCAGTCCACTGCGGCTTGGTTGTTGCCCTACCGTCTCCGCTGTCTCCTTCTTAGCTCATGTTACCGCTACTGAAAGGAGGCAAGAAAAGACCACTTGAGAGAAGCTTTTAATTGGGCCTAATGTTGCAGCACCAGGAAAGGAAGCTCAGGAGGGTACCACTCAGCCGGTTCCTGTGAGCCTGGATAGCTTGCTTAAATAGCCAGAGAAGGGAGGAGTGTTTGGCACCCATCACTGCAATGCCCTGTAAGCACTAGTCACAGCAGTTTCTCTGCTCAGCCACCAGGGGGCGTGGTCTCTCTGGCCTTGCTGGAAATGGCTGCAGAGTGAGTCAAGTATAGAGTTCAGCAGAAAAGCCAGCAGGAACTGAGGCAGTATGGCGGTGGCTGCCCTTTCTGGAGCTGGGTCAAGCTGCTGCTTGTTGTGTGGATTTTTCAAGATGCCTGCAGATATTCAAACCATTGTCACTGGCATAAGGGTGGTCCTGATGGCTAGTTGGCCAGCCCTTCCCCGAACCCTTTCCTGCAAGGCAGTTAGGGCCGCCAGGCAGAGTTCAGAGGCTGTCAATTAGGGATTCACATTGCCCATCCCCCATGGTCTTTGCTTACTCCCAGGAAGATGAGCTTCAGGAGTGCTCACAGTGGGGACTTGAACACACCATTTCCACAGCTGAACAATTTTTAAACAGCGCTATAACAATTCTTAGCACCTACCTGTCCAGTTCCTTAAAGAGAGGCAGGTCCCCTTTATCTGTCTCAGCCTGCTAGGGAGACAGGTGTGTGAATAGACGCCGTGATTCCGAGTGAAGACTGAAGGTCAAATGTTCTTGGGAGGATGGAGTGGGGTGCGAAGGCTCATAGAGAGCTTTGTGGAAGTGGTGGCGGCAAAGGGGAGAAAGGGGGCTTTTCAGGGACACAGATGGGAAGGAGGTTGGGGTAGGAGGTGAGAGGAAAAAGACAAGACAAAGGGTGTACCTACACCAGATGACGATGAAGCTGATACTTTGTAGCACATCAGACATTGCTCTTAGAATTTAGGTCTACTGGCTCACCTTCTCATAGCCTGTGGTAGTTTGAATGTATTTGACCCCTCATAGTCTCATAGGGAGTGACACTATTAGGAGGTGTGGCTTTGTTGGGGTGGGTATGGCCTTGTTAGAGGGAGTGTGTCACTTTGAGGGCAGGCTTTGAGGTTTCCTATGCTCAGGATACCGCCCAGTGTCCCAGTTGACTTCCTATTGCCTGCAAGATGCAGGACTCTCAGCTACTCCTCCAGCACCATGTCTGCATGCATGCTGTTGTGCTCCCCGCTATGATGAAAATGGACCGAACCTTTGAACTGTAAGCTGCCACCTCAATTGAATGTTTTTCTTTATGAGTTGCCGTGGTCTCGGTGTCTCTTTACAGAAATAGACACTTAACTAAGACATAGCCTTATGTACATATGAGATGGGGGTCACTTGCCTATACTCACAGCATTGATTGGTCAAGGGCAGGGTCCTGACTCTGGCAGCCTCGCTCTGGGGCTTGAGTGTCACTGGCATACTCTGTCACTGTGTACTATGAGTCCATGCTGTCTAAGAGGAGGAAGTATGCTAGATGAGATCTGATGTGTGTGTTGGGGTTGCATGGTAAAGAGCTTTGTCTGACTGAATTGAGACCTTACCCTATGAATGCAGAAGGATCCTGTGCTGGAGGACCTGTAGTGGGTCTCAACCTTCCTAATGCTGCGACTCTTTAATACAGTTTCTCACGTTATGGTGACCCCCAACCATAAAATTATTTTGTTGCTACTTCATAACTGTAATTTTGCTACTGTTATGAATCATACTGTGAATATCTGATATGCAGGATATCTGATATGTGACCCCCAAAGGGGTCATGGCCCATAGGTTAAGAACTGCTGCAAGCAGACCCAGGCTTTGGAAAACATTGTCTTGGCAGCTCTGTTGTAAGCCAGCTGTGGAACTGCATAGGGAGGAAAGTGCTCAGGATTAGGAGAACCCTTGAATACCAGGGCCCAGGACTTGCCAGTGGTTGGTGCTGTGGCTTAGGTGCCTGTTGTGGAATATCGGTTACATTTGTTTATGCTGTGGGATATTTGTTTAATGCTGCAAAGATGTATTGCATTTTTAATGTTGCATTTGTTTAACTCTGTGATGCTGTGTTATTTTGCCTGCCTAAAACACCCAATTGGTCCAATAAAGATCTGGATGGCTAATAGCAAGGCAGGAGAAAGGATAGGTGGGGCTGGCAGGTAGGAAGAGAAATCTAGGCTCAGGAGGAGTGAGGAGCAAGAAAAGGAGAAGGAGAGAAGGATGCCAGGGGCCAGCCACCCAGCCACACAGTCAGCCACTGAGTAAGAAGGAAAGAAAGCTAAAAGCCCAGAGGCAAAATATAGTTAAAGAGAAATGGGATAATTTAAGTTAAGAAAAGATGGCTAGAAACAAGCTAAGGCCAGGCATTCACAAGTAAGAATAAATCTCCATGTATTTACTTGGGAGCTGAGTGGAGGGCCCCCAAAGAGTAAAAACAAACAAACAAACAAACAAACAAAACAACAACAACAACAACAAAAACCAAACCAAACAATTACAGGTGCCACTTGCTGCTGGCAGCCTGGAGGGCTGCTCTGAGCTGCTGCAGCGTGATAACCACCTCACTGAGATGCTGTGAGTCCCGAGAGCCCAGGGTGGCATGAGGAAGGTCATGTTCTCCTGACGGGACTGTTGCAGTGTGGACACATGCTTACATCCTCATACCCTTCAGTCTCAAAGATTCTAGCTGCTGTGCTAACATGGGATCTGAGCCATCTTGAGGACCAGCTGTGCCTCCCACAGGGAGTCCACAGCTCCTTCCTGCTGCACAGTGGCCAAACTCAGATCCTTCTTCTGTCCCCTACTCCTGGCTTAACACCTGGGCTCGCAGGTCCCCGGCTGCTCCCACGCATGAAAACGAAGTTGGTTTGCCCCATTCTCACCTCTGTGCCCAGGACACTGGTGTCCCATCTTCTAGAACACAGCTCATTCTTCGTGCTTCAATCTCTCCCCACAGACTAATTTCTCAGCCTCACCTTGGCATACTCAAGAGGTTCATTAAAGCATTTTCCCAACAAAACAGCAATCTTCTCCCCAAGATGAATTCTGCTGCCATTCGTGGAATGCAAAAACAGCTGCAGGCATCTTTGAAAACCATGTTTTCATTCTCCCCTAGTATTAACTTTTGCCAAGAGGCCAGTGATGGAGACCGTCGCACATAGCTGGCGTGCTGCTGAACAGGTATTTACCGAGGAGAACTTCTGCCTCTGTCTTTGTAACTATCATCACAGAACATCCCTCCGGCCCAGGACGAGGAAAGCCAAGAATATGAAGTGGTTTGTTGACTCTGAGAGTGAAACCAGCCCCTACCCGGGACCGCAGCTTATCTAGCTCAGGCAGAAATTCCTGACCCCTGCCACTCAAAGCCCACACTCCTGGATTGCCAATCTCTTGTCTTGAAAACGTCTGGTTAGAACAGATAGAGGTCTACAGAGAAGACGGCATCATCCGAGCCTCAAGTTATGCCTGCAAGTAATAATATAACATCCGGCAGGAAACCAAATCCAATCAGGTACCACACTTAGCTTTTGGTTATCCCTCAAAGGCTCATGTGTTTAGGACTTGGTCCCCAGTCTCCTGGGAAGAGGTAGGGTCTAATGGGAGGAGGTTTGCTGTGGGCCACAGGAATATCATAAGAACTCAGTTGGTTATGGCAAAGTCACTATCTGGAGGAATCAGGGAATTCCTCCAGAGGAAGCCAAATCCCAAGGAGTTTTTGGTGTTACTTGGCTTGTTATATATCAGCTGTATTTTGTTATGAAAATCATGTGTGCCTTCATAGTTTTCCCAATTGACTTTTCCCTAAGAAGGGCTAACAGTGTGGACTGATCACTCTCTGGACATACACATTCCAGGTGTTTGGAGAACTGCCTCAGGAAAGGCTTTCTCTGGAATCAGATATCTCCCTTAGCCACTTTCAAGGACTATCAGTAATAACAGTCCACATGCAAGTCTCCTGACTTAAGGTAAATTCCACAAGGAGACACCACCTAGGTCAGGTGGACGTTAAGTAACAGCTTTACACAATTTAGCTCGGACCCTCCTTTCTTACAGCCTTACTAACTTTATGGACCACTAACTCCTTACCTAAATTCTAGGATATTTAGATAACCTTCTGCACTGACAGCTATGCTCAGCCAGAACCCCAGTTCAAGCCTCCCTGTAATTATCATCATTGGCAGCATCTGGCCAGGTCCATCCCCAGATAGAGGAAAGTACCTTATCAGAGATACCTCTGTACTCTCTAAGAACAGACTTAAGCATCCAGGCTACCTGTTTGAGAAGGCCTGGCAGATGTGCCAATTAAGCCTTACTTCCTCCTTTCCCAAATCTTACCTCTGGTTCCAGATCTCCCTTTAACTATCACCAGAGGCATCTAGCTATATACAGGTTGCCTAGCGACTGAGCATACTTTCCCCCACCCTGCAGAAAAACGGCAGATAGCTTGGACAGATAGGAGCCACAGGAAAAAAGAAGGCAGTTTTATTTTCTCCTATTGACCTAGTAACTTATAGATTCTTAACATTTTCTACCAATCACGTTTAAGACTATAGTTGAGCACATAAGATTCCCTCTTCTTAGATATTACCTGAATTTAGCCTTTAGTTAATTCATTTCCCCATTGGTCACTTCCCTTTGGGGTTGCAAATGATAATTAACGGTTATTGCCTCTCAATGTGATTCTTATCACCCCTCCGTTTGACCCTGGAAGCCTGGCTTTATATACCAGGACTTCCAGGGCAAGAGGACGGAGAAGAGAAAAGAGAATGGAAGAACTAGATGGGTAAGAACTTGAGAGGAACAAACTGAGATGGGGAAGAACTAGATTGAAGGGCTAAAAGAGAGGACTAGAGGAATGAGATGGAAGATGAGGAAGAGCCAGATGGGGAAGTCCTAGCTGGGTAAGAACAAGGTGAAAAGGACCTAGATGAGGCAGAATTAAGATGAGAGAATTAAGATAGAACTTAGAGGGAGCAATAGATAAGTATAGAGAGAAATCAGGCAAGAAAGGAGCTAGACATGAGAACAGAACTGAAGCTGTGTATAAAGGATGTTATGCCAGAGAAATTAAAGCAAGTGGACAATAGAGCTCGGTGTGCTGAGATTCTATTTCCTGAAAATAGTCCTCGCCATTAGTAGTTCTCTCTCCTGAGCCCCTGGGATGTATAATATTAAGGCTGGTCCCTATAATATTATACAAGAGAGGTTAAGTCATTGGGAGCATCCCCTTGGAGGAGATACTGAGACTCAGTCCTACTTTCTACCTGGTCTCCCTGAGGGAGCTTTTTAGCTTTTTTTGTTTTGTTTTGTTTTGTTTGTTTGTTTTTTGAGACAGGGTTTCTCAGTGTAGATTTGGAGCCTGTCCTGGAACTCACCCTGTAGCCCAGGCTGGCCTAGAACTCACAGAGATTCACCTGCCTCTGCCTCTGCCTGGGATTAAAGGTGGGTGTCACCACCGCCTGGTGGGAGCTGCTTAGCTTTAACACATACTTTCTGTGGTGATGCTCTGCTTTGCACCTGGCCCCGGAGTAAGGAAGCTAACTGGGCGCGCGGATTGAAGCCTTTGAAATGACAAACTAAAACAAACCTTTCTTTCTTATAACACCTTTATCTCAGGTATTTTGTCATGGTACAGAATGCGAGCACACATGATAACATGAATGCCATCCGTGAGAAAAGGCAGGTGGTGCTGGAAACAAGTGTTCAGATACTGGACTCATCAAGAGCAGACTTAAGGCAGCTACAGGGGAAGTGCTATGTCAGACACTTGTGCCAGGCACCCAGGATGAAGAGTCAGCCAACAAATCATGGTTCTGCCCTTACGGCCTGCTGGGGGAGACAGGAATCAAATAATCCAGTTTACGTAGGCTCATTGCGTAAAGGGCCCAGGCTCTCCTTGCCTGGATCCCCACCCTAGCACATTCTTGTAGCTCTCCCAAGAATAACAAGGCCAATTCCTACTCCTTGAATCTGGCCAGTCCTTGCCCTTGGCCAACAGAAAGTGGCTAACACCGATGCTCCAGTTCTGAGGCAGTCTCCAGAGGCCTGTGCCTACCAGCTGCTCCTCATGGACTGTGTCCCTGAGAACAATTCTGGGCTGTCAGCCAAGAGAGGGATTGTTCCTAGCGGGACTCAGACTTGAGAGTCCAACCAAAATCAATAAATCCGCCTAGCTAGCCCAGCAAGTTCCACTGAGCTCAGGGCAGAGGAGCAGGACTGTCCAATAGACACAGAGCTATCTGAGAATAAACACCTAGTACCCGTAGGACTTGGTGCTGTTAACTACCCAGCATAATTGTGTACAGGTGACTGACACACACAGATCCATAATGCTGACTGGGTCAGTGAAAACTAAGGCTGCAGCGGGTACTGAGTGGTTAGCAGAGGAAGCTGGTGGAGTCTGTGAGTTAAGAGAAGCCTTCCTTCTCTGAAGAAGAGTTGCTCACAGTGGGGTCAAGATGAATACTTAAGTAAAGAAAAAGAGGACAGAGCCGTCCAGGCAGAGAGTGGTCTAGGCAAAGACTTCACGTGGAGGTGGTGTGGATGGGCTGAGGCCTAGAAGGAAGTCAGTGGTACATGGGAGGGGTAAGACAAGGCTGAGAAGGGACAGAGCGGGTGGTGGAGGGCCACAGCTTTAACTACTATCAAATATAAACCCAATGTCTTTAAACATTTTTTAAAATTGCATTTCACGTGTGCAGGAGCATGTGTGCTGTAGCACACATGTAGAGGTCAGAGGACAACTCATGGGAGTTATTTCTCTTTCTATGATGTGGGTCTGGGAAATTGAACTCAGGTTGTCAGGCTTGGCGACGAGTGCCTTTACCCACTGAGCTATCTGGCTGGCCCTAATGCCCTAATGTCTTTGAGTCTCTTCTTTGTAAGATGAATATGTTGGAGATATATATATCTCCCAAATTCTGGGCATACTTTAATTCCTATGTTGTCAAGGTCAATGACCTTTATGTGGAATTCTGCAGCAATACCCATGCTTTGGCCCTATGCTGATGCTAATAATTAAAGATTGACAGACAGTTCACATTGTTAATACTCTTTATATATTGTGGCAGAGACTTCCTGGGTCTCCCCATCCCCCCAAAATCCCCCCAAAATCTTTTCCTCCCCCGTTGCCACTTCTGTTTCCCCAATGCTCTCAGCTTGACCTTTGCAACAACACCTCTGTGTTTATCTCTTCCTTTTACCACTCAACTTCATATTCCTAAGTTCTACAGCATCATTTATACCTACTTAAAACAACTTACACACATGGGACTGGGAGATGGCTTAGAGATTAACACTAGAGACTAGGGTTTGGCTCTTCAGAACCCATGTAATTCCAGCCTCAGAAGGCAGATATGGGGATATCTGAAGAGCTAGCTAGGGACACAAGCTGTATCAGTTAGCTCTGGGTTTGATTGATAAACCCTGCCTCAAAGAGTAAAGTGGAAGAACAATTGAGCAAGACCCCACATCAACCTTGGTCTTTCACATGTATGTGCACACCTGTACATTTACATTCCTCCATGGCTGCCCATACACATGAGAACATACATATATACAAACACGTCACACACTATACATGCAAAGAAGTGAAAAAAAAGTGAAAGCTTAACTATAGGAAGGCTGCATCCTTTGGGGTACCATATCTTTAATTCAGCATTAGGATTCATCTTGCTGTCTGTATTTCATTTATTCTTCATTGCTGTGTGATAGTCCATTGTTTGACTTAACCCAGTGACTTTATCCCTCCAGTTATTGGGGACATTTTGGTTATTACCAGTGTTAGGTCCTTATAGGTGAAGCTGCTAGGAACATTGTGTGCACGTTCTGTATCTGTCCGGGGACCAGACTCGGTGGGTCATAGGGCCCTATGGTGGAACCTCATTGTGCTTTGCATCAGTAATTCTTTGATCAGTAGTGGCGTGGGGCACCTTTTCCATAAGCTCTGTCTGCGTTTCTATCCCACCATCTCTGTTTGCTGTTTTATTTTTCTTGTAGATACACAGGTATCCTGAACATAAGCATCTGCCAGTCATGGATTTGTTATCTTTTCTCCATTTTATGCTCTTCAAGGCATTCCTTTTGAGGAAGATATTTTATTTATTTATTTTTTATTATTAAGAAATTTTCTATTCATTTTACATACCAACCACAGATTCCCCCCTCCTCCCTCCTCCCGTCCCCCAGCTTTCCCCCCAACAATCCCCCTATTTCCAGCTTCAAGGAAGTGATTTTTAATGTTTTTAAGGCCTGCCCCAATGAAACAACCTACTTGTATCATTTTCTAAATTTTTGTTGTCTGTCAGTTTGTTTTTTTAGTCTTTATTTTGCTCAGTTTTTGAGAAACACTTTCAAGAACTATGATTCTCACGAGTGCTGAGAACTCCTGATCTGGTGCTGTTAGAAGTTGACTGCCAGTCTGTCTGAGGGTCTTGTAGTTGGGAAGCCTTCTTTGTCTGGCTGTAAGATTTTCAGCATTACTGTTAGTTTCCTTATGCACCTGACGTGTGTTTATTTTTGAGTTTTCTTCTTTTTTGACTTCTTGAACACGTAGTACAGTATTTATCTATCTGGAAACTTAACAACGATTTCCTCTACAAATGTTTTCTTCTCTCTCACTTTCCCCCTCTCCCTTATTCTGGACTAGGAAACACTGGACCTGTGCTCAGCCGTCCTGCTTTTCACCCCACCACCATCTCCCTCATCTCTTTGGACTCGCTTTCTCTTCACCTATTCTCTCTTCAGCGTGTCTCATTCTGATGCCTCAGCTCATTCACTGGGATGTTAACACCAGTTACTTTATCTCTCAAGAATTCTGTTTGATTATTTTTAATATCATCTCATTTATTCTCCAGTCTCCTTCCACCACATATATCTTGTAAGCCTTTTTTTTTTTGTTTGTTTTTGTTTTTTAATACAGAGTTTCTCTGAGTAGTTTTGGTGCCTGTCCTGGAACTTGCTCTGTAGACCAGGCTTGCTTGTAACTCACAGAGATCCGCCTGGCTCTGCCTCCCAAATTCTGGAATTAAAGGTGTGTGCCACGACCGCAGGGCAAGCTTTGTCTTTTATTTAAGAACAATTAAGCACAGTTATCTTAGGGTTACTGATGAGCCCCGCTGTTAACTCCTCATGAGTCTTGTTCTGTTATCTGGAGTGTCTGCTGACTTTTCTCTCAGTACACCTGTTTGAGTGTGTGCTGCTCAGCGTGCCAAGGTGTGTGTGTGTGTGTGTGTGTGTGTGTGTGTGTGTGTGTGTGTGGAGAGAGGCTGGTGAGCTGTCTGGAAAGGGCCACGAATGAATACTCTGTGTTTTGCAGGCTGCTTGCCAGCTCCGCTGTTTCTTTTCATGGTCCTCCTCCTCCTCATTCTTCTAATCACCCTAAACTTATTTAACAAAAGCAAGCTGTGGCTCTTGCACCTGTAGGCAGCTGCTCAGAATGTCTTTCTCCCAGAGGTCTGTGTGTCCTTCAGGGAGCTGGCAGGAAGCATGTGAGGCTTGGTTTTATTGTCCACAGGCTATGGAACTAGATTCCCATTAGGTAGCTTTGGCTCCCCTTTACCCAAAGTGGTCCCACAGCACCGCCCCCACCTCTGCCAGGCACATGGGGATCGGCACACACCTCCAATCTTAGGTTTGCCTTGGCTTCCAAAGCTCTGACTCACAGTTGCTAAAACGGCTCAGTTTTGTGTGTCTGGGATTGCTCCTGCATCAGCTCCCCCACGGAATTCAGTTCATTCGGATTATTTTCTTAGAGGACCACCAATTACTCTCCCACCACACTTAAATAAAAAGCAGAGAGATTTATTCAATGTGGTCATATTGGCAAGAGAAACAGATAATGGGGCCCAGTGACCCCAAGTCTGTCTTTGTGGGGGTTACTGGTATGCACTATAGGTTTAAATGGAGAAAGAGTTGGGGCAGTGAGCTAGAGGGGTGCAGAATTGAGAGGGTTAAGATGTGGTCTGGCTGAATGTCCTCTGTTCTCCATTTGGGTTTTAGAAGGTGCTTAGAAGTCCTTATTGGGGTCACTACTTCAAGGGAGTGGTCGGGTTTCTAGAAGATGGTCATTTCTGCTACAGCCTTGCCTCATGGCTAACCAGCCTCAGTTGAGGTGTCCTGCACCGTGGGTGACTGTGGGTTTGCAGCCATGACTTATCTCTGTGCCTTCAGCTCATGTAAAGGAGACAGGAGGAAAGGAAAGGAGACTCCTGCTCTCAGGACTACTGGGCCCAAGTGAGGAGACAAGCCGGTGCCACCCCCTCTGTGTCTGGACATCCAGTCTTAGGGGAGTTAGGGTGTCAGCTGATCTGGCCAGTGAGAATCTAGTGCTCACGTGGGAAGGAGACTGGCTGTAACGACTGAAGCACAGGCAAGAGCAGCCAGGTGCTCAAGCTGGAAGTAGCGGGAAATATCAAGGAACCAGAGCCAGGGCCAGTGATTAAATTTCAGGAGTCTGGGATGAATTCAAGCGGGAAGGATTGAGTGTTGGGCCGTGCCTGGGAACCGTTTATTTGTACCCTCTTGCCGTTAGTTAGTTAGTGTTCATTAGTTTTGGAAGGGCTGGCACACGTGGACCCATTTTTGTTGTTGACTTGAGATGGGCTCTTGCTGTCTCTGCAGCGCGGAGGCTTGCCTCAGACTCACAGTCCTGCTCTAGCTCTCAAATGCTGTCATTACAGGTGTGTGTCACCACACCCAGTGTGACTTTAGAGTTTGGCTCTAAATAGTTTCTTCTGAAGACATCCCTGAGTAACTAACTGTCTGGTGGTTTGGTCTTGACCCTCATCACAGGGATAGCATCTGTCCTAGTTGGTTGGCTCAGATCCTTTGTTGAGAGGTGAAAGGTGACATGTTGAAGAGTCAGTGCCAAATACAACCCCCTCTTTTGTGTGTCAAATTGAAGTAACTAAATCCAGAAGGAGAAACTTGTAGACTGAGCTACCTGAAGTATGTTTCCAAGTTTAGTGCTTTTTTTGTCTTGTGGGAGATGACCCTAACATCTTAAAAATAATGCTTGGGCCATTTTGTTAGAAGTTGTTCCTCTGCAGAATGTTAACAGAACAGTCATAAAGTTTTATAAGGACATACATACACACACATGTGGTGATATTTTATTTGTGCACCCCAATAAAGCTTATTTGGAGATCAGAGGAATTTGTCACACATGCATACACACACACACAGGAATGCACATACACACCCAACAAGAAGAAATGTCCAAAAGCAAAAAGCAAAAACAAAATAGAACAAAAAACTAGCTTGCTGTGGGACAATCTTTGTACACTGTAAATATATATTACTTCCATTGATTAATGAAGAGCTGACTGGCCTATAACTTGGCAGGAAGAAATTGGCTGGAGAGCCAGACTAGGGGGGCTCTGGGAAGAAGAAGGGTGGAGTCCCTAGAATCACCAGCCAGACTCAGAAGAATCAGGACATGTAGAAAATGAGGTAACAAGCTATGAGCCATGTGGTAACACTTAGATAAGAATTATGGGTTAATTTAAGCTGTAAGAGGTACTTAGTAACAAGCCTAAGCTATTAGCTGAGCATTTATAATTAATATTAAGTCTCTGTGTGGTTATTTGAGAGCTAGTCAGCAGTCTTGATGAAAAACTCCACCTACACTAGCTCAAAACAAGTACCAGGCCAGCAAGATGGTTCAGCAGGTTAAGGGGCTTGCTACCAAGCCTGACAACCTGAGTTTGATCCCTGGAACCCACATGCTGGAAGGAGAGAAGCTGTGGAGGTCACAGGATAATTTTGTGGAGTAATAAAAAATTTAGAACCAAGTACTTAGTAATGTCATTTTCCATAAGCTTGACTGTAAAAGTGCTTTACAGAGGGATTCTCACTGTGTATGGGATGAGGGAAGATGTAGGATCACTATCATCATTCTTTTGCAACTGACAAACATTCTAATTAAATTCCACTGCACACAGCATTTCATGGCAACAATTATGATTGACAGCATAGAATCAGGACCAACAAGGTGTCCTAATTTTTTTTAGGAGTACATTTACATTTTTGTTTCAGTTTAGAGAATTACATAGTTTTATTGTCATTAATAGGTTAATATAAATATTTTTAGGTGTAAATCTCCATTCAGTTTTGTTTTTTAAAAAAAGATTCATTTTTTAAATTATGTGCTGTGTGTGTCTGTACAAGGGGTATATGCATGTGAGTGCAGTGCCCACAGAGTCCAGAAGAGGGCATCAGATCCCCTGGAGCTGGAGTTATAGGTGTGAGCCATCTCCCTAGCTCTTAGGGGATTTTTTTGTTTTTGTTTTTTTAGTTAAAAAGGTTTTCTAACTAAAGTATGATATACTTGTTTGAGGGCATCTTCCTTCAATGACAGATGATAGCAGGAACTGCCTGGTGTGAGCAGTGTTAGGGCCTGTTTGGTTGTCTTTGCTTAAAGGTGAAAGCCATTATACACTTAAGAGCATGTGCACACAGCCTCTTATTTTTTTTTTTTTATATTGTCTCCAGGGGACTGGAGAGATGGCTCAGCAGTTAGGAGTACTGACTGCTTTTGCAGAGGACCTGGGTTCAGTTTCCATGGTGGCTCACAATTGTCTGTAACTCCAATTCCAAGGGGATCTGACACCCTCTTCTGGACTCTACAGGACATTGCATGCACGTGATTCACAGACATATATGCAGGCAAAACACTCATGCACATAAAATAAAAATTATAAAAAATTGTTGTTTCCAGGCATATTGTCATACACTCACTGTAGTTTAAATGCAATTTTTGTATGCACCAGAACAAACCCTTTATAGCCACTTCATTGCTATAGCTCAGATTCAAACACACAGTATCACTAAGGTTTGCCTTCATTTTTTTGTTAATTTAGTAGGTCAAGTCAGTACCAAAGATTGTTTTTAGACTAGACAAAGAAAATGTTCAGACTGTGGTATCCATCAATAGCATGGCTAGCCTTCTAAAGGGCCTGAGGTCCCTTCTAACTTAAAAGTTATCTATTCCTTAGCATCCTATAACTAAACTCTTCATTTCATATAAACATGTTAACTCTCAGGTTGAGTGGCATGCATGCAGTCCCAGCAGCACACTCAGGCACTACTTATGCTGTGAACTTGATGTTTACACCGCGAGTCTTGTCCATCTGTGAACGGCTTGTACTTAGCTACCTCCACATCCCACTACAAAAAGGACCAGCCTTACCTGGGGAACAGACCAGAAGGGAGGGTGGAAATGATGTCAGAACCAGAGGATGGGGAGGATGCTGGGGAAATGTGTCCTTCTGTACACCACGTGGCTGATGCTCTGGGGAACTCTCTTCTGTTACTTTTAATAGCAAATAATTTTATTGTTGTTTTGAGATAGGGTTTCTATATGTAACTCATGTTGGCCCCCAACCCATGATCCTCCTGCCTCAGTCTCCTAAGTGTTGGGATCACAGGGAGTGCCAGCTGACGAAGAAACAAGTGTGTGTAAGCTGTAAGGGGTGAACCTGCCTCTCGTCCTGCGTCTCCTTCCTCCTTTCCCTGGTGTGCTAGTCTTACATCAACTTGACACAAACTAGAGAAATTTGAAACGAGGGAACCTCAGTTGAGAAAATGCCTCCATAAGATCCGGCTGTACGACATTTTCTTAATTACTTACTAATGGCAGAGGGCCCAGCTCATTGTGGGTGGAGCCTTCCCTGGGCTGGTAGTCCTGGGTTCTCTAAGAAAGCAGACTGAGCAACCATGAGAAGCAAGTCAGTAAGCAGCACCCTTCCATGGCCTCTGCATCAGCTTCTACCTCCAGGATCCTGCCCTGTGTGAGTCCCTGTCCTGTCTTCCTTCAATAATGAACAGTAATGTGGAAGTATAAGCCGAATAAACCCTTTCTTCCCCAACTTCTCTTTGGTCATGACGTTTTGTCACAGCAATAGAAACCCTAACTAAGGCACCCGGTGATGTGTTGTATGTCTCAAAATAACTAAAAGAGAGGATTTTGAATGTCCTCCTAACAAAGAAATGGTGTTTAGGGTGATGGATATTCTAATTACCTAGATATAATCACCACACAAGGTGTACCCATAACAAAACAGCCCATTGTGCCCATAAATATGTATAATTATCATGTCAATCAAAAGAAATATAAAAAGAGAGGGGGAACAAAGACAAATATATGTGAATGAACCAAGAGTTCTGGAGAAACAGGCTGGTACCCAAAATGAGAAGGACCATAGGAAGCTGTGTATTCATCAGAATAAGGTCAAGGGTCAACAGTTTTTCCATCACTGCAGGTATCTACAACAGGACCGGGTTTTTAAGATGGAAGTTGCCAAAGAGGAGAAATATCGGCCCTAGCTTGCTTCCTCATTTAGTTGCTCTTGCTCATTGTCAGTGAGATTCTGACAAGGAGATCACTTCCAATGTCGATAGCTCCAGCAGGCAGGTCAGGAGATAGAGTGACTGTTGTACATATTAGGAAATTCTGAACTTGTGAAATGTGAAGAATGCATCCTGTCAGAGAAGATAGTAAAAGTCAAAGTTAAGAATTCATATGAACTCAGTCCTGTGATGGAATGATTAAGAAGTTGTTTTTTTTTTTTTTTTTTTTTTTAAACTTTATTTGTTTTAGGCAGTATCTCATTCACCACGGAGTCCTGGCTGTCTTGGATCTCACTCTGTAGATTAAGCTGGCCTTTAACACACAGAGATCCGCCTGGCTCTGCCTCCTGAGTGCTGGGACTAAAGGTGTGCGTCGCCATGCCTGGCTTGAGTTTATTGTTTTAAGGGCAGCACAGACTAGTGAGGAGGCTCAGGTTTAACAGGAGGTACTCAGTACACAAGGAAGAGAGAATGAAAATCCAGACAGCACCAGTTTTACCTGGTTTGCATCCAGTGGTGGGACTGCAGATGGCTCAGACCTGCTCCCAGTTCTTCATTTGTTGTTGGCTTTTAAAAGCCAAGGTAGGGACTGGAGAGATGGCTCAGTGGTTAAGAATATGTACTACTCTTCCAGAGAGCCTGAGTTCAGGTCCCATCACCCACATTGGGCAGCTCACAGCTACTGGTAATTCTAGCTCTGGGGATCCAGTGTCCTCTTCTGGTCTCCATAGGCACCTGCACTCATGTGCACATACACATATACACATAATTGCAAATTTTAAAATCTTTTTAAAAAGCCATTGTGGTGGCAGAAGAGATGGCTCAGTGGCTAAACGTGCACACTGTTTTTGCAGGGGACCCAAGTTTGATTTCCAGCACCCACATCAAGGGGCCCACAAATACCTGTAACTCCAGCTTCAGGACATCTGGCCCCCTCTTCTGATCTCTGTGGGCACCTGAACTCACATTGCAGACCTTCACACTGACATATCAAAAATAAAGTAAATGTTTCTTTTAAAAATATGTCCTAAAAAGCCATGATGTCATAGTCGCATCATAAAAATAGGCAAAGAGTAGGAGCTCGATTCCCACCCCTCGTCCCATCTTGCCAGGTGATGTTCATCATCTACCAGCTCTCCCGTGAGCCTGCTGATTCCTGAGTCTCTCCTTAACTTCTATACATCCCCTTCCACACTTTTGATGCAGTGTTATATAATTTCAGTGTCTCTGTGGTCAGTTCTCTGCCATATTTTCCAGCTCTTCTAATTAGCATTTGTCTTCTGTGAAGGCGTGGGATGTAACGTCAACAGGAACTGAATGGGTGAGATTCAGAAGCCCGCAGTGCTGGAGCAGTCACTCTGCAGACCATGGCGTGGAGCGTCAGACTGCAGGCGTGGTGGGCTGTCTGTGCACTTGGCTGGAAACCTGTAGGCCCCGGAGGCCGTGCATCCGGTCACATGATGCCATGGGCTAGTCAGTGCCCAGGGGCACTCATTTCACCTGACAGTATTGTGCAGCTCCCAGTTTCTCTGTCCTCATGTGAGTAAGGGCAGAGGGGAGTTTGACAGCTCATTAAGGCTCTCCAGAGGGTGTGGTGAGCTTGCAAGCAGAGAGAGGACATCTGTGGCTTTGGGTGGTGGCACTGCACACTGGTGTTGTGGTTTGATTCTGTTTATGGACTTTCAGTTTTGTCCCTTCAGAGGCAGGGAGATGGGGGTCCGTTTCCAGTGTGTGTGGCTCCCCAGAAAAGGCTGGGAAGATGATGCTTCTCACCATCTCCACAGGTCCCCGGACACAGAAGGGTGGGGAGGGACTTGGCTGGTCAGGCACCTGCTGAGTGCCAGCTCCTTAACTCAGAATCCTCCCAGGATTCCTGCTTATGAATAGTATCTCTGGGAGGAGCCTATATGCAGAATGGCGGGCCCCACTCGATCTGGAAGGGCGATGGCCTGTTAAACTGGAGTGTGAAGTGATGGACAAGGGGGGTGCAGAGATCACAGGCGACCTTGACGGACTGACTCCACAGCTCTTCCCAGTCCTACCTCCTCCAAGGACACACGAAAGCCAGGGTGTGATCAGTGGTGGAGGACAGGTTCCGTGTGGGCTGAAGGGATACTCTGAGGATCTCACATTGCACGGGGGAGAAGAAGGGCTGTGGTGGGCCTGATCTACCCTCAAGGAACAGAATCTTATCGATGTAGACATTGCTGAGCATGGCCAGGGCACACTGATTAATAGCTGACTTTCAAATACAATAGCAGTTGCGTCTCCTCATCACCCGCATCCGGGGCAGGGCATGCCTGCTACTTCTCCATCTTAGGATGCTCCTGTGAGTACGGTCCATTATTTTCCTTAAGAGAGAGAGACATTTGAAAAGTATGTAGGCCTTGAATTTAGGGGGAAGGGACAGTGGGCTGGGGTCTGAAGGGATGGGGCAGGCTGCCCAACTGCTACAGGAGGTGATATAATGGAGGTGTGAGGAGACAGCCTTGTACTTGCAGGGCACACGCAGGCTGCTGACCTGCACTGAGTGGACCAGCATTGGATTGCAAGCACAAGAAGCCTGGGTTGAGGTCACAGTGGGTCCCACCTGAGCAGGCTGGCTGGAGGAGGTAAGAGTCCTTACTGGGGAGACTTGACTTTGAGTGCCACTCAGAAGTACTGAAGGAAAGGCCAGGCACAGAGCACAGAGTAGCCTGTAGAGCACCAATTAGGTAAGAACTTTCCTTTCTCTCCTGACTCCTCTCCCTTCCCATGCACTTCAGACCCCAGGGCATGGGAGTCAGTCCCAGCAGCCAGACAGTGGGAGAAGTGGAAAGTGGATCAAGCCTGTGTGGCGCTTCCTACCTGGGTCGTCGGCTAGCCAGGAGTACACAGCTGCGGCACTCTGAGGTCTTCAGGGTGTTGATAGTTCTGGATGTCTGATGATCACACTGAGGGTGTGTGCTCAAGAATGCCCAGAGAAGCCAAAGGAGAACGTGGACAGCACACAGTTGCTGTAGACAGGACCCCTGTCTGCAGCGCACACTGCCTAGAGATCAGAACTCTGGTTCATTAGGTTCTGAGTACAAGGGGGACGGGCTGGTCCGGCATTGCCCATCATGGCACCTTCAGCTCCTGGCGCAGTGCCTGGTATATGGCTGTTGGTCCTGGCTGGGCAGGGTGAGTTTCCCATGGTGGGAGGGATGGAAGCCACCAGTCGTCCCCCCCCCCATGCGTTGTATCTGCCCAGCTCCTAATCTCAATTCTTAACCTCAGAGGGGTCTGGTGACTTACCCGAGGCCATTGTCCATGCCGACAAGCCACCAAGATGGGATTCAAGCAAGCATTAGGGTGCTTTTTATTTCTTCAGGAGATGAGAAGTGGGTTATGTAATAATAACCCTTCCTAATTCACAAGTGAACATCTTTTTCAGGAGTGGGAACTATGCCAGGCCGCTTCCTGTCCCTATAAGCAATACCTGAGATAACTGAATTATAAAGAAACAAAGCTTGCCGGGCGGTGGTGGCGCACGCCTTTAATCCCAGCACTCGGGAGGCAGAGCCAGGTGGATCTCTGTGAGTTCGAGGCCAGCCTGGGCTACCAAGTGAGTCCCAGGAAAGGCGCAAAGCTACACAGAGAAACCCTGTCTCAAAAAACCAAAAAAAAGAAAAAGAAAAAAAAAAGAAACAAAGCTCAGCCGGGTGGTAGTGGAACATTCCTTTAATTCCAGAACTTGGAAGCAGAGGCAGGTGGATCTCTGTGAGTTCAAGGCCAGAGTGGTCTACAGAGCTAGTTCTAGGACAGTCAAGGCTACACAAACCCTGTCTTGAAAAACAAAGAAAAACAAGATAAACAACAACAACAAAGAAAGAAAAGGAGGAAGAAAAGAAAGAAAGGACAGAGAAAGAAACAAGGCTCACTGGACTCACAGTTTGGGAGGTTTCAGACAGTGATTGGCTCTGTGGTCTGGTGCCTGTGGCAAGACAGCACTTCAAGGCAGGGGCCTGAAGGAGGGAGGGAGGGAGGAAAGTGGGGGAAGAAGAGATTGGGCCCCAGTACTTGTCCTGAATAGGCCTTCCAGTCATCCAGAGTTCCACCATTAGGTCCAGCTTCTTGGAATTTCTGCTCCCCACCCCCAGTACTGCCAAACAGACTTTAAGGGACACCTGGGATCCATCTACAGCATGGGAGGGTGAGTTCAGACTGGCCATGGGGAATCAGGCCTTGGTGTGGGCTTGTGAAGCAGGATGGGAGAGACAGGAGGCCACACATTGCTTTCTGGGGCAAGGGAGAGCAGGTTAATTTTGACGGTCAAACTGATTAGATCAGGGAGTGTAGTGGGTAGCCATTCCAGCGTACCCAGGATGTTGCTGTACCAAGGAGCATGTCTGTGAGATGTTTCCAAAGAGGAGGGATAGCATCTGGAATGTAGGGTCATTGTTCCAAGGGCTGGGACCTGGGACTCCCTTTCCTCAGCATTGTGTCCACGAGATCCATCTATGCTATTGTGTGTAGTTGATGATCTTCATGGCTGTCTATTGGCCAAGTTTCTTTATATTACTCTCAGTAGGCATTTGCTTTTGGTCTATTTCGAGGAAATGACCAGTAATTATTCTGCAGATTTACTTTTTTAGTTGCTTTTTTAGATTTACTCATTTTATGTGAGTGGGTGTTTTACCTGCCTATATGTGTGTGAGAGACACTTAGAAGTCAGATGAGGGTGTCCGGTTCCCTGGAACTGGAGTTACAGATGGTTGTGAGCCACCATATGTGTGATGGGAACCAAATTCTGGTCCTCTAGGAGAGCAGCCAGTGCTCTTAACCGCAGAGCCATCTCTCCAGCCCCTATTCTACAGGTTCCTTGGTTGGGTCTCTTGGTGCATATATATGTACATACCTATTAGCTTCATGCCTGAAAATGGGATGATTGGGCCCTAGGACATGTATGTGCTCAATTTTGCTAGATATCATGACACCACTTTCTAAACCAGATTTGACTTTCTAACTTTTCTTCCTCCCTCCCCTTCTCCCCTCCTCCCCTCCTCCCCTCCTCTCTCCCTCCCTCCCTCCCTCCCTCCCTCCCTCCCTCCCTCCCTCCCTCTCTCTCTCTCTCTCTCTCTGAGATGAAGTCTCACTGTAGCCAAGGCTGGTCTTGAACTTCTGGTCCTCCCATGGCAGCCTCCTGCATGCTGGGATCACAGGTGTGCAGCACCATGCTGGCGGCTGGCCCAGCAGTCTGTAAGGGTTCTGGTTTTCTTCCGGCTTCAGTCCTCAGAATGCGGGTCCTTCCAGTTGGCACCATGGATGAGCACAGCTGGAGACCCACCGCACTTCTCCATCTGTCTTAGACGATGTCTACGGGTTCACAGGCAGCTGCCTTTTTGCTGTCCTTTGTAAAGCGCCCATTTTTCTGTAATGCTGTCTTGTGGATTCATAGGACTCCTAAAGATGTTTTGGTGTGAGCCCTTTGTCAGGTCTAGGCTTGTGGCTTCCTCTCTTATTCCCTCAAGGACGTATTGAAGGACTACAATCCTAATTTACTGCTCTTTGGATCCTGAAGATCTCCCCTGTGCTGTTTTCTGGGAAGACAGCTCCTCTCCGCACCCCCCCCACTCCCCCCCCCCGCCCCCCCCCCAGCTGCTCTTGACAAGTTTGTCCCTTAACCTACTGTGCTTACACATTAGTGGCTCTGAGTCTTGTGCTTGCTCTTCTTCTTTCTGGTCGTTACTCTCATAATTTGAAATGAGTATCTCTCAAAGGAATCCTGACAGCTGATATCTTAAGAACTTGAGGACTGATCTCGCTCTGCTCTTCAAAATTGCCTTGACTGCGTTTTACATAAAATGTTGAGAATCTCAGTTTTCATGGTGCACCCTGTTCCCTTATGTATTTTTTTTCTGGTTTTACCCCCTATCTTTTTCTCTCTTTGTGTTTTGGGTTAAGTATTTTAAAAAAAGTTTTGGTGATTCTGAATTTTGGGTATCCTATGGGCATTTTTATTGTTGACTTGGTCTGTTGGTAATTAACTATTGCCTGTTTGTACGTCTAGTGAGTTTTTATTGACTGCTTCACATCTTATATGTAGGAGAATTGGAGGCCCTGGCTGCTGTTAGCTCCCATTCTTGGGTTAATCTTCGTTCCAGTCAGTGGCCAAGCTCAGGAAGATGGCCATTTAATCCAATCAGGGAGCCCCCTGATTAAAGCATTACCACAAGGCACTAGGAAATGCCACTAATCACTAGTTCAGCTTTACTCCCAGAAGCCCTGTGGGATTCTTACTAAAAGGTTGTGGCCCTCACCAGGCCTGCCCAGCCCCCTTGACAAGGATCTCGATAATCCAGAACAAGTTCAGCCCACAGACTGAGTAGACTTCCGCTCAGTTCCTCTGCCTCTCGCTTGGTGCTGTCCCTCAAGTTTCTTGGATTCTCAGCTATTTTCAAAAAGCATGTGTCAATGAGAAAAGGGGAGCCAGGTACTGGGCCTGCTTCCATGCTTCTTTGTCTTCTGCAGCTTGTTGCTGGAACAGTGGTTCTCTTATTTTAACAGTGTTTCTCCAGATTGTTCTAATGTGGTGGTTCTCAACCTTCCTAATGCTGCGACCCTTTAGTACAGCTCCTCATGTTGTGGTGACCCCAACTATAAAAGTATTTTCATTGCTACTTCATAACTGTAGTTTTGCTACTGCTATGAATCATAATGTAAATACTTGTGTTTCTGATGGTCTTAGGTGACCCTTGTGAGAGGATCATTCAACCCCAAAAGGGGTCCTCGACCCACATGTTGAGAACTGCTGATCTAATGGTTCTTGAACCAGAGGATTGACACAAATATGTCAGCTTTCTCTTACTGTAGCGTCATACTTTAAAGACTTTTTCTACTTAGCTTATTAATTCTTTCTTTACTGTTGCACAAATATATTCCAGCTGTGTCACACTGATGATCTGGAGTCCTTCAAAGGGGCTGTGAAACTTCTGAGCTCACACCAGCACACATTTCCTAAATTTTCCTCTGTCCTCAGGCTTGAATGACTAAGAAGCTCTGGATGCACAGATACAGACAGATATCTCCATACCTCACGTCACAGCCTTACTTTTCTTCCGGTTGCTGTGATAAACACCATGACCAAAAGCAATTTGGGGAGGAAGGCCAGTAAAGGCTTACATGTCATGATCATACTCCACAACTGAGAGAAGCCAGGACAGGAACCTGGAGGCAAGTCCCTCTCTGAACCATGGTGGCTTGCTCCAGCCTGTTTTGTTATACCACCCAGGACCATCTGCCCAGGGGTGGCACCACCCACAGTGGCCTGGACCCTTCCATTCAATCATCAATTGAAAAAAATGCCTACAAAATTTCTTCTGATGGAGGTATTTTCTCAATGGAGATTCCTTCTCAGATAACTCTAGCTTGTGCCAAAAACTAATCAGGACAGACACTTTGTGAACTTTCCTGAGAAAGCAAGAATTAGTTCAGTATTCATTGAGAACTGGTGTCAATTGTCCAAGGTGAAGTGGGTGATGATGGCCTGCATGAAGCTGTCTGAAGGACAGAGAGTCCTCTCTGGACTCAGAGAGGCATCAATCTCACACACACTCCCCGAGAGCTCCATCAGTAGAGATTCAGACTGTAAGAGGCATTGATAGACTAAATATTTTGCCATATAGTTGTTCATCATTATATTATACAGATAAATGGGTTTGTTTAAACTTACCATGGCATAGTATTGAGAAATGAATTATGGGATATTCGTATAATAAGAGTTGGCAAACCATGAACCACATGCTTATTTATTTATTTATTTATTTATTTATTTACATTTTGTGTGTATGAGTGTTTTGATTGCATGTATGTCTGTGCTCCATGTGTGTGCAGTACCTACAGAAGCCATAATTGGAGATAAAGAAGGCTATGAGCAACCTCCTGGGTGCTAGGAATGAAACCTTGGTCCTCTGCAAGAGCAGCAAGTACTCTTAATTGTTGGGCATATCTCTCTCTCTCTCTCTCTCTCTCTCTCTCTCTCTCTCTCTCTCTCTCTCAAATGTGTATGTATGTTTTGTCTCACATATATCACGTGTCATCACATGCACACCTGGTACTGGTGGAGGCCAGAAGTACTGGAGTTACAGAGGGTTGTGAGCCTCTATGTGGGTGCTGTGGAAGATCAGCTAGTGCTCCTAACCACTGGGCCATCTCTCCAGCCTTATTCTTCTTTCTTAAAGTGAAAGCTTTGGCACCTTGCCTGATTCCCTGGAAGAAGAAGGGAAACTGAGGCTAACGTGGGCTAGAAAGGTCAATCATTCTTCCTGAAACAGACTGGAAAATCTGTAACTTTTAATTCATTTTCCCCTTTGGTAACGTAAAAAAATAACTCAGAATTTAGTGCAAGTATCAACTCTTAATTTTAAAAGGAGGGAAATCGCCAAAAAAGTAATGTGGACACTCAGATTTTTAGTTTATATTTCAGTAGGATGTAGAGCTGCACATTCCAGTTCTTAGGTATGTGTACGGGGAAAAATAGATACCCTGTGTGAATTTTCCCCTACTACTGAATACTATTTGCCATTTTTAAATCCAACATGTCCAACTCCTTCTGTTGGCTTCGTGGAGAAGACTCAAGAAGCCATTTTTGTTGCATAGTTGGGAAGAAGAGAAGCCCAGTGGGCTCTCAGAGAGCTGCAAATCTGCACTGTGAGGCTCAGATGCCAGAGAGCTCCCTACCATTTCTTCTCTGTCCATCATGTCTTCTCACTGGGAGAAGGCCACTTGAGGAGAGCCGTGCACGCAGGTGTTGGCTCCGTTAAGTCTTCTCTGCTTTTTTCTTCAGGGGTTGGGAAATGTGTAGTCCCTTTTGGTTGTCAGCAATGGAGTTCAATTGAGTAGCTATAGCCACCAAAGGGAAATTTTATTATTAAAAATATGGGTGTCTTCTGGGATTCCCTCAGAGTGGGAATATAGCCTCCTCAGTAAAAACTGAAAGCAGGTTTTTTTTTGTTTTGCAGAGTCTGGACTCTCTCTCATCCCCTCTGTCTTAATCTGTGTCATCTCCATGAGAGAGAACAGGACACCGAGCACAGGGCTGTAGAGAGCTGGCCTTGCAGCACCTCTTAGAGATTTCAGCTGTCACCAGGACAGGCAATCAATCACCTGGTCCAGTAAGAGTCACATGATATCAAAGTGGATCATTGAAACTGTCCTGGCTGGATAAAAGAAAGTTCCAAGAGGAAGGGAAGGGGGATGCCTTAGGAACTGGGCCAATCATTCCCAAAGGGTTTATTAGATCTGAAAATGTTAAGAGAGTATTGAAGGCCTCATTAAGGGCTGCCTGATGCCTACATGAGGACATCAGTCTTCCTTTTAATTAAAATAGCACAGCAGGGGATTTCCAGGTTTGGTCCAGCATGTAAAGTACATAAAATGTTGTCATTCAGAACTAACAAAAACAAAAACCCAAAACACAAAAACCAAAACAAAACAAAGCTGAATGAACAGAAAAACAAACAAACAAACAAACAAAAAAAACAAAAACAAAAACAAGCCAAAAGTCTTCTTAGATCTAAGGTCACTGGAAAATCATGCTGCTGAGGCCCAGTGAGCACAGATCTGGTGGAAAGACCTGAGAGGTAGCTTAAGTGAGCCCTGGGATTTCTTTTTTCCTGAGTTTTTATCTCCAGGTGCCATAGGAGGTCCTCACAATGAGGACTGGAGGAAATGCTCCTGTGCCCTGGCAGGATGAGAGGAAAATAATCATTCTGAAAAATACCAGAGCATTCTGTGCTTAGGAGAGCTGCCTTCAGGAGGATCCACTTTATCAGAAACCTGCTGTGGAGGAAGAGATTCCAACCTCAGACCCCACCAACTGTCCTGGCCCATCCAATAAGATGTCAAGAGAAGCACTCGCAAAGCCCACAGCTCAGGGGCTCAGGTGCACCCAAAGATCAAGTCCCGTCATGGGGCTATAAATGTGTCTCCTTCCTCTGCAGATTCACCGCTGCATCATTAAGTCCATCATCCTGCCACATCCGTTATGTCTGCCTCCTTCAAATAAGAGGGCAAGAGGCTGGGGATGTAGCTTCCCGGTAAAATGCTTGCCTGCAGGAAAGTGGTCCAGGCCATGTGATTTTCAGCACTGTGGGGAAAAAGAAGAGAAGGAAGAAGAAAAGGAAGAACAGGAAGAGAAGAAAGAATGGGAAGGAAGAGGAGGAAAGGGTGGTGATGATGTTAATAATAATTCCAATTAGAACAACCTGAAGAGATGAAGAGATATAAGACCTGGATATAGAGTAAATTTTAGAATTGCCAGACCCAGGCTTGTCTTAACACTATGAATAATACAATACAAGGGCTTTCAGGGGAAGTAGACAACGTGGCCGGAAATACAATGTAAGCAGAGGAGGGGCTTTTTCTAAGGGAGATACAGAGAAGGCTAGAGGTGAAAACTTAAAATTCTGGAGCACAACGGGCTTATTAGAATTCTGGACATGACAGACCAAAAAAAAAAAAAAAATCCTCTGAACTTGACGATATGGTCTTAAAAACTTCCAGATAGAGCAGCCAGGAGAAAAGAATGGTTACCCATTCCCAAGTCAGAATATCCAAGAACTGCTGGACATCATGAAAGATATAATGACATATAATGGGGGCAGCAGACAGAGGGGAGGCCGAGGAAGCAGTAGGGAGATACTGAGGCAAAAAGGAGTGGGGATTTTCTCCAAATTAATGCCAGGCATGGAGCCACTAATGTAGAAGGCTTAGGGGGGTACCGAGCAGGATAAAGGCACAAAGACAACACAGGATAAAGGCTAACTCTAAACAAAGACAAGGCTTGAGGAGAAATGCTCAGCCCAGGCAGAAAAAAAAAAGACACAAGGATGCTCTCCCAAAGCACAAGGGATTTCACGTTGAGAAGGAACACTCTAGACGTGTACATCCTACAAAATTCTTCAAAAGCAAAGGAGTGTGACTCTGATAAGCAAAACCCTGAGCAATGTGTGGCCAGATGTGAAAGATGGGTGTGTTAGGAAGGTGTTTAGAGACATGGAAAACGGCCAGGTCTGAAATGTGAATCTCCATAAACACAGCAGAGAGAGAGAAACAGAAGGCAAAGCTCAGAAAACTCACTTTTCTTAGTTTTAATTGATCTCATACATGATAGTGTATTTAAAACAGTGACAGTAATAATGTGCATATGTCTTATATACACTTTATAAAAAATGCTTTATATGTGTGCATGCATGTTAAATGAAATAATTGACAGAAATACTATGAGGAATGAATGAGAGGGAGGAACTGGGTTAAATCGTTTTTTTTTTTTTTAATTTTTAAATTTTTATTTTATGTGTATTGATGTTTTGCCATGGGTGTCAGGTCCCCTGGAACTGGAGTTACAAACCACTGAGCTGTCTCTTCAGCCCCCTAGGTTAATTGGCTTTTAAGCTGCTTATACTCTTATACTTATGTGAAGTGGTAAAATGTTATTTGAAAGTAGAGATTCAAACTCAGGTCTTAGTACTTATGAGACAAGTGCCTTCCAAACTGGGCCATCCTCCCCAGTCCAGAACTGCCAGGCTTTGATGGAGCTGGGGTCACGGCACACAGCAGTTTGCTGTCACCCACACTTTCCTGAGTGCCTTTCATCATCATTTTCCTGGTGACGTTAGCTCTGCCCTCTCACTTGGTCTGTTTATTTGCAATTTTTGCTATGGTTTTGGGTAAATAAATTTTGATTTTTACTGTGAAAACTCTAAACAAAATGAATAAAATATCTCTGTTATTATCTGTTCTCAAATATTCCCTGTCTTCAAAAGATGCTGTTACCATGGAGATTTGTACTGCCACCCCATTCATGTCACTTGGATTCAGATAATCCCCACCGGTCCACAAGGGCAAATTTCTTTATAATTTTATCATCTCTTCTGAAATCTATTTTCTTAATTGAGTCTTCCTGTTTAAAATATGTAAACGTGTGGCTGGGGAGACAGCTCAGTGGGAAGAGCGTCTGCCGTACAAGCAAGAGGACCACATAAAAGGTGGATGCAGTTTGTAACCTCAGCTCTGGTGTTGGTGGCGATAGGTACATCTCTAGAGGTCATTGGCTGGCCAGGCTAGGCAAACTAATGGCATCCAGCTTCAATGAGAGACCCTGTCTCAAAATATAGGATGCAGAGCAATTGAGGAAGATAGTACACATATGTACAGACAGACAGACAGACAGACAGACACACACACACACACACACACACACACATACACACACATCTAGTAGGTTCAGCTTCACTTATCATAAAACTATAGAAATGGAATGAGAACCTCTTTCTTACCCCATTTTGCCCTTTCCTTTATATAGAGATTATGAGCTTCCTATGCATGTTTGCTATGGTTACCACAAGTACATACCCTTGCTAATTAGCATGCTTTGTAGGTGTGCACACTAACGGCCAGTTGTCTTGTCCTGTGTGAGCTCAGTGACTTGTTCGAAGATTTACCCACTGGAGAAGGCAGCTCCAGTTCCTCTGTTTGTTTTATAGTTCACATGCTGCAACTCACTCCTACTTATGCTGATTTAGGCCATTTCTGTGTGCTTTGTTTTCTATGATGATATAATGAATACTCAAGTACGTACACACGTGTACACACACACACACACACACACACACACACAAAATGAGCACATGACCATTTCTCTGCCATAGAAAATAGGAACAAACTGCTGAAACTGCTGGGTCATGGTAGCTCATCTTCATTGTTCTAGATCAGCAGTTCTCAACCTGTAGGCCGTGACCTTCGGAAACCACATGTTTCTGATGGTCTTAGGAACTGAGACACTGCTCAGGAGCAAAATTGTAGTTATGTAATGGCCACAAAAATAAGTTTATGGTTGATGGTTCCTAAGATCATCAGAAATACATGTTTTCGGATGGTCACAACCAGTAAGTTGAGACACACTGTTCTAGATGAAGCCAAATTTCTCTCCCAAAGTCTTTGACTGTTTTCTAAAACTATTATTTTAATCACACATATTTATGGAGCACTGTGTGATGATGCATATAATGTGTAATTCTAACTTTGGTGGCCCACATTCCCGTTTGACAACTTTTTATTAGCAGGCATTCATTTTTCTTCTATTTCTTGTATGACATTATGAAGTTTTGATTTTATATTAAGTCTTTATGTGAGGATTGAACAGCATGAGTGAAGGACTGCATTGTGAGTTTTCCTCTTGAATATGTCAGGGCATTAAGAAGTAGCTCTCCTCTCTGCATGATTCCTATCAACGTCTCCATAACTCTCTTCCACTCTGATAACACACTTGCCCATCTCTGACCCAATTCCACACTGTCTTAATTGATTATGACGAACAGCTTTCTGGTAAGCAAGTTCGCTGACTTGTTTCTTCAGAACAACTTCTCATTTACATCTCTCTGCTTTTTCAAAATGCGTTTCAGGATTGGTTTTCCCATTGGGATTTGGGGCTGCATCCAAGATCGCCTTGGAGAGGGGCCCTGGCCTCATCATGTAACTTTCCATCACTCCTGAGCATGCTCCATCTCTCCATTTGTCCCAGTCTCCCTTTCCACCTCTCTGAGTGTCTGGCAATGCTCTCCTCGGAGGCTGTGCCCACCTTCTGCTTTGCGCTTTAGTCACTGTAACCAATGGTGTTTTCTGTGCCATGCTCTAACTGACTGTGATCAGTGTGGAGGAAAACCGCGGATGCCTAGCGTTCTGCTCCAAACCTCCGTTGGTCCCCCCCCTTACTACTGCAAGTTTGTAAGCTCTCTGAGACTGTTTATAGAGAAAATCCATTAGCTGACATTTGTTACATTTAACCATTGCCGGCAACACCCTGGCTTTACTAGGAAAGTTTCTGTGGGTTTTACCACTGGATATGACACTTACTTTAGATTGGAGGGAAGGTATAACTTTTCACAGATAATTTTGAAATTTATTTGTATTTATATGTATGTGTCTGTGTCTGTGCACATACGGGTGTAGGTACCGGAAGAGGGAAGAAGAAGGTGATATCTCTCCCTAGAGAGGGAATTCAGGCAATTGTGAGACTCCATGTGGGTGCTGGGAACTGAATCCCAGTCCTCTGAAAGAACAGCAAGAACTCTTAATCCCAAGCCATCTCTCTGGCCCTGAGAATGTATAACTTTCAACTGTTGGATGGTGGGTTGGTAATATTTGCAACATGTTTGGAAACTATAGGTCACAATTCATCATTGTGTTGTAAAAGTGATTTTTAAAAATAATAATATAATAAAATAATAAAATAATATAAATAAAATATATAATATATAATAATATAAATAAAATAATATAATAAAATAAAAATAATAATGTAATAAGTAATAGTGATTTTTAAAAACTGGAATAAGATAATAGTATCAGAATGCATTACTCTTATTAAAAGTAGTCCTTGTTTATTAAATAGTCTTATGTCTTTCTAGCTATTAGCCAACCTACCTGTGTTCTACCTGTATGCACATACATGCATAAATGTTTATGCTGCATTTTAGCATAGAATATGTTTATATTAAATGTAAAGATGCATTTTATAAAGGGTCTGCATTTAAAACTTTAAAAAAATCTATATTATATCACAGTTTTAAATTTTGTTCTTCAGATTTACTCTAAATACACTATTTTTTTTACCTTTTTTTTTTTTTGTCTTTTACATTTTTCATTTATTAACTTCGTGTGTGTCCACATGCTCACACGTGTACTGTAACATCCACGTCATGTACATGTGTGGAGATCAGAGGACAACTTGAAGGAGTTGGTTTTCTTCATCACATAGGTTTCGGAGCTCAAACTCAGGTCAAAGTGTCTTTTATCTGCCAAGCCATGACATTGGCCTAACAAGCTTTTATACCTTTAAAATGGTTCAGCTTCAAAATGTTTTGTAAATCCTTAAGGTGAATCCTTAAGGTGATACTTACTGCCACTGTCTAAAGACATGGGGGAATTGAAGCAATAATTTTCAAGCTTACCATTTTATGCTAAATTCCCCCAAATTCTGAACCAATAGTACTAAGTCAGTATATTTGCCAGGAATTTCAGTCAGTACTTAATTTTTATGCTACTGTATTAAGATCAAGTTTATGCTATAGTAACTCCTGAAGCATGTGTGTGTGTAATACATAATGTTGCTTACTCTTATTTGCACATTTGATGAAGTATCTGACCAAACTGCTGATCTCTTGCATCTTTTTCTGTCTGGAGGTCTGTGTGGAGGCTGATACATTTGATTTTGCGGTTCTCAGACATTTTGTTTCTTTTTTAATATAATTCTGCAAAAACCTGAAAACAGCATCCCAATTCAGATAGTTCCCCTGTTTGGAATCTGAATGCCTATCTAGGTGTTGGACTGTTTCAGGATCCTGAATCAGACGCTTGAATTTCTCCACTTCTTTCCTTCGTTCTGTAGCTCTATCATGTTCTAATTGCCGGCAGCAAATGAGCAAATCATTAAGTGCTAGACTCATGGTTTAAGACTTCAGAACATACATCCTCACCGTCGCTGCATCTTGTCTACAAACCGCCTTTTCCCGCGTCCACGGATCACTCTGCAGCTTTTCCACGCACGCCCTCCCGCTTCCGGTTCAAAAGCAGCACGTCGCTCCAGCGTGGGTCCCCAAGTTTGAGTCCCGGCACGGCGCGTGCGCGTGCGCGTGCGCGCCGCGGGTCACGCGCTCGCCAACTCAAAACATTCGCCCCCCCCCCCCCACTCCACACACTCCGCCTTTTTTTACCTTTTTAACCTGTCAGTTTCTGATAGAAATGTTTATAAATATCTTAAACTTTGCTTATAGATTTTCCAGCTTTCTATATAATTTTGTGTATTTATAGATTTTAAAGCCATATTTTAAAAGGAGATAAAAATTCATATTTTTATATCTTCCTGGTAGATACCATTGTTATGTCAGGTCTTTTGATTCTCCTTAGCTATTGTATGAAATTAACATCACTTCACTAAATTTATTTGGCTAGAGATTGTGTTTTCTAAATATTTATTATCTATCTATCTATCTATCCATCCATCCATCCATCCATCCATCCATCCATCCATCCATCATCTATCTTTGTGGTGTGTGTGTGTGTGTGTGTGTGTGTGTGTGTGTGTGTGTGTGTGTGTGTGTGTGTGTGTGTGTGTGTGTGCGCGCGCGCGCAGGAGCTCATGTGGTGGTATGCATGTGGAGGTGAATAGACAACTTTCAGGAGTCATTTCTTGCTGCCTGTATTGCTGAGGTCTCTCTGCCTTCTGCAGCTGCCTGGTGGACTCTGGTCCACCTGCCTTGTAGGCTCCTGTATCCTGCTGATTCTCCAGCCTCCCCCTCCCATCTTGCCTTAGAAGTGCTGAGGTTACAGATGTGCACCACCTTGTCTCGCTTTTCATGTGGGTTCAGGGGCTCACACTCAGTCCTTGGGCTTGGTGGCGAGTGCTTTTGCCTGCTGCACTGTCTCCCAGGACTCTGGTTAGAACTTTCCTATCTTTCTGTCCGGATCTGTTTTCAGTATATTATATCTTTAACAAGTAAATGGATTTAAAACTCAATCCAATATGCTACCACATCTTTTGCAATGGATACATTTAGTTCCATTACAATTATTGTGATAAACTTTTATTTCTTTTGCATTTTCTCTTTTCTTTTGACATTTTCCTTCTGTTTTTCTACCACATCTTTTAGATTTTTCATTAAATTAGTATATTATTTTAAAAATTATTCTCTGTTGGTTGCTAATCTATCCCTTCAGTGTTTAGGTTGCAGTTTTAACACTTCTGATTTGAATTAAATGCATTTTAACTAACATGTTGTTATTTACCATTTTGGTCCTTCTAAACATAGGATTTTGTCATGCTCAATCAGTATTTAAACTTACAAACATACTTGACTAATTTTAATGGTTGTTTTATTGTTTCTTCTGTCTCCGCCTTTGCTGTGGCTTCATTTTTTTTCTATGAAGTGAAACCTTTACTAATTGTGTCAATGTGGATCCATTTGCCCGGAGTTCATTTCATCTTCACACTTATAAAAAAATCTTCCTTTTTCTTTTTCAAATTATATCTCTTTGTCTCTCATTACTCTGTCTCTCTGTCTGTCTCTGTCTATCTCTCTTTCTCTGTGATGTGTTCCTGTGGAGGTCAGAGGACAACTTTGTGGAGTTGGTTCTCTCCTTCCATTTGTATGTGGGTTCTGTGGATTGATGTCCCTAGGCTGGCACTGTGGGGCAGCTAGTCCCTTTACCCCATGAGCCACCCTGATGGCCCACCTTCAGAGTTTCCATACTTCTTAGTACTTTCCTGAAAACTTTACACAGTCACCACAGGCCAAGTCATTGCAGAGAATCCAGTCCTGCTGGCAAGCCTGGTGATGGCCTTGGCATGCCCATGGCCTCTTCATTCTGTGCATCCCTCCTCTCACTGTTTCCCTGAGCTCCTTTCTTCTCATACAGGCCATAGCTTGTGAGTCTGTGCTTGGGCTCATTTTTCTTTGCAAACCCAAGGAACCATGAATCATGCCAAAGCCATCTTTCTTGTCACCATCAAACAGTTATGAATCCAAACACAAAGATGATGTCTGGTGTGGTCTCTGACATCCTGTCTACTTCCTTCTAAATTTCCTGTCTTGGGTAAGGTGAAGGGCAGGGCTTGTCATATGTTTCCTTTGAAGGATGGTTGTGAATTTCTTGGTGAGCATTCTTTCTATGCATTCATGATGATGGTGGGTCCTCAGACAGCCAAGGAGAGGGACCCCCCTTACCCTTAAACAGTAACCAAGGTAGATATTATTTCTTTTCTTTTCCAGTCCCTTCCATTTCCCTTTCTATCTTTCTTTCTTTCTTTCTTTCTTTCTTTCTTTCTTTCTTTCTTTCTTTCTTTCTTTCTTTCTTTCTTTCTTTCTTTTTCTTTCTTTCTTTTTTTGGAAGGGTCTCTCTGTATCCAAGGTTGGTCTAGAAGTCAGCATATAGTTGAACCGTATACTGGTCAGCCTTGAACTCAAAGCAATTCTCTTGCCTCAGCATCTTGAGTTTTTGGATTATAGGCGTGAGCCTCCAGGCCTGGCTTGAAATGCCACCTAAATTAAAGATATCACTACATCGTCTTCTGGCCATAGTTGCCACTGACAAGAAGCTCATCGGGACCCTTCTGGCTTCTTTTGTTTTTGCCTTTTCTCATGGTGGCTTTTGGATTTTCTTCTTACCACCAGTGACCTGCACTGTGACTACAATGTGCTGTGTCTGTCCACTGAGAGTTCTTTCCATCAGAGGATGTCTGCCACCTACATCTGTGAAAACTCTCAGTTCTGGGCTGGCAAGATGGCTCAGTGGGTAAAGGTGCCTGTCGCCAAGCCTGACAACCCGAGTTCAATCCCTGGGACCCACATGGTGGGAGGAGAGGACTGACTCCCACAGTTGTCTTCTGACCTCCATGCATGCCATGAGCACACAGACAGACAGACAGACAGACACTCATGTACATACACACACACACACACACACACACACACACACACACACAGAGTAGGTACACAAAATAGGCATAGCATCAATAGCCTTAATATTAAAAAAAATCCTAAAAATTAATAACATGCTACCTAAGAGACTTAAATTCTTATACCAGTTTATAGACAAAATACACACAGCCGGCCATCCCAGGATGGAATGATGCTTAAGTTCACAGGCTATCAGAGCACTGCACATTAAGTAACAACAACAACAACAACAACAACAACAACAACAACAAATTCTCAGCTCTGGTTGGTTTGTTTGAGGCAGGCTCTCAGTTTGTAGGCTGGCTTTGACCTTGTGATCCTCCTGCCTCAGCATCCCAAGTGCTGTGACTACAGTCACCAGGTCCAGCTCCAAAATTCTCAGCTCTCCTCTCTTCTGATATCCATTGTCCATCATCTTCTCCAGCCTCGTCTTTTGGAACACCAGCCAGATATGTGTCAGAGTTTCTTAGTTTAGCTCCCTTATCTGTTAATGACCCTCCTAAAACCCCTTTACCACTCAGCTCCAGGCTGGGGGGGGGACGACGGGGGATGGGGGTGGGGTGGGGATGGGATGGGACTTCACAGCTGTTTATCAGTTGACTGCCATCCTCTTTGAAAGACAACTAGGACTCGCCTTATTTGTTTGAGATTCAGTTTTGAAAGTGAATTTTTTTTTAGTCACAATATATGTTTGTTCCTTCTCCCCTTAAAGCCCACCTGGTATTGCTCCACTCATGCCTGCTTTGTGTTGTGTTACTTCTAGTCACAATCAATGGAAGCAACTCCTGGGAACGTTTTAGATAAAGTTGTCGTAGCCCGTTTTACAAAATTAATTTTATCAATGAGTGTTTCATGTTTCAGTCAGTGATTTTGATGACTTCCTAGACTGTGCTCTTTAATATGAAGTTTCTTGAAGTGTACGGCTATAGTTTGGAAAATACAGTGTGACTGTATGGTGTGTGCTCATGTACATATACATGTGTGCATTTGGCTTTCTGGTCTCACCCTGTTTGTCTAGAACTTTGGAGCATTTGCTCTCTAGATCTAGAGGGTCTGTCTCTAGGATAGTTCCAGGTGGGGTTGGCTCTGTGGTGACCCCGGGGCTAGCAGTGGGCTTGTCAGACATCAGGTGGCTGCTCTTGGGGCTCTGTATCCTGGTAGAGGTCTGACTGTAGCAAGGAGAGACCCATTCCCACCCCTGGCTTTGAGCAGCAAGCCTGCCTCTGATCCACTCTTGCGCCCAAAGCATGCTATGTTCTCATTACACGCAGGAGCCAAGGCAGAAGCTGCCACTAGGTGCTTGTGGCCCGGAACACGTCAGTCTGGTGGCCTCAGACCTGTTCACCATTCTAATTCATTTTTGCTCTCGCCAGTGGGGATGTCGATCTTTCTGCTTCCTTTTCTTTGTTTTATCAGCCAGCGCCATGTGTCTGGAGTGAAGGGGGCAGATGAAAGCGTTCTCCAGTACTTCACCTGGACTGGAAGTCTGTGTCTCTGTAAAGATTTTCATGCTGATAGTTCATACCTTTAGCTCACACCAGCTACATGCTTAAAGTAGTCTATTTATTAAAATAATTTAGCTGCCATTTATTACAGAAAGACATTACAGCATCTGTATCGTTAAAGCAATCGTAAGAGGCTCTTTTCAGTGAGTCCTTCTGGGCTCCTCAAAGAGCTTGGTGTTTCCCTCAGCCCAGGGGCCTGAAGGACACTAGGATTCTAATGCTGAGCTAGGTTCAGCCAGAGTGCAACCTGTTTGCCACCAGAACGCAGCCAGCATCCCACACAGTGGCCAAGCAGCTTGGGGACCCCTGGGAGCCACCCGGTCCTGGCCCGGCATCCCGGCTCCCTTTGATGACTACTCATGGCAAGCCACACAACCTTCCAAGACCCGTTTCATATTAACGATGCCCCGTGTCTAAGGTGCCTACACACAGCACCTGGCACACAGGAAGAGTGATACGTGTTCGCCACAGCTATCATTATGGTTCAATCATGCTTTTAGATGTCATTAGCTTTGGGAAATCAAACAGCCAAACCGTGGGGTTCTGACCCAGACAGAAAGTCCATTTGAAAACAAAACAGAACAACAAAGCAGCCTTGCTCTTTCCCAGATGTCACGTGTTGTCCAGGCAATGAAAGTCACAGCACTCTCAGCCAC
Organism: Peromyscus maniculatus bairdii; assembly: GCF_049852395.1. Lineage (NCBI taxonomy): Eukaryota > Metazoa > Chordata > Mammalia > Rodentia > Cricetidae > Peromyscus > Peromyscus maniculatus. The sequence goes on from NC_134853.1 coordinate 138,965,501, forward strand.
ACACAGCTATAGTAGACCACAGGAAGGAATCAAACTCAGGTTGGGTTTTCCAGACTAATAATTTTAATCAAATTTGCCTTAGCTCCTGGTGGTCAAAATAGCACCTACAGATTTTTCCATAGCTATGAATCAAAAATCTGACTAAGAGAGAATATGAAGTTCCTGCCTTTCGCACCATGGAAATATTCTCACCTCCACATTATTTACTTTCCCATTTTTTCCCCCAGCACTTTCCACTAATGAAGAGACAGTTTCCTTCTTCACTCCCAAGTTTCAAAAATGTCCTGACAAACTGAAGGATGATGTCAACCTGAGAACTTTGGGGTGACGTGATTCCTATAAATACTGTCCTGTTAGACCAGGGCTCCGTGACTCAAGTGGCCTAGTTAAATGATTTAAGCTAACCTGTTTGGCCCCTTGGACTCATAAAACCAAAAGCCCAGGGATTCAGTTTTGAAAGGTGCCTTATTTAACTTGCTTTTAAATATAGCACACTCAAGCTTTGTGTATTTGACATGACAGGCACATTGACGTGGGGGCGGGGCTTAGCAAGTGTGGCGAGGAAGTGTGCCCAAACCAGCAAGGTGCAGGTGTGGCAATTCCTCTCTTGTTCCCAAGAGAGTCAGCAAGAGGGGGAGGAGAGGCCAGGGAGAGTTCTGCTGAAGGGAGAGGAAGGGTCGTGTCTCCTAGGACTGGATTCTTCCCACATTCAGGAGAAGGGTCAATGTCAGAATGTTGTGTGGGGCTGTAGGAACCTAGACATTGCTGTGGCATTAAGGACCTCTTCACAGACTTTTACTTCACTGTAAACACTGGCTGCCATGGTTAGCAGCTTGCTATTGCTCGGGCTTTCAAGGTGAACTCCATCAAAGAACTGATGAACCCATCTGGGAAGGCTGGGAGGCTGACCAGCCCTCTCCTGTCAGCCCTGAAGGTTTAGAGGGACTTTGCCAAGCTCCGTGGTTAAGTGGGAAACGGGGAGTTATCAGCTTTCTGGCCTTGTTAATTGCCAAGGAAGAATGTCAAGAGAATATCAAGAAGGGAGCCAAGGACAGAACCCAGGAAGGTCGGAGAACTTTATTTGTTTGTAAATGTGCAGACTGGTGTTTGACTTGGCCGTCTTCTGTTCTCTCGTGGATGCTTAGGCCCTGGGTTCTATTCTCCAGGGATGGAAGTCTGGACCCATCCAGAACCTCCCACTGGAGTATGTGTCCTCCCAGCATGCTCTCTGCTCCTGTTTGATGGCGCTCCCTGCTTACAGACTGTTTTCTGGTCTGTGTTCGGAAAACTCCTATTGCTGTGGTCCAGATCGGCAGTGGGTGTCCCAAAGACGCTCATGTGGGTCCCTGGGAAGGAGCGATGACAAAGACAGCTAGCTCATCTGGGTGGAGCGGCTGCGCAGCACCGAGAGCCGCCGCCGTCCTTGGATGGCTTGGATGGACTTAACCCCGCCACTCGCTTATTCTGCAGTGCTCGGCAAGTTCCCCAACAGAAGCTGTGCGAAGTTATTTTGAGAATCAAATAACTTAACCTACATTTGCATGGGCGCTGCTCTGGAGCACACAACAGATGCTCTGGCGGTCCCGAATCCGCTTTTCCTCCCCTCTCCCCCTTACCTGATATGCGATAGCCCATGTCAGTACGCTTGGTAGAATTTATTTGGGGATGGAACCCCAGCTTAATCAAGACAAACGACAAACAGAAACTCTGGGGCTCATTTTCTTGTGTGATTGCAGAAGCCATGCCCAGTTCCATCCAGGGTTCCCACAGTGTGTGCAGATCCCAGTTTTCCTCTTTTCTTTTCTGGGCTCTGCTTTTTCAGTGATTATTTAGTTCCCAGGGTTATTTAGCCAAGGTTCCAGAATTTTATCCAATTAATTTTCATCAGCCTGGCTTAGGTCCCATGCCCATCCCTGAGGCCTGAGAGGAGTAGTGTTCTGAGAAGCGTGTCTCTCTCTCTCTCTCTCTCTCTCTCTCTCTCTCTCTCTCTCTCTCTCTCTCTCTCTCTCTCTCTCTCTCTCTCTCTGTGTGTGTGTGTGTAACTCCTCTGAGCTGAGGGTGGGAGCACCCTTACCCAGTCCATCTGTACCAAGAGAAGTCAAGAGGTGGATTCTCAAGGGAACTCAGGACACTGTGACCAGAAGCAGATGAGCCGGTGATGGGCTGAGAAGACCACCAGGTGTCTGGCATCGACTTAATTGCAGTGAGGCAAGACAGGCATTTTCTGCCTGGTGGGCTTTCTAAGGTCCTAGCGGAGTGGGCAGGCGTCTCTTGGTTTGGGGCTTCCTCATTGTTTTACCGGTGCAATGGATCGGGAGGTACAGTTGGGGGATGGGGGGACCCAGTGAGCTCTATGAAGTGCTGGGGTTATGGTGTTCCTCCCAGTGTCCTGGAAGGAAAGAGCAGGCAGTCAGAGGTCATGAACATGGGGACTGTTGACACGCTCTGTAGTTAGGCAAGGGCCAGTGGTGCCTTCAGCATCCGGCCTGAGCAACAAGAAGGAAGGGAGTCACTAGTGGGATTTGGAGTGATGGAAGGGGGTCTAAGAGACTGAGCTTGACCTGGGAGAAGAGCGGTCACTTCCTGCCTCAGGCAAGGTTGGAAGGAAACCAGAGAATGCATATCGCAGCCCCTCTGTTCCCTTTTTCCATGCTCACACCTGCACATCCCATTGGCTAGCCCGTGGCAGAGTGTGAGCCCAGGTGATGTAGTTCCAGAGCAAGGCCAAAGGCAGAGAGTGGAGAGGCGCCAGTGAGGCCCGACTGTCCTGTGAGATTTGCTGTTTTGGAAGAAAAGACACTTGGCTTGTGATCAGTGGTGCTGGGAGTGGGAGTTTAGTCAGCGTCTCTGGCTAAATTCTGATTTATTCTCCTGCTTTTGGAAATGTAATAATCTCTCCATCAAAGCTCTATCTATCTGCCAAAATAATGCATGTCCTTTTGTACAAACGAAAGAATTACAGCTATTATGCAAACACTGAAAGGGGACCACATTTGCATGCAGAGAGGAGAAAAAGAAAAATCCTATTTGCAATGAAATTAATGATACCAACGTGGCAAAGAGACGTATGGGCACCCATTTAACACTTGGACAGGAACAGAACGAAGTTTCCTTGCCAACCCTGATGAAGTAATGGGGCCAAAAAGAAAATACTCTGAAATAGAGGCCTGGCTGGAATAAACCGGAATTGGGAATTTCTGGCCATTTGAAGACACCCTCGTCCCAACAAAAGATGGAAATAAAGGTTCTTACACAGACTAAGCATGAATATTAATGTTCTAGATCTGGTGCCTGCACCAAGTTCCTCATTAAGATGGGCATCGTCAGAGAGCTGTGAGCAGGCAGGATCTGGGCTGCTGGGTGGCCTGAGGAGGATGCGCTTTGCATCTGAAATGAGAAGGCAGGTAGATGGGAGAGGCTTAGAATATGTTTGAGTTCTGTTACACGGTGATGCATGATCACCAGGAAATAGGAGCCCGATGGATAAAGAGAATGAATCATTTATTCTGAAGAGGAAAGCTAAAGTGTCCCTGGAGGATATTCCATTCCTAAGAGGCTCCCCTGCATGTCAGTCCTCAGGTCATTGGAACACTCCCTGGGCATCTGGGGTCAGGACTGAGTGCACCCCATGTAGTCTCTTCTATCATCAGTGCTCAGCACAGAACAGGCACACTTGGGGCATGTTGGATTGAGGGCCTGGGGAAATGGTTCTGTGGGTAAAGTGTAAGCATGAGGACCTGAGTTTGGATCCTTAGAACTCACATAAAGTGGATATTTTAGTAGTCCTACAGTGAGGTGGGAGTCTGAGACAAGAGGATCTTGATTGCTTAGACCATCCAGGGCTGACTTAAGCAGTGGTGAACACCACAAGATCCTGTTTCAAACAGGGTAGAAGGTGAGGATGGACACGAAGACTTTTCTCTGACCTCCTCAGGTGCACCATGGCATGTATGTGCCTGTAGATGGACACATATGCACACACTATAAATAAAAAGCTTAAAAAATGTTGAGGAACTAGAGGGATGGTTCAGTGGTTAAGAGCACTGGCTGTTCTTCCAGAGGACTTGGGTTCAGTTCCCTGCACCTACATGGCAGCTCAAAACTGTCAGTAACTCCAGCCACAGGGAATATAACACCCTCTTCAGGCCTCCTGGGCACCAGGCATGCACACAGTGCACAGACATACATGTAGGCAGCACATCTATACATACAAAATATTTTTAAAAATTAAAAACATTGAATTGAGAGATACAATAATCAATGAATCATGGAACTCTAGTGTCCCAAGTAGCTACAGAGATAACCAATTATAATGGTTCTGAATGAATACATGTACCTAGGATGGGAAGTTGGGCAGGGGTGACTTGGAGAAGGATAAGGACGGTGAGGTCTATTTGGCTATCAATCAATCCATTCACTTCTCCAGTCCCACAGCTTACATAGGTACTAAGATCCAGCCAGAGGGATTTTTGTTTTTGTTTTTGAAGCAGTGTCTAGCTATTTATTCCAGAATGGCCTCAAACTTACAATCCTCCTGCTCCAGCCTCCTCTGGAATTCTGGGATCACAGGTATGCACCATACTTAGCTTGGGAACTTTATATTTTTAGATGCTCCTGAGGTGACATCCCCCTTACCAGCTGGAAAACCTTGCCCAATGCCCACAGCCCACTCACCCCCCAGTCCTTCCTGCTCCCATAGCTCAGCTGAAAACAGCTGCTCTTCATAGTTGCTTAGCAAGTGAAGTCCCAGGACTGCTCAGAAGTCATAGTGATGGTTTGTCTCCCAGGGCCCCACAGCCAGGCCATGCAGGATTGCTCCAGAGGAAATGGTGATGGACTTTCCTCAACCTCTGCTTCTCCAGCTCAGAATCAGGGTAAGGACTGGCAGATGACCTAGGTCAGGACTTGTTGGAGACAGGATGTCATTAGATGGTGAGACCAGCCCCTGGAACAAGTGTTGGGATTCCCTGGCACTTCCCCCACAAGTATGAAAAAGGTTGCATGCTCAATGTGATTAGAATAAAATTGGCCCCCATAGGCTCATATATTTAAATGCTTGGTCAGTAGGGAATGGTACTATAAGGTGTGTCATTGTTGGGGTAAGTATGGCCTTGCTGGAGGAAGTGTGTCACTGGGGGTGGGCTTTTGAGGTTTAAATGCTCAAGCCAGGCCCAGTGTCTCTTGTTCTCTTCCTGCTGCCTTCAGATCTGGATATAGAACTCTTAGTTACCTCTCCAGCACCATGCCTGACTGAGTGTTGCCATGCTTCCTGCCATGATGACAATAGACTAAACCTCTGAATGTAAGTCAGCCCCAATTAAATGTTTTCCTTCATAAGAGTTGCCCTGATCATGGTGTCTCTTCACAGCAATAGAAACCCCAACTAAGACACTCACCTTCCCAGGTTGAGTCAGATTCCATGTGCCTCTGTGGAGGCAAACAGAGCTTCTATTCTAGAAGCTTTCCCACTCCCGCTCTCACCAGGATTCCACAGTCTCTACACAGGAATTACCCTCATGATCATAGAATGTACTGGACTAAAAGACTGCCTTTCACCTCCTCCTCATCTGTAAAGCCAACAGAACACTGAGATTACTATTTTCCAGCTTAAGTAGGGTAGGATATGGAATCATTAGAAGCATAGATACTGTGAGTATACAAACCTAAATGGTATGGAAAACACACACACAACACACACACCACACACACACACACACACACACACACACACACACACACACACACACACAGAATGGTTGGATTCTGGAGCCAGATAGTGTGAGTTGAAATACATCCTATCACGTACTAGTTATGTAACATTTGGGAAATCAGTTTTCTGTGCCTTGGCTTCTTCATCTGAGAAATGAGATAACACCCTTGACTTCATGAGGTTGGTATAAGGATCAGTGAGGTACTCTATGCAAAATTCCTAGAACAGTTGCATACAGCAAGCACCAACTAATGCAACCTCTTATTAGCCTATCAAAGATGGTAGGCCTCAGGAGAGATGTGGCAGGTGGTAACTGTTCCTGCTTATTACAAGGCTGTGCACTGTTTAATAGCTGAAGATTGAAAACTGAAGCTGTCTTAGTTGTACGACTCTGGGTCAGGCAGAGTCTCTTTGAGAAAGGATGGCGTGTTTCCATAGGCATGTTGCTAATATATATTAGTGTGATTTTTCATTTCTTGAATCACAGAATCTTGAGCACTGGGAAAGAGCTTACAATTCATCTTGGTCTGAATAGAGAAGGAACTGACTTGCTCAAGGTTGCCCAGCTATCCGTGGCCTGGCCTCTAATTGCTAGGGCAGCATTCTGCCTGCTCATCACCATAGTTACTGTAACAGAGTGCCTGGTGATATATTTTATATCCACATCTGTAATGTACAGAGTTATATCCACACGCACAGGCATTGAGGTAGACAGCATGTTGGGCCTGTGAGGAGCCACAGGCATTTCATTGCTATGCACCTTGTTTTCTTCTTTGAAGGGAGGTGGGGAGGCTGTGTCCATGCAGCGGGCTCCTACCTACAACCAACAGAAAGAGCTTGGGTGGATCTGAGCCATCAAGAATTCAAAAGAAGGTTACCAGGCAGCTGGGAAAGCATGGGGAGCAGGTGAACCAGGCTTGGGAAATCCCAGCCAAGGTGAGACAGTCGTGAGGACACTGCGGGGGAGGGGGGGAGGGTGGGGGAAGCTGCTCTCCAGACATGCACAAAGCTGCTGCCACTGGGCTCTGACCCTTGGTGGCTTGGCTGCTCTGAGCGCTGTCCATCCCCTGCATCTTTGCTTCACTCTTATTGGTTCAGAGCTTCAGCACAAGTATCCCAGGAGCTGAGCTGGGTCAGACACCTAAGAGCCAGGGTGAGGGGAGTGGAGGTGATGGTGGGATGTAGAGATAAGGTACCCAAGAACAACCAAGAACTACAGAGGAGAATCTGTCCCTTTGTGTCCTCTCTAGATAGGACAGTGTTTGAATGCTGGGTAATTAAAAAAAAGTGAGAAAGGTTTATGGCCAGCAGGAAAGTTCTGAATTGGCCTATGGCCAACTGCCCAGCCTTCACACCTTCCTGGAGTCTGCACCTGTGCTCTGCCTGCTTTCTTCATTCCCTGAGAGAGGAGAGAAGATGGACTGAGCGAGACCACGGGGTCAAAAGATTTCCCCCTTCTGTTCATCTCTGTCACTAGCAGGGCATCCCTGAAGACCCCGAGTGTCTTCTATATGCTTACTATTGTTTTCTTGTGATAAAGGCCACGTTACATAAAAGTCACCATTCTGGCCATTTTAGAGTGTGTTATTCAGTGCCACTTAGTAGACTCACTGTGTCTTGTGACCATTGCCACTGTGCCATTCCAGAATGCTTCTGTCACCCTAAAACAAAACCTGCGCCCCAAAGCACTTGCTTGCTGCTGGAGCTCCTGGAAGCAAATCTTCTGCATTCTGTCTCTATAGATCGGCCTGTTCTAGAAATGTCACACAAATGCAACAGGACACGAAACTGCCTTACCATTGTGTCCCCTCCCTCACCCGTCTCTTCTCCATTTGGCATCTCACACAGCAAAGGTCAGTTCCTAGGCCCTTCCCTGAGGCTCACAGGTGGGAGGGGAGGCGGTGAAGCCAACAGGAGACTAAGGAAATCCCCAGACAGGGAAGGGAATGACTCAGTCAGTAAAGTGCTTGCCTTGCAAACATGAGGAACCCGGTTAGATCCCCAGAACTCAAGTTAAGAAACATTGTAGTGTGCACTCCTGGCCCCGAGGAGGTGGAGAGGGGCTGATCCCTCAGGGCTTGTTAGCCAGTGAGAGAAAAGGCAGATGGCACCTGAGGGATGGCACCCAAGGTTGTCTGTCCTCCAGCCCAACACACATGTGCAACCACCCTCCCTTCCAAAAGAATCCCTGGACAGACGACTAACTGGGGGTCTGATTAATCACAGAGCAGGAGGTGGCTTGTGGGAAATTCCAAGTGAGTTTTACCAGAATGGCGGTAGGTCAGGATGGATGGGAACAACATCAAAACACGTTCAGGCTGTACCACTGGCCTCTGCATGCCCTGCCTTCTCCATTCTGTCTTCCAGCATGGAGGGAGGACACTGAGGACGTACCTGGTCTTCTGAGGCTCAGGCAGTGAGCAGGTGCACCATAGGACCTTCCTTTCCCTGCGGCCTCCCAACAGCTTAACTAGAAAGAACACAGGTTGGGGGCTGTACCAGCAGCCAAGACAGTAATATTAGCCAGGGTGACAGGACATTGCAGAGACCCCGGAGTACAATAGCTTAAAGAAGCTGTAGGTGTGGGCTGGAGAGATGGCTCAGCATTTAAGACTACTTGTTGCTCCTGGGGAGGATCCAGGTTTGATTCCAGCACTTATATGGTGGCTTCTATCTTCCATACCACCAACTCCAAGGGATCCAATAACCTCTTCTGACCTCTGTGGGCACCAGACATTCACGTGGTGAACATACATGTACACAGGCAAAACAGTCATACACGTACAACAAACAAACAATTAAGAAACTCTGCCAGGTACTTGTTTCTCATTGGACAGTTCCCTGGAGTGAGTCGGGCTGGCAGGCAGCTCTGCCTGCCACTGTTACCCAGGCTTCAAAGAGGTCTCTGAGGGGTTGCCTGGGAGGCTCAGCTGGTGGGCTATGAAGTGGTCCTGTACCAGGCAAGGCTGAGCTCACCAGAGGGAGGCTGCGTCACTTCTGCAGCTACAGCCAGTCTCCTCCAGGTCAGCTCTCCTCTGACATTCAGGCATGGAAGGTCTCAGGTGGGGGTCCTTGAGTTCTGACACCACCTTCCTGGCCCTACCGGATATCAGTAACTCAGTGTCTAGGGATAGCCCTCGCAGGGATCTCTGCAATGTCCTCAGCCAGCACCCAGATGTGTAGGGACAATGGTCTGGCTGAGGTACTTGGTAGAGAAAAAGGTAAATTTAGAGAAAATGGTAAAGGAGGAAAGCCATGATTATTAGCTCTGGACTCATGGCAAGTGACTGGAAACCATTGCCACCATACTTCCCTATCTACACACTCCTTTATGTCTGCTTTATAGAAAGAATACTGCTGGTAGCCAACTTTGACATTTAGGTTCCAGCTCAGCCACCTGAAATGGCACTGTGCTTGGGATGCTTGCATCTGCCTGAGCATGGGGTAAGGTTTTCACCTTAAACAAAAACAAAGCTGGAAGCCAAAGGCATATAGAGCGGGCTGGACTGACCGCATAGGTTCAGCTCCTGTATTGATCTTTTCCTCCTCTGCTCATGCTTTTTCTGGGCAGCTGACCCCATCGGCTCAGCCGTTTGGACTTTTGTGAGGGTGAACTTTCCATTCATATCAGCCAACCACAGGCTGAGGCTGGGTCTTGCTCATCTCTTCTTCCTCTGGGAGGGGATGGATCTACACCTTTGCTGGTTACTCAGGGCCTTGTCTCTCCTGCCCAGGCCTCTGTAAGCGGTCTGTCATTGAAGTTTCTTCATTTGGGTCATATGGGGGCAAACTGTTCCCTATGGAACCAGATCTTCCCCACCCCGAACTCCCGAACAACTCTAGCAAAGGGGCACTGAGTGTCCCACTTGTTGCAGGGCATGAAGACCGTCTTTGGCATCCAATGACTCAAAACTGGGCTGAGGACCTGCCATTTCCAGGAATCATGTGAGGCCAGAACAGAGGACAGGAACCAGCTCTGTGCTCCTGTTTCTCTATTTCAAGGAAAGCAGCCAGCAGTCATTCCACCTTACCTCAGAACATGATCCAGGTGTCACTGCACAACACCTCTCAGGACCCCCCTCCCCCATGCTTCAGACATGGGCACCAATGATGACTGCATGTCCACATGCATTATTTTAGCAGGGCTGGAATCCAGGGGCCAGGAGGGAGAAACTAGTGTGGTTTGTCAGACAATTTATACCAACCTCAGGCTTCCGTGGAACTTAATCCCTTTAATTAAGTGACTGTTGGCCGCTAAATAACCATCCACAGTCTCTTTCCTCTGTGTCCTGTTGATATTGATAAACTAATGTGTGCTCTGGAGTTACTGGCTAATACATTATCACTTCTAGTCTCTGAAGGTGGCCAGTGCTGGGAGCGCAGATGTGAAAGGATGCTGGCCAGGTTAAGTGTAGGGTTCAGAGCTCAGATCTCATGGCTTGGGCCAAACAGTTTGAGTGGAAGGGGTCAGAATCCAAGTAAAAGCTCCAAAGCCTTGACTCAGTTTCCTGTTGGACATTCTACTAACTCACATGGCAAGGAAAAGGAATAAAATGACTTTAACAAGATACAGAACCAGACTAGGTGCCTAGCAAGGATGAGCGGATAAAGAAAAGGTAGTGTGTATACACTATGGAGTTTAACTTAGCATAAAGAAAGATGCAATTATGGCATTTGCAGGAAAGGGGATGGACCTGGAGATCATGACGTTAAGTGAACTAAGTCAGACTCATAAAGCCAAGTATCACATTTCTCTCGTTAGTTAATATGTTCATACTTTCTGTATATGCAACATCCGAACGTAGAAAGGAGACTGTGGAGGGAAGAAAGTGTCTAGAAGGAGTCAGGGGGCAATAAGGGAAGACAATGGGGAGACAAACTCTGCAACATTGCATGCTGTGTCTGTGTGGACTCTAGATTCAAATCTATCTATCTATCTATCTATCTATCTATCTATCTATCTATCTATCTATCTGCCTATCTATCTATCTATCTATCTATCTATCTATCTATCTATCTATCTATCTATCTATCCCTATCTATCTATCTATCTGTCTATCTATCTATCTATCTATCTATCTATCTATCTATCTATCTATCTATCATCTGTCTATCTGTCTATCTATCTATCCATCCATCTATCTATCTATTATCTATCTATCTGTTTATCTAATCTATCATCTATCTCTGATTATTATCTATCTATAGATAATAGATGATAGACACATCTACTTTCTACCAAGTCTATAATGTCTTTATTATCTACCTCTTCTATCTGTCTGTCTATCTATCTATCTGACCTGAAGTCATAAGAGGGACCATTCAAGGGTAGAGCAAGAGAGAAGAAGGGAGACAAGGCAGGATAATGGGGCGGGGGCAAATATCCAAAGTACAATGATATATATATATATATATATATATATATATATATATATATATATATATATATATATCTGAAAAAAGCATAACAAAGCCCTAAAACTATAAAATTAAAAAGCAATAATTAAAAAATTGCTTTTTAAGATTGAGACTGGGAAGATGGCTCTGGGGTTAAGAGCACTTATTGCTCTTATAGAAGACCTAGGTTTGATTCCTAGCACCCACATAGTGGTTCACAACCAACTGTAACTCTAGTTCCAGGGAAACTGATGCCCTCTTCTGACCTCTCCAGGCACACACATGGTATACACAAATACATACAGGCAAAACACTCATACACATAAAATAAAATAAATCTTAAAAGTTTTTAAATGGCTTTAAGACAGTCAGACCCAATTCCTGAAATTTGAGATGAGGTGAATAACAGCAAAATCATGTGGGTCATGGTCTCAGTTCCCAGCACCCACGTAGCAGCTTGCAACTGTCTGTAACTTCAAGGGCTTCAGCCACACATGGTGCACATATACACATCTAGTTAAACACTCATATGCATAAAAATAAAAATAAATAAATCTAAAAAAAAACTATATGAGGGAGGGCTAAAGAGATGGTTCCATAGTTAAGAGTACTGCTGTTCTTACAGAAGACTGGTTCATTTTAATTCCCAGCACCCACATGGCGGTTCACAACTGCCTGCAACTCTAGTTCCAAGGGATCTGACACTGTTTTCTGGTCTCTGAGGGCTGCTGTACACACATGATATCCATGAACCCACTCTCTCTCTCCCTTCCTCTTTTTCCTTCCCCCACCTCTCTCTCTCTCTCTCTCTCTCTCTCTCTCTCTCTCTCTCTCTCTCTCACACACACACACACACACACACACACACACACACACACACACAAATAATTAAAGAAAAATTGCATGGGTTAGAATAAAGATGAATGTTCAAATAAATTCTGCAGTTCTAGTGAAAGGAGAGTAGAGCCATGGATATCAGGAAGACCAACAAGAGATGTTTGAGGGCAACAACTTACCCCAGGTCAAGCATCTGGTGACAGAGGAGGGAGCTTAGAAGGCAGCTCTCTTCAGTGAGAATTTGCATACGGGCCAGTTGAGGTTCCTGTTCACACAGACACCTCTGTTCTGCTTATTCTCCATTTAGATGAAGAAAGATGAACAGAGTGCCCTTGAACTTTTTCACAGTCAGGAAGAGCATTGTCTGAATTACTGAACCGTGTTTGAGCTAACATCCTATGACAAATGGATATGTACTAAGAGTGCTAGCTTCCACTAATCCAAAAGCTAAGAAGGTCACCAGACAGCATCTGACACCTCTAACAGAGATGGCTCCATTTTCTTGTAACTGCCTACCTGGTGTACCTACCAACATATTGTAAGTGTCTTGATTTATGACTTTCTTTCCTTCTGTTCCTATAAAAACCTCATCGAACTCTTAGCACTTTGGATATGGTAACTGGGTGGCTCGAACCTGTGCTCCTGGGCCATGGTCACTTATATTTGACCCTAGAATAAACTATCTCTAGTTCCCTTTGAGGTGAGAGCCCCATTTCTGTATTGACATGGTGCTTCCTGGCATCTCTAAATTCTTGGGGTCTACATGGTAATTTTAGCCTCACTCTCATGGCTTCACACTTTGCCCTCTCAGGGGCAGCTTGCAGGGACTCTAGCATGCAGCTTGCAGGGACTTGTCACATGCTGCTTTAGCCTCACAGGAGTTCTTTAGAAACACCAGATGTTTCATTTAGGAGAAGTTCCCGCAATCTCCTAAACTCTTGCTCTCTGTGTGCCTATGTCAGCCTCACATAGGGACACAGATTTCTGCCATCGACTTGAGCAGTATCTAGGCCCTTTGGACTATGGCTTCAGCAGCCTGTAGGTGGTCAGAAGGCTGAACACAGGGCAATGAATCCCCAACTCTGTGAAGCAGTTTGCCAAGTGGCCTTGAGTGGGCGAGACCTAGGGCTCTCTCCTCAAACAAAAGCCCTTGAATCTGAGATAGATGGTGTCTGGCTGATTCCTGAGATGCCCTCAGAGAATATTTTCTGTTTTTTCAGTGCAAAGTATTTGGCTATGAGGTGTGATATATGTCTCTCTGCATGTGTGTTACTAGGACTTGAACCCAGAGCTCCTCACATGCTAAACAAAACTTTGGCTTCTCTTTCCTTTCCTCAGGGTATTTTTTTTTTTTTTTGAGACAGTGTCTCTACATGTAACACTGGCTGGCCTGAGACTTGCTGTATAGACCAGGCTGGCCTCAAACTTGAAGCAATTTTCCTGTCTCTGCTTCTTGATTGCTGGGATCACGGGATTGTACCATTATACTAGTTCTTTGGCTTCTTGTGTGTGTGCACATGCACATATATGAATATGTGTGTGCATGTTTGTATGTGGAATGTGTGTGCAGGCCAGAGGACAAACTCAAGTATTTTTTAACTTTCTTTTTTATTTATTCTTTGTGTCTTTCACACTGTGCATTTCCATCCCATTTATTTCCCTGTCCCCTTCTATCAACCCTCTGTCCTTGCAACCTCCCCTACAGATAAAATAAAATAAAACAAAATTTAAGATTAAAAAAAAAAGAAAAATCAGTCTCATTATAAAAGCTGTGGTGTGACACAGTGAGCCGCACAGTTAACCCTTTTGTCCATATGTCTTTACTTGCAAGTATTCATTGCAAAGAGTCATTGGTCGGGTTCGAGGCCCCTGGTTTCTGCTGCACTATAGATGCTGGGCCCTCACTGGCACTCCTCTTGGGTGTCCTGCTGTTGCCCTGTGTTGTGGAGATCCTGCAGCTTTGGGTCTGCAGAACCAGTCACTTCACATGCTCCAGCAGATCACAGATGGGGTGGATGTTGGGATGGATCAACTGATAACCCTGGTTCTGGGTACTTGCAGAGTTGGTCAGTCCACCAGCTCTCTCTCGTCTCCATCACCAGGGTGGGCTCTCCAGCATCGCCCTGGCTAGTTAACACCTTTCAGCCATGAGCAAGGGACAGGGCCAGTTCTCCCACTTTCACATCCTCAGAGTCGGTTCTCCTACGCCTACACCTTCAGGGCCAGCTCTACCGTGTTGGCCAGGCATGGTGTCGAGACCACTCTCCTGAGTGTTGCAGCTAGTGGGGGGCAGGAGCAGCTCCCCACTCTTATGACCTCAGGGTCAGTTCTCCCACCTGCCTCAGGTATTGGTGGGGGGGGGGGGAGTGTCTCTCTTGCCCATGCGGCCATATGGCAGATGATGTGTGGGGCCAGGTCTCCCATGTTCACGGTCTTGGGGAGGTTCACTTGCTCTCCAGTCAATGGGGTCAGCTCTACTGTGCTGCCCATGTGAACCTCAAGTATTATTTGCCAGGCACTATCCATACCTGTTTTAGAGACCAGGGCCTCCCTCTGGCCTAGAGCTTGGCAAGTAGACAAGGCTTGTTGGTCTGTAAGCTCCATGGATCCACTTGTCTCTGCCTCTCTGGTCCTGGGATTACAAGTGTGCACCACTATGCCTGGTTTTCTTACTTGGGTTCTGGGGATTGAATTTAGGTCCTCGTGTGTGCAAGCCAAACACTTTACCAGTTGGGCCATCTACAGCCCCCTGGCTTCTTTTCAATGGTACTCTCTCTCCAACAACTGCACCTCTTTTGGTTACACATGCTCTTTTTCTGGAAATGCTGTATGCTTTTCCAAATCCTGTTCTGCTTTCTAATCTCAATTCTCACTGCAGATCTGGCTAAAGCCAGCCAGCCATACACATGCCATTGCCTGAATGCTTTGCTAACTTAAGTGTCTTCTATCAGAGAAACTAGTCAATTCCACAAAGCCCAAGGACATGGACAAAATGCAGATAAGTTCTTTGCCAGAGCAAAACATGAATGGTTTCTAGTCTAGTCCCCAACAGAGTCCTCACTTGCACCTGGAACCTCATAAGCACAGCCTTTACTATCTATATCCCTGATAGCATGCTGGTCTCTTTGAGTTCCCACCAGAATTTCTCATTAAGCTCCACTGACCAAAACATTCTAGGCTTTCCCCATACCTGCTCCCTGAAACTTTCCCAAACTCTCTCATAATGCCGATGTCTTCTGAACCACATCATTAAGCTCCATTTCTCATTATCAATAGTCTGTTAGTCAATGTGATGGTTTGAACAAGAATGGTCCCATAGGCTGAATACTTGGTTCACAGTTGGTGGGACCATTTGGGAAGGATTAAGAGGTGTTGTCTTATTGGGGGAGGTGTGTCACCAGGGGCAAGCTTTGAGGTTTCAAAAGCTCAGCCATTCCCAATTAGCTCTCTCTGTCTGGTGCTTGTGGATCAAGATATTTGCCTACCTGCTGTCTTATTCTCAGTCATGATGGTCATGGACTGCCCCTCTGAATATATTCTTTCTTCTATAAATTGCCTTGGTCTTTATCACAGCAATAGAAAAATAACCAAGACCTTTCTGCTGCTGACAAAACACTTGAGATAAACAACTTAAAAGACAGAAATGTTTCTTTTGCTCATGGTTTGGGCCTGTCATGAGGCAAACAACACTACTGAGAGTTCATGGGAACACAACTACTCAGATCATGACAGGCAGGAAGACTGAGAATGAGGATCACAGGTCCCTGCACTCACTTTAGGGGCAAGTCCCCAGAGACCTTGCTTCCTTCTACAATGCCCACCTAATGAAGGGTGCATCTCTTTCAAGTAGCACCATCGGCTGGGGACCAAGCCTTCAATACAGGGCATGTCTAAGTTCCAAACCATAAAGAGAAAAAACTACCCATTTAGTAGTCCCTTTTCAATCTCCCTTTCTCCGTCCTTGGAAAACTCTGCGCGATTGTGGGATCCGTGGGCCTGGACAGGACTGGAGAAAACTCCAGCTACACTAGTCTGTTTCCTATCTCTATGGATTTGCCTATTCTGGATGTTCCACACAAATAGAACCAAACCCAGTGGAGTCTTTAGTGACTGGCATGCGTTTAAGGTTCATCTACGTTGTTGTACCATGTAACAGAACGTCATCCTAGTCCATTGCATGAACAAACCAAAATTTGCTTATCTGTCACCCATCAACCGACAGTTCAGTCGCTTCCCCTCCTCTTTTTAACGTGCTGCTGGCTGGGAACATCTGCGTCTAAGTGTAGACATTCTCTTGAACATCTCTCTAGGAGAGAATTGCTGGGTATCTATTGATTTTGTAGGGAGTCACATGACCTTGTTTACACACTGAGCTAGGGAGCCTGGGGAGGTGCTGGGAGCGAGGAAGGCTTATTTCCTTCAGCGTCTCTCACTCTGATTGGCAGGATCCTATCCCTCACTCTAACCTCGCTTCACCGGGACACTTGCTGGCCAAGGAGCGGATCCGCAGTGTGGAGCTGGGCCCCTCCGCCTGACTCGTTTAGGGTCTCCTCTGGTCGGGGATGGTCTCTTTACGCAGACTCCTTCACTGCTCCTCCCGCAGTCCAGGGCTCAAAACCAACCCAGCTGAGGAAGATGAGCAGCAACCAGCGCTCAGCTACAGAACGACCAGCATGGGTTTATGCTCTGCCCTGAGCTTCCGCGCAAGCGCGGCTTCCCAACCCCCAGCGAGGAGGCGGGGAGTGGGCGGGGTCGGCGCCTCCCAGGCCAATCGAAAGCGAGCGCCCCCGCCCTCGGCGCTGTGGACCGAGCTTGACCCCGGTCGCGGACTGGGGGGGCGTGGCCGCGGAGGGGGCGTGGTTGCGGGCTGGAGGCGGGTCCTGGGGCTGTCAGTCGGCGCCCGCAGCCGCTGCTGCTCGCACGCCGGGCCTCCGGAGCCGCCTCAGCCCAGCACAGGTAAGGCCGCCGCGCTGCAGCGCCATCGCGTCCCTGGGGACCGCTGTCCGCGTCCTCCGGTCATGTCAGCGCCGCGCCGCCCAGGGGGCGGGTCCACGGCCTCCCCTCCCCCACGGCGCCCCTCCGACCCTGCCTGCCCGCACGGTTGCGGGGATGCGGGGTGGGGGGGCTTCGGTCTCACACCTGTCCCCACGTTGCGCTGGCGGGCAGTTGCCAGAGACCCGGCGCAACCCCGGGCCGGGAAAGTTTGTTGACATCCGAGCGTCGCGGGGAGCCGGCGGCTGAGCCGCGGGGATGCGCCTCGGGCAGCGCGGCCGTGGCCTAGGTGGCCCGTGTGGCTCGGGTCCAGAAGTCCTGCTGAGAGCCGCGCGGGGTCCGAGGCTGCTGCGGGGCGCGGGTCTCCGCGGTAGCTCAGCTCTCAGCGCTCTGCCCCCCTCCTTGTAATGTAGCGTTGCCATTTAGACGCGGTGGGCGAATTTACTTAGCTTTCCCCTAACACCTCATGTTTGTGAGGTGCCTTGCCAGGCCTGATTAGTTAATTAACAAGGTGGGAAAAGCAAAATAGACCCCGATACGAATGGCCAGTGCCTTTAGCAACTCCTTGAAATCCACTTAGAGCTACTGGCGTTGAGAGATGTTTTTGGCCGTGGACAGCCCCAGCGTCTTCTGGTTGCTCCAGAGGGCTTAGGTACTCAGTGCAAGGCTGTCCCTATGTGTGGAGGCTCTAAGGTCTAAGGAAGGTTCTCTAGTTTTCTAAACATAAACAGAGGAGGAAATGGACGCCGAGGACGCAGGTAAGGGGAAAACAGAGGTTGAAGTAAGTTTGGCTCCGTGTCTGCTACCAGGTTACCCTTCCTGAGCAGAAAACCTCTGCTCTTTCTCTTGCCTCTCCGTCTTCCCAGGAGGGCTGTATCCACATGGGTAGGCACGACTGGTTCCCCTTTTAGTCTGAAGACCTCTTGTTACCTGTAGTCTTATAGACCCGCCTAGGGACATCCTCTCAAAAAGGCTTAATTAGCACTTTCATCTGCCCATTAAGCAGTGGACCTTGAAATCCTTTGTAATCAGGCGCTGTTGTAGTGCCGAATCTTTAATAATACCTAATTCATTTTAATAGTGTTTCTATAATAACCTTTCTATTAGTATGCCAGCCTTGCAACACCAGGACTTTGTGTTAGAAGCAGCAATTTACTAGAAATATTGTCACAGCAAAAACTCTCTAACAGATTTGCAGCCCACGTTACTTAGATAATTACTGCTAGGGGGCATAAGTTCTTTTTCTTTGTAATATTTGGTGCAGTAGGTGTTACAGAGGTTTTGATCTCTGAGGTCTTTCTGAGGCTGTTTGCCCCAGCAGAAATGGTGTCAGCCACTATGAAACTTGATTTTTTTTTTTTTTGGACAAAAGTCACGAAGTTCCATGTTCCATACTGGTATCTTTTTCGACAAGACTCTGAGCTAATAGCATTTGGCTTTGTGTTGCCGACCTATGTCAAAACAAAGATTAAAAAAATATATTTAGAGGGGTATATTAAAGCTGCAATGATGTTTATAGCATATTTTATTAGTAAAAAATAGCTGGTGCTGTTCTGAGTGCTTTACAGGTGTTTTATGTAATCCCCATGATTTCCCTGCTAACATAGTTCAGCTAGCACCCCACATTTCAGACAAGGAGTCTGAGGCCCGGTTGTTTAACTCAGGACGGACAATGAAACAACAGATTCTAACATTGGTAGAGTTCGGAGTTCAAGACCTTAATGAGTGCGTGGTCCTGCCTCTCCAGACTCCTCTTTCCCATGGGTATTGACTTCTACTGGCTGTTCACGCAGTGTTACATTCTGCACCACAGGGAGGAGATGGGTGCGCCACAGTGTCATACAAGCACTGTGGTGGGAGCTCTTATGCCACTGCCCACTTTGCTACCAGAATTCTGTGATTTTGATGACAAAACATCATCTTCCTCCCTTCCATCTCTTCACCAATGGGATAGCAGTTAAGGAAGCAGATGAGCCAGCTGTCTTTAACCCCGGGAGCTGGAGAGATGAGTTGGTGCACATAGACCTGAGTGTCCTCTTCCGTAGGCACAGCAGAAGAACCAGTAGAAATGACTGATATGTATGTGTGTGAGAGACGAGAACTGGAAGGCCATACCGTGGATGAGAGGCTTCACCTTGTTCAAGCATTGTTAATTTTAAAAAATTACATTTATTTATTTATTTATTTATTTATTGGGGGGGGTCAAGATTCTCTCCTTCTACCATATGGGTCCTAGGCATTGAACACAGGCCATCAGGCTCAGTGGCCTACATTGTTACTTGTGTAATAACAACAGCAACCAGAAGGGGGGTAAAGCCAGAAGAGAGGTAATTCTATAGAATTGGGATAACATGTGTAGTACTGTGTAAGGGGCATCTGTGAGGAGCCCTTGGCATTGGCATCTTTTGCAGGAGTCAAATGATGACAGGACCTAAACTGCAGACCCATGGGTCCCAGAATTACGGTATGTAGGCTTGGGAAGATGTGTTAAAAGTTGTTTAAGGGGCTGAGGAGATGGCTTAGTGGGTAAAGTATTTGCTGGGCAAACAAGAAGACCTGAGTTTGGACGCCCAGCAATCACATAAAAACAGGATGTGTGGCAGGAGTGCTGGAGTGCAGACAGGTGGATCCTCGGGCTTCCTGGCCAGGGTTGGGAGTGTAGCTTAGTGACAGAGTGCTTGCCTAGCATGCATGAGGTACCAAGCTCAATTTCCAGTGCCATAAAAGAGAGAGAGAGAGAGAGAGAGAGAGAGAGAGAGAGAGAGAGACAGAGAGAGACAGAGAGAGAGAGAGACAGAGAGAGACAGAGAGAGAGAGAGATGTCTAGATCTATATCTGTCTATCTGACCATGTCCAGTAATAGGATGGGAAATTGTGGTTTGTGCTCTTGAAAGACAATCTGTTGTCTGTGTAAAAGAAAAGGGGATCAGAGGAGGGATGCTAATCCAGGGAGACATTAGAAAGCCAAGGCTAGAATTCAGGATGAGGTGATCTAGGCTGAGACAGGCGGTGGCATAGGATGGATCCAGGAAGAAATAGACCCCAGATGAGAATTCATGCACATGGCAACTGCCTGCCATAACATCAGACAGTCGGATCTCCTAGGAATACAAGAGGATAGAGGCTTGCCAGAGCCGCTCGCGGAGTTGACAAGTCCAAGAAGCCATTTTGCCTGTGTATCCCCAAAGCTACATGGATGGAATGAGGCTAATGAAAAGTCTCTACAGAAAATAGGTTTTCTTTCTTCACATGAAGGGAGGGTACCATTTAGCTTGAGTGGGAAACTCCCTCTGTGCAGTGAAGAAACCTTGGTATCCCCCGTGGGGGCTGCTGTCTCGGATGCTGGCTGGCTGTTGTACTTCTTGGCTAAGCCAAGTGTTGACTGGTTATGCTAGCCTCTGAAGTGTGGAGGTGGCAGAGGGTAGGCCCTGAACCAGAGCAGTGGTCTCATTCCTAGTTTAATGATGGAGGAAGTAGGCGTGAAGAGTCTGGGGTGTAAAAGGCTATCATTTTGATGTTATTGCCCAGAGAAGGAGTCGGGGTTTTGAAGTGGAACCATTAGAACACATTGGCGATTCTCTGATTTGGTTGGAGAATGTTCTTATGGGGGACTCTGTCCTCCAGCGACCCTCTTAAACCTGTGCTGGAGAGACGGTGTGCGTCATGGGGTGTGCTGGGAAAGCCGCTGGGGAGCTTGTCTTTCCAGCTGAAACTCAGATTGTGTGGTGCTCTGAGAGGCTGGGTGAGATGTTTGGATGACCACACTGACTGGAAAACAGGATAATGTGGGGGAGCAAATGAGATTTGCACAGGAAACCGCAAAGACAGAGAGGATACAGTTGGCAATGCTGAGTTCACTTTTCTCTTGGTACTTTACATATTTCTGGCTTAGAATGCAGCATTTTAAAAATCTTCTTATTTATAAATTCATAGGTTGAAATATATTGTCTAATTATGTGGGAACAACTGTATAAATCTCCCTTTCTCTCCCCTGCTCCCACACTCTCTCCTTCCTCTCTCTCTCTGCTCAAAGACTTTGGTTTTTTTTTTTTTTTTTTTTTCTGAGACAGGGTTTCTCTTTGTAGTTTTAGTGCCTGTTCTGGTCTCACTCTGTAGACCAGGCTGGCCTCGAACTCACAGAGATCCACCTGGCTCTGCCTCCCGAGTGCTGGGATTAAAGGTGTGTGCCACCGCCACCCAGCTGGTCTTGCTTTTTTACTCTCTGTTAGGCTGATGTTTCTCAACAACTTCTGATTTTGCCCCCTCCCCACCCACCCATTTGGCAATACCCAGAGACATGGTTGGTCGTTACAGCTAGGGATGGTCTATATGCGTCTTGGAAGTTAGTGGGTAGAGACCAGAGATGCTGCTCAACACTCTAGGACACACAGCATCATGTTTTTTCCCACCACAAAGAACCACGCAGCCCAACATGTCATAGTCTTAAAGGTAGAGAACTTCATGATATGTGATTATGCAAATTCTCATCAGGAGCAGGTTGAGGTTAAGGGAAGAGGAAGGGGAAGAAAACAAAGTGTTCTTTTCTGTCCCTGGGGCGTTACATCTGACATCCAGAAGGAGACCCAGCTAAGCAAGCTGCTGTCTGCCACCAGGGAGCTCTCTCAATAGCTTGATTGCTCAACTCAGTAGTTTGGAACAGGAAGTGGAGGCCCTTGTAGTGGCGAGAGGCTGGAAAGATGATTTGTGGAGGCAGACGGGTTTATATGCTGAGAAGGGCAGCTGGGTCCTACCAGAATGATCTTTTAAAGTTCTAGGGAATTTTTCAAAGGTTGTCTTGTTGAGGACATTGAGTGTGGTGCTTAGAAGATCCAATCTCTGCTCTGGCAGTGCATGATCTTCTAGAAGGCTATGGAGCTGAAGGCCCGCGCACTTTCCGGATTGTCCCGAGAAGACAGCCAACAGCATTATTTTGTTTTCAGGTTGTGTTTGTCCCCTCACCACTTCCCTTTCACATTCCTTTTTAATTACAGAAAATGTGAAACAAGTAAAGACATTGAGAACAGTGTAAATCCTATCTATATATTGTTTATCCTCAGTGACTGTCACTTTCTGGCTAATTGTGACCTCTATACCATCTCTGACTGCCCACCCCCCACTTTCCTGGTGTTGGGGATCAAACCATAGGCCTCACACATACTCTCCATTAAGCCACATCCTTAGACTATTTACTCCCCCCTTTAAACATAGACACAGAGTAAAAAGCTGCTCGTCCCCTGCTTGGGCAGTCAAGGAGATAAGTAGTTTTAGATTCTTCAGTCTCCCCAGAGGAAAACCAGTGATGGACACGCCACAGTTAGAGGAGCCACCAGAGCCTGCCTGCAATAGGCATAGCCAGGTGAATTAGGCATGGGGGTGTGGGGTGGAGCTTAGCTCTTCTTGGTGCGTGAGTACAAGCTGTCGGAGACAGTTCATTTCTTTTGAAACCCCTGGCTAGAGAAGCTTACCTGGAATGCTCTCCTGGCAGAATCCCACGTAAGGATCTAGCCACAGAGGCTTGTGTTTCTAGAGACAGCATAGATACGGTCTCCTTCCTGTTTCACTCGAGGTGTGCATGAGTGGAGAGTGCTGAGTGGTCAGGATAGCCTCGGGCTCCCATCTGATGGCTGGCTTCCCCTGGAGCAGCACCTCTCTAGAGGCTTAAGCTAGAGAGGCAGGCACGTCACAGTCTGAGAGGACCTTTGTGGCAGTCGCTCCATCCCTGCATCTGGCAGCGGAGGATGGCCTCCTTCTGCAGCCTCGGTAGCTTACCATGCACAGTGACAGCCAGCCCTGCAATTCACTTTGCAGCCACGCTTGCTTTTCCCAGCAGCGATCCCTAGCCTGCAGAGCCATTGGTTTAGGCCATCACGGCCTGGGCATGCCTTTACTTGACCCAATGTTGTGTTGTAATCTACATGTATAAATGGCTTCAAGAGTTGAGAGAGTTCTTGAATAATCATTTAATTAATGTCTATGAATTTTAATTAGCATGGGTTTCTACATACCTTGACCTCCTAGACCAAGTTCATGAGCTGTATTGGCATGGAGACCTGGGTCCCTGCAGAGCTGTGTTTCTCATTCATTCTCTGTTTACTGAATGCATTTACCCTCTCCTTATTCCGCAGAGGGTCCAGGTGGCATTAGCTTGCCATGAACACTCTGTGTAGTGTGGTTGTTAGCTTTTCATGTCTTTCTGGGGGGAAAGTGGCTCGTTGTCTGCTTAGTTTTTAGTGTCTAGTCTGTGCCAGGGTCACATGCCAACCTCATTACTTACACTGACTCTATCCTTTAGATGTCTTCTAGGAGGGAATCAGCATTCCCATTTTATAGATGGGCAAACCAAGGAGGGTTTGAGAAGGCTCAGAGGGCAGCACTGGATGCTTTGACTATAAAGCCCAGGTGATTTCCACTCAGCCCATCTCTCTGTCACAGCTCAAGTTGACGGGAGACGGACAGGTTGCTGGGGAAGATGGAGGCAAGTGCTATGAAGGGAGACTGAGAGTTATGGTTACTGAAGTAGTGAAATCTTTACACTGAGACCCCTGGGAAACATTGATTTGAGTGTGGTAAATTACCTGTGTCCTATTTTAGAGCTGACTATATAGAACAGAGGTTGCATGGGGGTATCCCTGAGTCAGGTTCTATCTGCAGGTGTGTTTTATTTAGTGGATATAGTTTTTCTTAACTACAAAATTGGATTAGTTGTTATCACATAAAATGTGAAAGTGGGAGCCTTTGGCCTTTCTCGGAGCACCAGGCCCAAAATCCTTTATAGCATCACTTAGTGGCTGCTGTCTTTGGGTGTAGGGAGGTCTCCCAAGTGGTGTTATTTTCCTTTGGGCCCTCTTCACCTATTTAGACTACATGCCAGGACTCTCAAGGTGTCTGAGGGAGGACACCCTGACAGAAGTGAGGCACTCTCTCCGCCAGGGGCAGCGATCTATTAGAGGCTTGTTTTGTACTTGAGTGGGAGTGTAGAGTGCAGAGATGGCACCTGACCTCAGCAGCACTTGATCTGAGAGAGTCCAGGAAAGTTGTATTTGTTGAGGCAGAGAGTCTATCCTGACATGAAAAGCTTTATCCCATTGCTTGCAACACCGAGAACTGAGGATACGTATAGTTTGAGGAAGAAACCCTCTTGGGTATAATTTGGTCCAGAGAACAAAAGAGAGGCTGCATAAAGAGTGACAGAGACAAGCCACGAAGTTTGTAGGAAGTACTGTGTTCGTGGTAGAGGGAAGAGGAGAGCCTTGGGGCTCTGAAGCAGCTCTTTTGGAAGTGTCCTGGGCATTCACGTGCCAGGAGGGACCTCATCCTAACACCATGGCTGGGTGGGAGAACAACTCGTTCAGTAACAGTGAAGAACACAAATAGGCAACGTGCATTTCTGACAGAGGTAGGCTGGGCTGTTTGAATCAAAGCTCCAATGAAAACATTAAAATGCTGCATGCATCATTAAAATAAAAAAATTAAAAAATTTTTTTTGAAGGGAACACCAGCAAGCCGGCAAGGTGAAAAAGAGCAGCTAGGCCGAAGCCCGTGGTAGAGTGGGAACCTAGATGTTGGGTGTGTGTGAGCACACTCATGTTACTTTTGCCCTCAGAACCATGTAGATCTGCACACAGACTTTGGTTCTGCCAGTCCTGAAGGATAATGGACTCAGGAGTTAAAGGACATGGCTTGCCTAAGGTTGAGAGACTCACTCAGATACCAGCTGCATTTGAGTGGAACTCCTGAGGACAAAGGTGAACCAGGAGCTGAAACCATGTCGCCCCATTCCCTAGGGACAGATGAGAAGATTGCCTTGATAATGAGGGGAGCAGTGGAGAGACAAGAAGGTACCTTGGGGTCACTGGGCAGCTTTTCCACAGACTTCAAGGTGGTTTTAACTTCTCCAACTGGATAGAAACCTAGATACCTGGAAGAATGAATGGTCAATGTCCTCTTAAGGAAGATAGCTTCTCTTCTTCTTCTTCTTCTTCTTCTTCTTCTTCTTCTTCTTCTTCTTCTTTTTTTTTTGAACTTTCTGGGGTTACTGAGCTATATAATCAGAAGTAATAAGACATACAAAAATCTCATATATAATGAGAGGATAAAAAGAAGTAGATCCACAGCTTCTTTATGTCTTATAAATATATAGAAAAAGAATAACTTGGACTTACGTTTTTGCCTTCAGCAAATGGGGAGCAGTTGAAAGTGGCTTGGAATCAATAAATAGGCCAAAGCATTGAAAAGAGTTCTCTGAAGAAGAAATACAAATGGCCAAGAAATACTTTTTAAAATATTTTAACATCTGTAGGCATCGGTTAAATGTAAATTAATACTACTTTGAATTTCCTTCTCACCCCAGTTAGAATGGTTGCCATCAAGCAAATGTATCAGCAAATGTTGGTGAGGATGTGGGAGAAAGGGGAACCCTTACTGTCTGTGAGAGTGTGAATCAGTGGTTCTCAAACTGTGGGTTGCAACCCCTGGGGAGGGTGTCAAATGACCTTCTCACAGGAGTCACCTAAGACCATTGGAAAACAGATATTTCTATTATGATTCATAACAGTAGCAAAATTACAGTTATAAAGTAGCAATGAAATACTTTTATGGCTGGGTGTCACCACAACATGAGGGGCTGTATTGAAGAATTGCAGCATTAGGAAGGTTGAGAACCTCTGGTGTTAATGATGTAGCCACTATGGAAACTTGTATGGAGGCTCTTTAAAAAAAATCTGAAAATAAAACTACCATATGACCCAGCTATGCCATTCTTGAAATACACACAAAGGACTCTGTGTCCTACCATAGGATGCCAACTCAGGCATGTTTATTGCTGCTCTGTTCAAAATAATAGAATTAGTGTTTTACATACATGGAGCCTACAACACAGTGGAGCGATATCTGCAACTTAAATAGTTGACAAGGTAGAAATCTATGTGCAGAGAAGACACTTTCAAGAAAGATGGGAACATTTCCCACCATGGCGCTGAAGGCAACCTTACTGAGACTCCAGACACAGATGCTAAGGGTTTTTAAAGGGGCTAAATATGTGGGCTAGTGTTGATGTAGATGAACAATGAAGTGGAAAAAAGAAATTTTATACTTTACAGCCTAAACTCTGTAGACTTGTAAATGAGTGAAACACAGCAGGGAAGGGCCTTAGGATGCAGTAGGTTCTGAGAGGACTGAATAGAAATAGGGGACACAGGTGTCACCACAGAGGGATTTCTGGTTTACCCAGGAGATGGTGACAAATAGGAAGCATTATGGACTGTTTGAAAATACTTTTTGTGTAGCATACACACGAGCACAGGGTCGCACTTCAAAACGTCATTGGAAAACTGTCAGGGACAGATTTGATGGGATGTTCAAGGAGGGTAACTTCATGGATAGGAGGAGAAAGAGGAAGAAAGCATTCCAGGTGAGGCACAAGGAGTAAGTATGGTTTGTAGGAGAGGAAGGTGTTAGGTATACAGGCAGTATGGCCAGAGTGAGAGGAGACAGATTAGTGGAATCTTTAAGGATAAACATGAAGGTCAGGAGAGACGGCTCCATGGTTAAGAGTGCATACTGCTCTTTCAGAGGACCCAAGTTTGCCTTCCAGTACCCATAGTGGAGGTGGGGCTTGCAGCTGCCTATAACTCCAGCTCCAGGGAGTCTTACACCCTCATTTAGTCTCCACAGGCATGCACTCATGTGCACAAGCCCCCACATAGTCATATACATATGCACATATTTAAAAATAAATATTTTTAGGAAGAATAAATATGAGCAGATATCTGGGAAAAAGCTGGCAAAGAACAGTAGTGGTGTGAAGATTAATGCCTGCCTAATTTTGAACACTGTATCCTCAGGTAAGGTAGCTAAACCCAGGTGGTGTTGGCTCAGGATTCTACTGGGTGTTGGTGCGTTTCTGCCCAGCAGGAACCATTGTTCTCCTGACTGAAGGACCCACCACTGTCATTTGGACCAAGGGTAAAGAACACACCACAGAAGAAACTGCATCCAGATGACATCATTTGGGTCACATCTGGTTTTTCTTTCATGTCATTTAGAAATAAAGAATCAAAAGTGATGCAAGAATAGACAAAAATATTGGGAGAACTAAGAATTCAAAGACTGATATAGACATGGGCATTCCATCTTTTTAGATGCTCCCCCAGGCTTTGCTCTGGATTTCTAACCAGCTTCTAAAATTGAGCCATCCCAAGAATTGCATCTTGGATATCTTATTCATTCCAAGTGAATGTACCCAGTCTGTGCTGTGGACTATCTCCTTAAACATGACTCCTAAATTTGTGTCTTTAATGTTCATTATTCTTCCAATATTCAGACCCATCAGTTAGGCTGCCTAGTAAGATTCCCACCGGGATGTCTAGGACGATCTGAAATGTAGCATGTTCTCTACCAAACCCCCAGTTCTAAACCTCCACTATCTGAGACCTGCTTCTTTTGGTTTCAAGATCTCAGGCTCATAAACACCACCACCATCTACCTAGCTGTTCAGGCCCCTGACCTGAGAGTCAGCCTTGAGTCTTCGCTCCCCTGTACCCCCACATTTAGACAATAGCCGGTCCTGTTTCTGACCTCTTCTCTTTACCATTCTCAGCACAACCCAAGCAGCACCAATGCTGGCTTGGACTATTGCTACAGCTCCCTAACTGACCTCTACAAGTCCTCAAACAATTGATTCTACATTTATGTTAAAGTAGTATTTAAAAACATGTATCAAGTCAAAATGAATGTGCTTGTTTTTTTTTTTTTAAACAGCAGTGTTCCCCTAACATGTAATAATCGCTTATGTAGTTTCAAGACCCCATACACTCTGACCCTGCCTGGATTCCAAGTTGTCTTCTACTCTCTTCTCTGCTTTGTACCGCCACCCCACCGCTGCCTTTGCTTTTCTTAGAATGCGGGTCTGTCTCTGCCCTGGGGACTGTGCACTTCCTCCTTCTGTCTTCTTGTGATTTATGTCACTCAAGTCTCTGATCAGATTAGACTTCCTCAAGTGGCCTTCTCCACTATTCTATGCCCAGCCTCCCTTTTCTTCTTTCACACTCTCCAGCCTGCCCTGCTTCATCCTTCACAGCACTTGGCACTGCTTTGTTGATTCTCCTTACTCAATGGAAGCTCCATGAAGCAAGAACACTGTCTTCTTTAACTCAGTACCACTGGAATATTGCTTGGATTGTAGTTTGAGCCACTGCATTTTTGAATGACTGAGATAATTATATAATTTTAGAAGAGATTTATTATCCAATGAGTGGTTCTGAAGAAAGTGGATGGACTTAGAGATGTACCCTTAATTACAAGATGAGTTTGGGGCTGACACATTTGACAATTGACAATTTAGATGAAGTATAAACTAATTTTTTTAAAAACCTATTATGCCAAAACCCAAACATGAAGAAGTAGAAAGAATGAACAGCAATATTAAAGAATTGATTTCGTTGTTAAAGATCTTCCCAGCAAACCTCAGATAGACAAATATGCAGACAGACTGCAGGTGCTCTCCCGGTGAGGTCATCAGGCATTGGGAAGACAGACTGACATCAATCTTGAGTACTCTTCCCGAGAGGCAAAGGAGAAGGAGCATTTCCCTGCCCCTTCTCTCAAACAAATGAACAAACCCCACTCCAAAATCTGGCAAGAACATTACAGTAAAAGGAAGTTGAAGGGGGTCAGTGAGATGGCTCAGTGGTTAAGAGTGCTTGCTGCTCTTACAGAGGACCTGAGTTCAGTTCTACACCGGGCATCTCACAGCTCCAGAGGGTCCCTCTTCTGTACTCTTCAGGTACCTTCACACACACACACACACACACACACACACACACACACACACACAATCTTTTTTAAGAAAAGAAAATTGAAGATCAAATTTTCATGGGCCTATATTTATAAATCTTAAAATATAACCAAATGAATTCAGCAGCATATAAGTGGCCAGTAAATCATAACCAAGGGGGTGAGTTTCAGGAATTCAGGAGAAGTTTAACACTTGAAAACAAATCAAGGTAATTTCCTCTAGTAATAGAATACAGTAGAAAAATACCATTGTCTTAGTAGATATAAAAAGATTTGATGAAATTCAATATTATTCATGATTTTGTCTGAACTAAGGAATCTTAATCTGATAATGGGTACCTAAAATAAGCATCCTGTCAATGGTGATAATTTGAAATATTGAAAATTCTTCATTCTGAGATGTCTGATAGCTCCATTTCTATTGAACATTGCAATTGAAATCTTAGTCACTATCCCAAGACCAGATAAGAAGTAAAGGTTCAGGGATTGGAAAACTCATTACAGAGGCACAAGGTGATTGTATACACAGAAAATCTAAAAGAATCTATATATAAATTATTGAAATTAATGCAAGTTTAGCGAAGTTGCTGGATTTAAGGTCAGTCCTTTGTACTTTGCCAGCCTCAGTGGCACATGCTTATAGTCCCAGCTGCTCAAGAGGCTGGAGCAGGAAGGCCACTTGAGCTTGAGATTTTAAGGCCAGTTGGGGCAGCATAGTGAGACCCTTTCTCAAAAACAAAGTAAAACAATTATAGCAAGTAACTAACTGTACAGGGGCTGCAGAGATGGCTCAGCAGTTAAGAGCACTGGCTGCTCTTCTAGAGGACCCGGGTTTGACTTTAAGCACCTGCATGGTGGCTCAACTGTAACTCTAGTTCCAGGGGACCCAGCACCCTTTTCTGGCCTGTGCAGGCACTGCATGCATGTGGTACACAAACATACATGCAGGCAAAACATTTTATTTTATGTACACATAAAATAAAAATAAATCTTTAAAAGAACCAGCTGTACAGTCACACATAATACTGACAAATATAAAATGAAATTTAAAACATACCATTTACAGGAGCCTAAAAAACTCCCATCAAATTAATGGCAACAAGTGCTGTAAAGATGGGCAAGATCTCTATGCTGAGATTTCTATTACTCTATAATGAGAGTAATATAAGAAATTTTGAGTAGACAGGTATACCATGTTCATAGATTGAGTGACAGTAAAATCTGCATACAGAGAAGGCTGAGATGAGGATGGAGAATAAGAAGAAAGCTGGGAGCACCATACTCCCAGGCACTGGGGTTGATTATAAAGTATTGTAATGAGGCCAGTGCAGTGCTCACGACTGTGTAAACACATGCCCTGCTGAAGAGCATACAGCTGGTCCTCGCCTCTCTGTTAGGATGGATCTCTCTCTAACAAAACCCAGATTAACAAGAGAAAAGGACTCAAGTTTATAGTGCATGTTATACATTTCACACAGGAGAGCCTCAATAAAGAGCGACTCAGAGTGGTGACTTGCAAACTGGCTTGCATAGGTGGCTTCATCGACAAGAACAATGTATTCATAGAGAAACAAAAGGACAGGACGGGGTTTTAGGCTTCTGAGGGCAAGTAGGGGAATCGATGAAATTTTCCCATTGTTTATTGCTTCTTTGTTTCCTTTAGTGAAAAAAAAATAATTATTTTGTGTTGAAGAGGTACATTGTGGGGTCTGGGTCTCATTTCATTTATACAAATGAAACAAAATTAGCAGAGATCTTTATGTAATCACTTAATTCATAATAAATGTAACACTGAAATGTGCTAGAGAAAGTATGCATTTAAAACAAATAATGCTAGCTTAATTTAATATTCATATGGCACATCTCCCTCAAACTATTCACAAAAATCAATTCTAATTGCATTGTAGACTTACAAACAATGGTAAAAATAAGTTTTTTTGGAAGTAAGGTTTTTTTTGTATAATTTTAGGCAAACATATCTTAAATAAGACACACGGACACATACACCCACATACACATACACTCCCAAACACAACACCCCCCACACATACACATACCTACACATAGACACACACATACACACACATATACACACATACATACAAATATACACATACATATACATATACACACACATACAGACATACACACACTGATTATAAAAGAAAACATAAGATAAAATCTCTGATCAACAAAATACACTATAAAAAGTGAAAAGACAGGACACATAGAGTAAGAGAACATATAAAGATGTTCCAAGAATCAACAAACATTAAGTAACTCAGGAGTACAGACAAATACCTTGAACAAACTTTTCATACAAGGGGTGTCCAAATGTCCAATAAATTCACTAAAAATAAAAGTTACTTTATTGTACCAGTTTTCAGATAAATGAAAATTAAATTTACTATTGTAAATATCTCTGTCTACATGCCCGCCAGATGGGTAATTAAAAAGTCAGACAATACCAAGTGTTGCCAAGAACACGGGACAGTTAGACTGTCATACTTTGTTGTCCTGATTCAATTCCTGCCAGATATCTAAAGAACCACTGAGCTGTGCTGATCTAGACCAGGGTCATCTGGGGAAGTAATGGTGGCAAAGAGAAATTAATGGAACCTGTAGGGCATGGGGCATGGTCTCTTGCTTGATCTGGATAGTGTGTGAAAGTTCATCTGTTGTATGTTTATGTTTTGTGCTCTTTCTGTAAATGCTTTTTATTTTTGACTCAACAATTTTATTTTAAAGTACAGGTTCTTCAGTTCTTAAACCAAAGTAAGTTACAGAAATATTTCACATTTAAATATAAAATGAAAGGTTTTCAATTAAATTGGTGAATATTTTGTAATATTGGAACTATGAATTAGGCTGTATACAATTAATGTTTTCTTTGAAAAGCAAAATTAAAATAAGTAATAAAACCAACCTAAATGTCAGCCTGAAAAAAATCAGTAAAATGCTCATATGTTATATACTGCCAGTTGGTTCGTCATATATTAGAAGATTGATGATACCCAGTGCTGTGGTTTATATGTGAGATGTCCATCATAGGCTGATAGGTTTGAACAATCAGTCCCTGGCTGGTGGTGCTACCTAGGGAGGAGCTTTAGGATGTGGAGCCCTGAAGAAGTGAGTTACCACTAGAGGGGGCCTGGAGGCCAACTCCCTGTCCATCCTCTGTAATCAGCTGCTCCATCCTCCTGCTGTCTTGCCTTCCTCTCCATGACAGACTGTATCCCTCAGACTGTAAGCCAAAATAAATCTTTCTGACCTTAAATTGCTTCCTGTTAAGTATTTTGTCACAGCAACAAGAAATATATTCAATACAAGTACCAAGGAATGGGGCTGATGCTATGATCAACCAATCTGGACTTTTGAATAGTATTGGGACTGTAAAAGACTTTGTGGACTTAAATATTTGAATTGGATGCATGCTGTATTATGGGATGGCTGTGGCTCTGTGGTGGTCAGGGTTAGAATGTTGGGTTTTGAATGTGAAATGTCCTCCACAGGCTCATGTGCGGATGTTTTGGAAGGCTTCAGAACCTTTATGATATGGAGCTTTGCTGGAACAAGTGATTCACTGGAGGTGGGTCTCGGGGCTACACAGCCCAGCCCTACTTCCTGTCCACTGTCTGCTTCTTGACCGCAGAGACAATGTGATCAGCTGCCTCATGCTCCTGTCTCAGTCACCATGATGGCTCACACCCCTAAAAAATAAAACCTTCTTCTCTTACGTTGTTTTGTTTTGGCAGAAGGGTATTCTAAGGCCCCATTTGTACTGCTCAGCTTTCTGTTACTATAAGGAGTACCCAAGCCTGTGAAGAGGAAAGGCTTATTGGCTCACAGTTTTGAAGGTTCTGGTCCATGATTATTTTGTTCTGTTGCTGTGGGCCTGTGGTGAGGTAGCTTATTATGATAGGAGTATGTGACAGAGCAAACTGCTCATTTCATGGCTAGGAAGCAGAGAGAAAGACAGAGGGGGTGGGGCTCATGCTCAGTGACTTCCAGGGACCTTTCACTAGACCTCACTTTCTAGTGGTCCACTGTCTTTCATTAGTGGTAGTTGGGGAACCCAGACTATAAATGCATGGATCTTTGGAAGATATTCAAGATCCAAACAATAATGTTGCTGGAAATTTCTGTTTCTATACCATTTGCCAGAGCTTGGCAACACCCTTTAGAAATTTAAATATGCATTCAGTTTGACTTAATAATCCTAAATTTCAACTAATTTTATTTCAGGAAATATTTGCACACATATCTATATACACAAACACACATGTGTTCATATATTTTCACTTATGTATATCAAGATATCCATTAAAGCATTTGTGGGGCATTGAAATAGATGATATTGTAAGTTGGACAGTGGTGTTGCATGCCTTTAATCCCAGCACTTGGGAGGCAGAGGCAGGCAAATCTCTGAGTTCCAGGCCAGCCTGGTCTACCGAACAAGTTCCAGGACAGCCAGGGCTATAAAAAGAAACCCTGTCTTGGAAAAAAAAAAAGGGTGATATTGTGTGAGATTTGTTAGATTAGGTCTATCCTGTCTAAACTGTCGCTTGTGGAAAGTTGATAGTTGATCTGTCTTAACTGATAAATTCAGAGGCTCAGGTGAACATTTATGTAGTATGATCCCAATTAAAGAATTATGTATTTTATTAGGAAAATTTGGGATACTACATACCCATAACAATTGACGATGGTGAGATTATGAAAAATTCTACTTTCTAATCTACATGTTCAATTTTTTACAGTGATATAAGTAGAAAACCAATGCAAATTAAGTGAAAACAAAACAAAATTATTTCCACAAAAATCATCTTACATAATTAAAGATTTTCATATTTTTTTGTATTAAAACTAGTAGAAACTGTACCAAAATGTCAGGCTGTCTGTGGTGGTTTCATGAGACATGTCCCCCACAGACTCAGCACTTGGGCACTTGGTCCCTGGTTGGGGGAGGTGTTGGGGAGCACAGTCTTGGGAGGTTCTGGAGGAAGTACATCACTGAGGGAGGTGTTGGGGAGCACAGTCTTGGGAGGTTCTGGAGGAAGTACATCACTGGGGGAGGTGTTGGGGGCTCATCATCCCACCTCCGTCTACCTCACCCTCTCTGCTTTGTGTTTACAGCTGGAAATGTGCCCTCTCAGCTTCCTGCTTAGGCCACCTGCCGCAATGCCTTCTCTGCCCTTATGGACTCTTTCCCTGGAACCATTAAGGCAAAATTAACTTCCATGAGTCATGTTTGGTCACGGTGTTTTATCACAGCAACAAAAAGTAACTGAAACACCAGCTATCTCTTCGGTCATTACTGATGATTTCCTTTCTTTGTTTAATTTACAGTCTCACGCCTGTCATTCACATTGCCATCACCCTGCCTCTGCCTCCCATGTTCTGGGATCACAGGTGTGTATCTCAGGCCTCATCTGACTGATATTCACCGTGTAGTCTTTAGACTTTCTAAGTTTTTTTTTTTCAATAGATAAGCATTGATTTAATCACCAGATGACGCTAACCAGGACTCTTAAATTTTGTTTGTGTTTTATCAACTCCACAATAAGGACTGAATCCCTAATGAAGGCCTGCCTTTCTCTTGCTTCTTGCCTGCCTGACTTCATCTCCTGTTCATCTGCATATACCTGCATTTCATTTTTATACAGAACACAGATACTTTTCCATTGTAAATAACTTACACAACATAGAACATATGGAGGAAAAAACCCATGGAAACCCCAATTTAAGTTTTAAATATTTACTTATTTAGAACCAAGGTATCACTATGTAGCCCTGGCTGGCCTGGAACTGGCTATGGACACCAGGCTGTCTTGGAGTTCACAGCGGTTTGCCTACCTCCTGAGTATTGGGACTGTAGGCATGTACCACCATGCCTGGCTTTACATTTTTTTAAAATTTGTTATCACTGTGTATGTATGGCGTGTGTTGAGGGGCATGCAAGAGCCACAGCATGAATGCTTAAGTCAGAGGACAATTTTGTGTAGCTTCTGGGGCTCGAACTCAGGTGGTCAGCCTTGTGCTACAAACACTTTCACTCACTCAGCCAATGGGTTTTCAGAAATCCCCCCCTCTCTCCCCCTACATCCAAATACAGGTATTTAAAAGCACAAATGGAGGCTCACCTCTGCATCTCAGCACCTTGTGTGACTTCCTGTTTGAACAGCTGTCTCACCCCAGCATGGCTAGCCCAAAGCCCCTTTGCCCTTTCTTCCAGTCTCCATGCAACAAGCAATTCAGCGTCTCTATTGGATGTTTTTCTTAGGGACTTTAGAATAGGAAGGGTTCAAAAGAGACCTACATGAAAGGGAGCACATGCAGCCATAGCCACAGAGGTGAGCTAGGGAAGATGGAGAATATAGTCAATGCAGTTTTCAAGTGTTCTCTGGGAATTTTCACTCCCGTTTCTTTTCATTGTACCTTCTCACCTCCAGGCAGCTAGGGCATTCTGAGTTCATCATCTCATTGTCCCAGGGACAAGTGACATAGCAGAATTCAGAAATCAATGCCTGGCATTAGATTCCTGGGGCCTGGCTCTTATGGGGACACCCAAGGACTCAATGCACAGACACGTTAGGATGCCTGCTGAGTAAGAGCCTGCCTCCTCGTTACCTCTTGACCTCCTCCCATGGGATGATGACGTCCTTGATAAGGAGAGAAGCTCATTGGAGGGAAGGAGGATGCACTGCTTTTTGTGACCTCTGAGGAGGCAGGCTATGCCTTGTGTCTAGACTGCTTCATGGACTGTGACTGTGAAAATCCCTGGCAGGTCTGAAAAGTCAGAGAGCAGAGCAACTAGGGCATCTGTGTTTAGGCAAAGGCCGGAAGCCATGACATTCATTACCAAGGAATGGCCTGGATTTAGACTTTGCTTTGGGTTGATGAGCCTGGAGGAGGAGTGTTCTGTTGCACAGTATTCATCTCTGTCAGGGGAAGACTGAATGACTGAGATGGTGTCTTAGGGTTTCTATTGCTATGAAGAGACACCATGACCACAGCAACTCTTATAAAGGAAAACATTTAACTGGGGCTGATTTACAGTTCAGAGGTTTAGTCCATTATCATCATGGCGAGAAGCATGGTGGCATGCAGGTAGACATAGTGATGGAGAAGGAGCTGAGCGTTCTACATCTTCATCTGCAGGCAACAGGAAGAGAACTGTCACACTGGGTGTGGCCTGAGCATATATGAGACCTTAATGCCTGCCTCCACAGTGACAACTTCCTCCATCAAGGCCACACCTACTCTAACAAGTCCACACCTCCTGATAGTGTCACTCCCTATGGGCCAAGCATTCAAATACATGGGGACAATTCCTATTCAAACTACCACAGGTAGCTAGGCATCAATAAGGCTCTGTGCCAAGCATACCTGAGTTCCAGGCCTGAGAAGTGCCCTGCTCCAAGGAAAATCCAGGTTTGGCTTCATACATCACTTTGGTGGTGGTACTAGCTGGACTTTCCTGTGATTAGCCATGAGCTCTGGGGATTTCCTCTAGAGATCCCCACAGCATAGACCCATAGAGGCAAGATCACTCTCTGCCAGCCTTGCTGCTTTGTGGGGTCTCCAGCAGCAGCAGCAGCAGCAGCAGCAGCAGCAGCAGCAGCAGCAGCAGCAGCAGCAGCATGGGCCTTTGCAGGGACACACAGGCCTGGTGGTCACAGATATGTAATTTCTTCCCATTTCTTGGCCATACTTGTACAAGTAGCATAAAGGAAAAAACAAGGCCTTTTTGGCAGGGCTGAATGGGAATCCAGCCAGGGATGCTGCTGGTTGATGCTGAATAACTAAGAGCCTCAAATTAAGACCAACAGAAAACCCTTTTCTAATGTATTGAACTTGAGACAAATGGCCTTAATTCAAGGGTTGGTTAGGTAGTTTCCAGACTTAAATTATGAATCCTAATGATTTTGAGTGAGTTTTGGAAATCACCTGGAAACACCAGCTTCATCAGTGCCTAGGGATGTTGTTAAAGTTGGTACCACTAACGCGAGCTGATGGGAATGTGAGGGCAGGATGGTATCACTGGACCTGGAGTAGAGGAAACCCCGGCTGTCCGAGGGCTTCTGCAAAGCTCAGGAGCTTTCCGGTTTACCCTGCTCAGTCGGTACTTGGCTAATCCACCATCATTTCAGACTGTGGCACCCTTGGAGCAACTCCTGGTTCTTATGTCCCTTCCCTGCCTCTTTCCTCTGTCTTCCTGCAGGAGCCTTTCCACCCATCCCCCCCACCCCTCTGTTTCCGTTCCTGGACTCTCCACCTTTGCCATTAGTCTCGCCTGCAGTATGTGCATTCTCACTCAGGCTGTCCCATTGTTAATTTTGTGGGGTGTCTTTTTCTTTGCACCTCTCGGACTGTCTCCCAGATGGGGAGAAAAAGGACTTTTCCTTTAGAGGTGTTGTTCTTTGGTGAAAGAACACTGGCTTCTCAGCAGAACCAAAACGAAGATCCTTCTCTACTGAAAACAAACACAGTCCTTTTTATCTATGGGGTTTCCTGTTTCCTTCCCTAAAAGCCACCTATCTCAGACATGGGCATCATGCCAGGGCACATGGAATCATAGCATGAACTGGACATCTTTCTGTATAGTGCTGGAAGCTGGGGGAAAGCTCTTTAATGTGTATTTCTCATCAAGGCATGCATTTCTCATGTAGTATGTGTTCTCATCTAACCTGTTACCATATGTGACTTGAGGAATATGGTGGCTGTCAATGTGAAATTCACATGACATGTAAAGATTAGCCAGCCTTGCAAACGTGACTTGTTTCTGGTTAGCTGCTTTGGGCCATCATATCAAAATGTGCCGTGTCTTGCCCTTCCTCTGCTGCTAGGGTGTCTTTCAGTGGAGAATCCATTTCCTGTAAGTGAAGGGCTGCTACTGGTAAGGGCGATTTAATGAAACTGGACAGAGTTTTGAATTTTTCTTGTTTGAGGTGTGGGGGATTGAGTCCATGGTCTTGAATGCACTAACTGAGCTCTCTGCCACTGATCCAGAGCTCCATCTCTTTTGAGATGGCTTCACTATATCCTAGTCTGGCCTTGATTTCCCCAACCTCTTTTCTTTGCCTCCTGAATGCTGGCATTAAAAGTGTGGGCCACCACATCCTAGCAAAAACAGCACAGTTTTGTTTTGTTTCATTTTTGATAACAGGGTCTCCTGTAGCCTAGGTTGGCCTCAGGTTCTTTGTGTAGCTAAAGATAATCGTAAACTTCTAATCCTCCTGCTTCTGCCTCCCAAGTGCTGGTATTACAGGCATGTAACTACACCCAGAAAGATAATGAAGTATTAATAGTATTTTCTTTCCTATTCACCTCTTAAAATTTCCCCCTGACTTTCCCTTATCCTTTGTTAACTTATTGCTGGGATTGTTATAACAGGGATAATAAAGAATAGTCAGGATTTCTTCTGAGGTTTTGCTCATTTATTTATTTTACTTCATAGTGGAAATAGCAAGATTTCACTTGTAAGAGTTTGAGTTCTAGGTCCTCTTCAAAGCCCAGGATATGGAAATCAAATCTCTGAAGCCATCGAGGTGAATGGGTTGAATTATGCCCACAAGTTCAGATGCTGAAGTCTTACTCCCCAGAATCTCAGAATGTGGCCTTATTAGGAGATAAAGATCTTTGCATGGTAGTCATGTTAAATAAAGTTCATTAGGATGAGAACTGATGTTCTTAGAAGAAATGGAATTTGGGCACAGACCTCCTCAAAGGGAAGTGCTATAAAGAAATACAGGGAGAAGTTGATTTGTATTAACAGAAATGTAATACACATTCTAGTTCAAAATGGCAGAGGGAGTGCATTCATTTGCCTTTGTAGAACTCACTGCACTAAGAGAGATGATGTAGAAACAGATTGACTCTATGGCAGCTCTGAAGACAGGAGGTAGTGCTCTGTGTGGACACTGATTAGATCTCCACAAGGTAGAGACTAGATGGGTGTGCAGGTTGTTTCCACAGTATAATATACAATAGGAAGTCAGCTAGAACTCAATAGAGAATTGTGTCGGAGGTGGAGACTTCAGAGAGGCTCCAAGCCTGCACTAGACACACACAGGATGAGGAGTTGGCCTGGAGGCAGTATGTGGGTAGTGAAGCAGAAAGGTGCCCTCGGGACAGCTTGGCTGTGAGCTCCTTCCTTTCTAAGAAATGTGAAGGGCAATTTGAATTCTAAGAAATGTTCTCTGAACTTGTGAAAGACTTGCTAAGGGGCATCCCAAGGAATGAAGTTGGGGCCAGAGAGCAATGCAATATCTGAAGACTCAGCAGATAAAAAGAATTCCTGGGGGAGAGCCAGAGGGTAAAGACGAAAGCCATCTAAGTTGGCTCAGAATCGAAAGGAAGTACATTGAAGTGCTTTTTCCTTTGATGGTGCTGGCAACTCCAAATCTGCCTCCCTGATCCCACTGGTATATACTAAAAAATGACTCTCTCATGGAGAGGAAACACACATAAACCACCTGGGGCAGCCTCAGAGCCTTCCACCAATAAATATAAATCATCAATCAAACCCGTCAGATATCTGAGGGAGACTGGTATATCAGGAAGGACAAAGGCCGACAAATGGGAAGTCACTTGAGGAGATGTGGAACAATCAAAAGCAAGCCTGAGACTTAAACACAGATAAAACAACTGGATAATGGAACATGAAGCAAGAATTATTGGAAATTAAAAATGATTGTTAGAACTTTTTAAATGCACTAAAATGTCAGAGTAACAGGAAGGACACTAATAAATTCCAGATACATAAACAAGAAGATAAAGCTTGGAAAATCTTTCAGAACCTAGCACAACAATATACTCAGAACTGGAGGGATGGCTCAACACTTAAGAGCACTGACTGCACTCCTAGAGGACCTGGGTTCGGTTCCCAGCACCCACATGGCAGCTTACAGCTGCTGTCCTTCTTTGGCCTCAGCCAGCACTGCACATGTGTGTGCACATATTTTCACACAGGCAAATCCATACACATTAAATAAAATGAAAAAACAAATTAAAAATGTGCTAAGTGTAAAAGATATGTAAAAGACAATATAGTTTGACAGGTCTACTGTTCAGATAATAGGTTATAAAGGAAGCAAAGAAACAACACAATAAACTCTGGTTGGGCTAAAGAAAGATATCATTGAAAAGCAGAAACATGAAATCTAAGTCAAACATATTCTGATGAATTTCAGTATTTTTGGAAACAAATTCTGTCAGCAAGAGAAGAATGCATTCTTTATTAGGAAATAGGAAATAGATTCACATATGAGTGCTGTCATCAACTGCAGTATATAATAATAACAATAAAATGATACTTTCAAAGATCTAAAGGGAAGGATATGAACAGTTTTATAACCAGCTGGATTAGCTAGAATTCTTTTGACTGTAAGGAGCATAAGTCTTGAAGTGGCTCGAGCAAGAAGGAACTGTGTTGTATCAAATAATATGAAATTCAGATTTGAAAATCACCAGCATTGGAAATACACTATCTTAACACTGATAACTAATTATCAAGATTCATGATTCTTGCATTGGTCTATGGTGTCATCCTCAAGTTGTTGACCTTGCCCATAGAATACCTCTCTCTGGTGACAAGATACCCACAGTAGTTCCAGGTAGTCCATTTGGAAACAACAATCTTACGATGAAGATGGGAATACTTGTTATTCAGAAGTCTTTGAAGATTTTTCTTTTGTCTTTTCTAACCAAAATTTTGGTACATGTTTATTCTTTAACCAATATGGGGTAATAGTTATAGATCAACCAATAAAAATCCATCCTCTTATGGACACATAAAGAACGAGGGAGACCTGTACAAAAAGCATCCCACTGTGAAAAGTATGGTGATGAGAACAGGTGATATTCTGGCTTCCAATAAGGCCTGCTGCACAAACCACATCAACAGTTAAACAAAGACTAAAACATTTCAAACATGCAAGGATGTTGGATACTTACTTACATGGAGCTTTTCCAGAATAGAGCAGCTACTAAATGGTATTCTTCAGCCAGACAATTACCCAGTAGAACAATGAAATGAAATCTCAGGTAGCTACTCGGGAGCAGATTTGGAAAGCAATTAGTGGCAATCAGAAGTCTCTCTTCTTCTCTCCCTCTCTTGCCCTTCCTCCACTTCCCCCTTTCCACTTCGAATGCTGGGATTACCAACACCCAGGTTAGAGAGCAGACTCCTTTATAAGAACTGCATAACCAGGAACTCTTGGCTTTATGACACAGTGCTTATACTTGCCACCACTCTACTCATCTTTTACTTCCCCGGAGTTCGGCGAAAGGTGCAAAGTTACTATGAAGGAAGCAGGAATGTGCCTTGGTGCCCATAGTTCATGGATGAGGCAGTGAGAGTTAATTCTCTCAGTCTAGATGATAGGAACATAGGTCTTTGCATCCTGTCCTGTTAGCTGTATTTTCAGTGGTATTTACCAGTTTTGAGTTTTTAGAATCCATTGAAAGACAATGCACAGGACATGTAGTTACTGAGTAGAATGTACATTTATCAACCCTGTTTGGAGTGTAGGTCATGAAATGGAGGGATTATAAGTGAACCTTCTTTAGTGGGAGTTACTGTTTTCTAATGGATAACATAAGAGGTAGAGATGTGAACTGCATTGAAGTTTTGAAGGAAACTGAAGAAGTAGAGAAAAGCAGGCTTTTACCTTGGGGATATAGGTCTGTCAGGTGCATGGAGTGGGTGTGAGACATATTCTACTCTTAGTGCTAGCTTTCTGTTTGTTTTGCCTTTAAAAGCTGCACATGAAATGTATTAGATGTAATGATTATGGGAAAGCTCAGTGGAAGTACCGTGCATTCCTGTTGGGTGCTATACAGCTCATTTCCACTGTGTTAACAGCTTGCTGGATCACTACCTTCTCCCTTTACTCTCGACCCCACCATGAAGATGGTGCCTTCTTGATAGAACTTTCCTCCACAGGGAGATTCGTCCTGAGACAAGGGTGAAGTTCCTGAGTTGACAAATGTCAGTATTATCCTTGAATGTCCACCAATGGCCTTAAAATATCTTCAGTGCTAGAGCTGCTTCCTTGCAAGTTCCCTGAAGCTGCCATTTCCCCCCATTCAGGTGATTAGACACTAAATAAAATGTCTGGATGCCGTTTCAAACTCATGTTTTCCTAAACCAAGCTACCATACCATACCACACCACACTACACTCAACACGTACTCCTTTTCTTCTGAATTTCACCCAACAAGGGGCTGGAGAGATGGCTCAGTGGTTAAGAGCACTGGTTGCTCATCCAGAGGACCTGGGTTTGATTCCCAGCACTCACATGACAGTTTACAATTGTCTGTAACTTTACTTTCAGAGGATCTGACACCCTCTTCTGGTTTTTGCAGGCATCAGGCATGCACATAGTGCATGGACATACATGCAGACAAAACACTCAAACATGTATTATAAAATAATAAAATAAAAAATTCCTCTAAATATGGAAAGGTGCTTATACTTGGAGGGAGCTTTGGTGACTGAATCATGAAGGGATAGCACACTCATCCTTTGCCTCATAGTCACTAAAGGGGATGGGCTTTTGGAGTAAAATGGCATTTCCTTCAGGCTTTAAAAGTTCTCTCTCTTCCTTTCCCCTTCTCTTTCATTGTGTTTACTCCTCAATAACCCCTCACCACCCCCGCTATGTAAGCAGAAAATACAGTACACAGAAACCCTGTCAGAATCTAAGAGAACTCCCCTAGAGCATGGACAATCTGCATTCTGCTGCTCTCCGTTTGTGTCTGTGTGATTTGGTAAACTGTGTAGCCCTCTCTCTCTGAATTGCGGCCCTCTGTCTCTGAATAGGATTGAAGCATAGCACCAGCTGTGCAGTCGTTCTTAAAGTGTTATCTGTGGTCTCCTGGGGGAGCGGCTACTCTTTCATGAGAGTTATGAGGTCAAAACTACTTTCAGAGTTACACCAAGGCATCTTTAGATTTTTTCTATTTTCTTTACATTATACATATGTATGGAGTTGTCTCCAGGCCATGAGACCTATGTTGTAGAATATTATTTTAAGGTACGTTACTTTTGTTTCTGCTCTGGAACATTTGTTTAATGATGCAAAGATGTGTTTGATTAAATAAAATTCACCTGCAGTCAGGAGGCTGCCTTAGCAACTAGCTGACAGGAAGTGGTAGGGAGGAACCAGGTGGAGAAGGGTTTTGAAGGAGGAGTGAGAGAAGGAGGGGGACATCAGGGGCCAGCCACCCAGCTACACAACCAGCAATGGAGTAAGAAAGAAAGGTATACAGAAATAAAGAAAGGTAAAAGTCCAGAGCAAAAGACAGGATAAGTTAAGAAAAGCTGGCAAGAAACAAGCCAAGCTAAGGCCGGGCATTTACAACTAAGAACAAGCCTCTGTGTGTGACTTATTTGGGAGCTGGGTGGCAGGCCCCCCAAAAGAGCAAAACAACCAGCAACAGACCTATGATACTGCAGCAGATTTTATACTAACATGGATTCACATTCCAGTTGTCTTCAGTAAAGCCTCATGTTAAAGAGACTTATGAGTGTAAAACACCACTACTCCTCTAATAATTGAGTTTTTGCTTTTGAATAGATAACTTTTCTTAAAACAAGTTATTTCTATTAACATGTAATGGAGTAACAAATACTATTTTAATGAGTTAATAAATATTAGCAATTTAATTTTAGCTGGGCATAGTGGTTACTTGCTTATAATCCCAGAACTGGATACACTGAGGCAGGAGGATTGCAAGTTTGAGACCAGCCTGAGCTACATAGTGAGCTACAGTGTCAAAAAATTTAAAAAACTCACAATTTTAATTTCTAATAATATTAAATAATGATATGGCATAATTACATAAGCAAAATCTCTTTAGAATTCTTGACAGATTTTAAGGGTATAAAGAACTCCTAACACCAAAGAGGTTCAGAACTGTGGTCTGGTGTTTTGTGGGTAGCAGGTGCTTTCTCACAGGTAATTTTTATCCATCCCTTTGCTCTCCCTCTGCCCAGTCCCCTTTCTATACCACCCTCAATCCAATACACACACGGAAAAACAAACCAGCAGGTTCTCTCCATCTTCCACTAGACCCTGACTTTCAACCCATATACTTTCTTGGAAAATTTACTCTAGTGTGGTTTGGTCACGTGGAGGACATGAGGAGTGGAACCGCTGTGTGGGAACAGTGACCCAATGGCCTTCTTATGGCCAATGTGTCACTTACCCTCTGTGGTCTGTGTAGAACCATTTTATAGAAAATTATTCATACTGGAACTTCCCAGAAGGTCACAAAAAAGAAACCAGCTCGGAAAGATTGGGAGCCCTACTTCCAAATCATTACAGTGAACCAGCCAAGAAGAGATCAGCACTTGGCACTTCACCTTGCCCATTTCAATCAGGAAGCAAGTACACTAACTTTTAGCTGTCCCTAATGGCTGTGTGTTAACTTTCAGCCACTGGAGAAGGCTATATCTGAGAGATACGATAACCAAGTGAGTGGTGCATTCAGTGCTGGTAGAGACTTTATAACACATCTTCACCAGGGACTCTTTCCTGAATGTTGATTGTAAAACAAAATTGTCAACCATTTGGGTAGCTGCAGAAGGGTGCAGTATGGGCCCTTCTGTGGAAGATGGAAACTCCTGTTTGTAAAAGAAACCCCTTTACTTGAGTCTATAAAATAAATGGTGGACCTAGAATTTGCCTGACTCATTCATTTGACAGTTGTGCATAAGAACCTATTATGGGATAGTCACTGTAGACTGTCATGAGGGTAACTTATTTCCTGTTGGAGAGACA
This sequence comes from Peromyscus maniculatus bairdii, assembly GCF_049852395.1. Taxonomy (NCBI): domain Eukaryota; kingdom Metazoa; phylum Chordata; class Mammalia; order Rodentia; family Cricetidae; genus Peromyscus; species Peromyscus maniculatus. The sequence continues at coordinate 139,010,021 of NC_134853.1, forward strand.
CAGAGAAAACATTGTACATTATATAGTTCCTCAGAAGGAGATGAGGACTTTGGGAACAATGGAGCAGAGGACAGGGACTCAAGGATACAGAATGAGCCTCACTGAGAATGTGACATTTGAACCAAGTCACCTTGAGGCTGAGTAGGATAAATGGAGCAGTGCTTCATACAGAGAGAATGGCAAGGACAAGGGCCCCATTTGAAAAAGGCTCTAGAACTATAGGGCAGGTATTTCCTCAGATAAATCTTATGTCTGTAATCAATCCACAAGGAACTGTTTGTTTACTGTACCACGCATTAGGTCCCAGGGGTGACTGGTTGCAATAAGTCTCCTGGATGCACTCTGAGGTTCTTCATTCATTAGTCTAGGATGGGTTTGCTTGCCTACAAGGTTATAAGGTGATGCTGATGTTGCTTTGTGTGGCCCCATAGTTAGAAACACTGCCTGCAGACCACAGGGTTCTCTAATGGTGACCAATACTGTGCACTTTCAAGATCTGCAGACCACAGGGTTTCTCTAATGGTGAACAGTACTGTGCACTTTCAAGATGATTTAAGGTACATATCATTTGCATAAATTAAGAGAACCTGATAGTTCTCTTGCATTATAGGGCTAATTTGGGCAGCAGGTTCAGCCCTTTGCATTTTGGACACTCACTGTAATTTTTACTAATGAGGCAGTTGGAACCCAGAGAGGCTGTAGCTGCATGTCACTTGGTTGCTAAGTTCTGTAAGGGATGCTGCCATGGAATTAAAGTTCTGCTTCTCTCTCTTGTTTCCAGAACATTTAAACCTTTTTTCAGTCATTTTTTTTCCAGTTAGGGGAGGGGCATCTTTTGGGTTTTACTGAGAAGACCAGAAGTTATAAGTTCCTGCTGTATCTCTGCTGTGGGTCCAAGACTTTGAGGACCCAGGATGGAGGTTTTGAACTGGAGTATTCCCAGTTCCTTCCTTGGCTCTCTGATTACTTCCTCCTTTTGTTTCCCTCTGGGTCACACAGGGAGCCTGTTGTATACCTGCTTGGAGTCTGTTCTGTGGCTGGGGGAAGGTGTTGGTGAGGCTGCAGTCCCCTTGCCTAGCCCGGCAGTGTGGAGAGTAACAGGGCCAGCTTTCTTGCTCCACCTAGACTTAGTATTGAAGCTGAGATCAAAACATGGATTGCTCCTTTATTGGCAGCAAGATTTTTAAGACTTAAAAAAAAAAGAACCTTCCACCTTGAAGAGCCGCTTGATGTAACTAACCCAGTGGAGCTTCTGCCCCCGGAGACAAGTCTGTGCCGCCCCTTCACGGCGATCACAGGGGTTGAGAAGCGACTCTGACTCTCTGTTTCCCCTCAGAAGACATTTGGCCATTGAATTGGCCTCTTTACCTGCCTACATCTCGATTTCCATGTCAGCCACAAGACAAATACGGCTCTTCTTTACAAGGAGCCCTTTGCAGAGTTTTGGCTCTCTTGCCTGGTTTCCTGCCAATCTGACAGCTTCATGGGAGGGGTGGGACTTCCAGATCTGTGTCAGCGTGGACCCTTGAAGGACTCTCCTCCCAAGATTTTTACCATTTCTCCATGGCCATCTCTGCAGGCTGACTGGCTAAGGTTCATGTGGATAAAGAACCCCTTTGCTGAATTAAGGCTGGAGTACTTGCTAAAAGGCGCAGGAAATGACAGAAGTTCATTTATAGTAATGGTTTTCCTCTTGCATAATATTATCTTTAGAACATGTCCATTTTATTTTATGAGTCTTGATATATACATAGTCCATTCTGATTTCAAATTCTCTGGAATAGCCTAGGCTGTATCCCTGAACTCATGATTCTCTTGCCTGGCCCCCTGAATGTAAGGATCATCTTACTCAATAGAAATCAGTTTTGAAGCCTTCATCTCCACCTCACTCACTGATATGTAAAAATATTAGCAGACTTCTTATTCCAGAAATATCTAGAAGGAAGTGCCAAATAGTGCCATCAAAACCCAAGACCCCAGCTTAGGAGCTGAATGGATGTCTTTGGTGCACGTGTGTGAGCACCAGAGCCCTCCATCCACTGGTGGAAGGGGCATCTCTCACTGATTAGTTTGCTGTGTGAGCATGAGGGTGGGTGGAGGAACCTGGACCTCCCCTTTCTGTGTTGCAGACTTGTAGGGTTCAAGAGTGACACTCTAGGGGTTCCTCTGACTACTCCATGGAGATGGGGCCCTACTGCATGGGTAGGATCATCTGAAAGAAGTGGCCAGGGCTGGCATATATATTTTATTTGTGTATGCATGTATAGAAGTAGGGGTTTGTGTATGCGCATGTGTGCATGATGTAGAGGCTAGAAGTCAATGTTGAGTGTTTTCAATTGCTCTCAACCTTATTTTTTGAGATTGGGTCTCTTATGGCTTAGAGCCCCAGGGATCCTCCTATCTCTGCCTCCCTAGTGCTGAGATTATAAGGCACCTGTAGCCATGCCTGACTTTAAAACCTTTGAAAACAAAACAAACCAACAAACCATGGGTGCTGGAGATCTGAACCCAGGTCCTTATGTCTGCATGGCAAGCTGCTTACTAATGGAGCCATTTCCCTAGCCAGGTGCCTGTAGTTTTAAAAGCACCTTGAGTGGCATAGAGATTTAGTTGGGATTGAGGACAGTGTGAAGACAGGGGTCCTCTGCCACTGAGTCAGCTTTCATAGATGTCTTTCAGGGCCAGTCTGTCCTTTCTATCACCTGGGCAGGCACAGGGATTTCCCATGGGCATATGGATGAGACTTCATGACTGATGTTATTTGCCTCTGCTATGAGCCTCTGTGAGGCCTGGAGAACTTATTCCAATACCTTTGGCTGATGGACCACTTGAAGGTGCCTTTTAAGAACTGGAGTGGGTGGCAGATGGTGGGGGGAGACATCTGGTCCTGTCTTGGTGTGATGTCTATTGTGTTACTGAGCCGGGCTCAGACAGTTGCTGACTGTCACATTGTGTGTCTGAAGCTTTTCTTATTTTAAAATTGAAATAAAGACCTACTGTTTTAAAAGAGAATTGGCAGTGTACCAGAGAAAATATGAGTTTAAACTTGTTTAAAGAGAACAGATACTTTTTGCCTCTTGGCTACTTTTAGTACTTAGGAACAGGGAGTTAGTACTCACCAGGTATAGCATAGGAAAACCATGTGCCCCTGCTGGGCTTGGATTGCCTCTCTAGTTGATGAATAGATCATGGGAATATTTTGAGGAGTCCTGAGTTAGGCCCAGAGAAGGATGGGGCACTGGAGGGATTTAGGTAGGCATTGACTATTTACCAAATGGTTAAAAATTATTTCAGTGTTTTGCCCAACAGGTATGTCTGTTTGGGTGTGTAGTATTGGCACATCAGCTGTGGGGGCATGGCCATATCTGTCTTGTCATTGCTACATCCTCGGGGCCAGACACATAGTAGGTGCTCAAAAACTACTTGCTTGATGTCCTGCTTGTGTGTCTGTGTGTGTGTCTGTGTGTGTGCGTGCATGTGTGAACTTGACACAAGATAGAGTTGTCTGAGGAAAGGGAACTTGAACTGAGAAAATGCCTCCATAAGACTGGCTTTTGGGCAAGCTTGTGGGTGCATTTTAAAATTGGTGATTGATGTGTGAGAGCCCAGTCCATTGTGGGTGGTGCTACCCCTGGGCAAGCAGTCCTGAGTTGTATAAGAAAGCAGGCGGAACAAACCATAAACCTCATTCTGTGGCTCTTGAGTCAGTTTCTTAAGTTTCTGGCTTGACTTCTCTCAGTGATTGAGTGTGACCTGGGAGCTGTAAGATGAAATAAACCCTTTCTTCCCCAAGTTGCTTTTTGGCCATGGTGTGTTTATCACAGCCATAGAAACCATAATGAAGACACTTGACTATCAGTTTAGCCTTTTAGCTATTAGGAACCTCCTAGGAACAGGTGGTCACAGAAGCCTCAGGCTAAAGAAACATCTGGGTCATGGAGATCTCATCTATTTCTCCTTCCCAGGGTGATCCATGTGTATCCTCTTAGGGTTCTCCTTATTAGCTAGCTTCTCTGAAGCTGTGGGTTGTAGTCTGGTTATTCTTTGCTTTACATCTAGTATCCCTTATGAGTGAGTACATACCATGTTTGTCCTTCTGAGTCTGGGTTACCTCACTTAGGATGATATTTTCTAGTTCCATCCATTTGCCTGCAAATTTCATGATGTCATTGTTTTTTACTGCTGAGTAGTACTCCATTGTGTATATGTACCACATTTTATTTATCCATTCTTCAGTCAAGGCATCTAGGTTGTTTTCAGGTTCTGGCTATTACGAATAATGCTGCTATGAACATAGTTGAGCATGTGTCTTTGTGGTATGATTGAACTTTCCTTGGGTATATGCTCAAGAGTGGTATAGCTGGGTCTTGAGGTAGATTAATTCCCAGTTTTTTGAGAAACTGACTGCCATACTGATTTCCAAAGTGGCTGTACAAGTTTGTACTCCCACCAACAGTGGAGGAGTGTTTTCCTTGTTCTGCATCCTCTCCAATATGAGCAAACGAGGGTAGGGGATGGGGAATGAGAACATAAGGGAACAGGATGGTCAAACTGAAACAGGGATAGAGTGGGAAAGCAAGGAAAGAGATACTATAACAAGGGAGACATCAAGGGAACAAAGAGAAACAGGGTGCTAGGGAAGTTCCCAGGAAGCCACAAGGATGACCCCACCATAGACTACTAGCAATAGTGGAGAGAGTGCCTGAACTGACCTACTCCAATAATCAGATTGGTGAATACCCTGCCATCATAGAGCCTCCATCCAGTAACTGATGGGAGCAGATGCAGAGATCCACAGCCAAGCACCAGGCCAAGCTCCAGGAGTCCAGTCAAAGAGAGAGAGGAGGGATTCTATGAGCAAGGGGCATCAAGATCATGATGGGGAAATGTACAGACAGACAACCAAACCAAACTAGTGGGAACCCATGAACTGTGGACCAATAGCTGTGGAGCCTCCATGGGACTGGACTAGGTTCTCTGCATAGGCGAGACAGTTGTTTAGCTTGGCCTGTTTAAGGAGCCCCTGGCAGTGGGATCAGGATCCATCCCTGGTGCATGAGCAGACTTTTTGGAGCCCAGTGCCTATGGTGGGATACCTTACACAACCTTGGTTCAGGGTGAGGGGCTTGGAACTGCCTCAACTGAATGTCCCAGGCTCTGCTGACTCCCCATGGGAGTCCTTGCCTTGGAGGAGGTGGGAATGGGGGGTGAGTTGGGGGGAAGGCTGGAAGGGGTGGGAGGAGGGAGGAGAGGGGCATCTGTGGTTGGTATGTAAAATGAACAGAAAATTTCTTAATAATAAAAAAATCTAGGAATGATAGAATAAAAAAAGAAACATCTGGGTGGGGTTAAGGCAGATGGTCAAAGTGCTGGGTGAGAGAGTGCTGAGTGCTCAGCTCTGTGTCATGTTTATCATCTCCCCTCCCCTCAAAGCTCAGAGACCATCCAGAGGAGGGAGCGGAAGGAATCTAAAAGCTAGAGGATGGGGGGAAGTGCTCTGGATGCTGTCTTCTGGGCCTGACGTGCCCATTGCACTCGAGAACTCACAGCAGCTGTGACTACCTGCACAAGATCTATCAGTCAACATTCCAGCATGGGTTAAGAGGGACACATGAGGTCCCAACCTGAGCTCAGGAACTGTTGGCAGTGAATGGTTGCTGGGGGAGAAGCATTCATGTTTCTTCAATGATGTAGCCACTGTCGGTACCCATAACCCAATGAATAACCCTATACTCACCCATGTGCATGCGAGCAACTTTAATTAAAGCGGGTTATTAAACAGTAAAAGACATGAAGATAGGAGTGGGGTGTGTTGGGAAGAAAAATCCCAGAGGGAGTGGAAGGGGAATAAGAGAGCAAAATGGGGTGTGTGTGACTATGATTAAAATATGTTACATGTATATATGGGATTGTCAAAGAATGAATAAAAAATTATATTAAGAAAAGTGCTGTCCAGCATGACACTGTGCCAGACACAGCAGTGATACTGTGCAGAGAGATGCTCCCTAGAAGTTAGGTTGCTCTTTGTAACCATGGCAGCTGTAGAAAAGAAGATATTTTCATACCGGTAGAATATGATGTGTCTTTAACCTGGATTTGTGATACCAGACTGTTCGTACCCTCCCTAGACAGTGTTGGGGCTACGCTGACAAGCATGTGCTTCTGAGCTGACAGTTCAGCATCTTGATTATGTTATTGCATCTGTTTGTTTATTCTGTTGCATATCACTCTGGTCCAGAGTGTCACTTATTTTCAGTTCCCTAGCTCACCATCTTTATGATCCATCCTGAGCCGAGACACTGAGCCTGGCCTTGGGGTGGGCCATGCAGGCTCTAGAGTTCAAATCTGGCTTGGTGTAGGTGTGGCTTCTCTGTGCTCTGGCTTTCTTGCCACAGATGGAATTAGTAATAAATCCTGGGAGTGTTACTATAGGGAACGAACTTAGGGACAAGGCCTGGCACATAGTTGGTGCCATATGGATGCTCGTTCCACTTAGGATCTAATTTTAAATGACCAGATTTCAAATATGCTAATGTAAGACACATGAGCTCAACCAGGTGACATTCATACTTGGGGCTGAGGCTGGGCAGCAGTTGGCACCTCTGCTCTGTTTGAGACTATTTCAGTGGCGTTTGTCTTACAAATGTGGGAGGGACATCCTTGACTGTCAGGGGGTCTTTAAGGACTGGCTTGAACATCTTTTTGTATACTTGTCAGTATTGGGAATCACAGAAGAACTGCCATCTACCATAGTCCTGGCTGGAGACTGGCTGGAAGACTTCATTGCAGTCCCACTGATGAGCTAGAAGGGGTTCTCTGAGAGAACCAGATGGTATGAGTCCAAGTCACTCTTCCATCCTCTTCCTCTTCCTTTGGGAGGCTGCTCTACTTCATGTGGTCCTAGTAGGGTTATCATTAAGGTAAATTTTACTTCATTCTGCCCTCAGAAGAGGACATGTGATCTAATGTGGGCTACCCTGGCATTACATCCTCCTTGTCACCTAGACTGGTTTGAGGATGGGTATTTTCCCAATTTGGGGTTCAAAGAGACCACTGTGGGATCTTCTACTAGACACATTAGTAATCTCTGAGAATGTTGAAATGTCAAAGCCTGCCCTGTACATAGACAGTCTACCTACAGCTAAAGAATGAAGTTTGTGTGTGAAGAGAGGCGGATAAAAGCAGGAAGGACAAGAAAAAGACAAAACACAAGCACATCACTTGAGCACCAAGGCCAACCATGGCTGAACAATCTTGCTGAGTAGAGTCTAACAATGTTTTATACATTGGATTTTCTAGAATTCTTTGATATGGCCTCATAAGAACAAGTTGAGAAAGATCCATTTGGTATTCTATGCGCATGCACAGAGGTCAACTTCAGATGTCCTTCCTCGGGGTACTGTCCATCTTGATTTTTTGAGACAAAGTCTGTCACTGGCCTGGAACTTGCTGATTAGGCTAAGGTGGCTGGCCACTGAGGTCCATGGTTCCACCTGTCTCCACCTCCTCAGAGCTGGAATTAGTACAATTGCGTGCCACCATAACCTGTCCTTCCTGTCTGTCTGTCTGTCTGTCTGTCTATCTATCTATCTATCTATCTATCTATCTATCTATCTATCTATCTATCTATCTATCTATCTATCTACCTACCTATTAAAAATGGGCCCCGGAGGTTGAACTCAAGTCTTCCTGCTTGCAAAGCAAGTACTTTACTGACCGAGCTGTCTCCCAGCCCTGGTTTGACTCTCGCTCTTCTGCAGCTGATCATGGAACCAGCCTCTACCCTCTGTGCCTTCCTTCAGGGTTTCCTCTCTCTGAGATGCTGCCACCATTGCTTCCTCCTTTCCTCAGATGCCTCCCTGCAGCCGCCCTGATCGGCACAGTCCTTCTCTTCCTTCTCTGGCCTCACACACGGTTTTACTTATCTGGCTTTCCACTGTCATCATCAGTCATTCGGGTGGCTTCTTTGTCACCCAGAGTTATCCTGGCTTTGAGACCCTGGTGTCAGTGGCTTGAGTGCATGCTGGTTGGGCTGGGGTGCAGGCCTAGTTGGGATCCTGGGGATGGGGCTGGTGAGCAGATGCTTATCAAAGAAATCACTGACATGTTGCTCCAGAAATTTCTGGCTTTATTTTTATTGTTGCTCTAATTCTAATGTCTGGCTTAAGAAATAAGAATGGGGGTTTACTCAGGAGGGAGATTTAAATGAATTCTTCTGGAGGATTTTTACCCTTTTATTTAATTGACTTACATTTTCTAATATTCCTATAATGAGCACATATTGCTCTTATAATTAGAAAAAAATATTAAGACGGTGAAAATGATTTCCTGTTATGTAGAAGGGATCAGAATAAGAATGGAACATAGCATGAAAGAGGTGATAATGACAGCTGGTTTTACCTCCTAGTAATCTTGTCATATAGAGTAAACAAACAAACCATTTGCTAATGAATGCTTCATTAATTCTAATTATTTCAAGTAGCCAGAAATCAAACAAGAGTTTGTGATCTGATTTTCACCAGTCAGAATTAATGTCCAATGCTGTTCAGGATGTTAAACAGTGTCTGTGTGGGGCATTACAAACATCCTGTCTAAGGTAGGGGCGGGGCTCAGGAGATGGCGCTGTGGGCAAAGTGCTTGTCACACCAACACCGGGACCTGAGTTCAGATTCTGAGCACTCCTGGAAATGGCCAGGCACCTTAGTGTGTGTGATCCCGGTACTGCAAGGTCAGACATGGGAGTGTGTGTGTGCAATCCCAGTACTGCAAGGCTGGGCACAGCATGTGTGTGCAATCGAAGTACTGAGGAGATGGAGACAAGGGGACTTTGGAGCTTACTAGCCACTATTTTAACCAAATGGGCGAAGTCCAGCTTCAATGAGACCCTATCTCAAAGAACAGGTTGGAGGGGGATTGAGAACTCCTCCTGACATTAACCTCTGGCTTCTACATGCACACTCACACATGTGTACACGCACATGTAAACACACACACACAGACACACACACAACCATAGGATCACATGCACATACATATGCAACCCCCCCCAACCCACACAGACACATGCACACACCCACTCTTGTACACGTACAACCACACATGAAAGGATAGAGATCAGTCCCAGCCAGAAGTTCTCAGTACAGGTTCTCGCTATATAAAATTTAGCAAAAATTATGACAGTTTTTCTCACTTTCTCCAATTTAATAAAACTTTCCAAACACTCAAAGCCAAAAAAGAATGGGAACAAAAACTGATTGTCAGTTAAACTGGGCCAAATTTAGTGTCCAGTCTTCTAAATAATAGTCCAACGACAAGATAAAAATTACTGAACAAACAATTGAGAACAAATGAAGACAGACTATGGCTACTCACCTGCAACCTGCAGGGTGTTAGTTCCTTCCCACAGTATTTTGGCTTTCCTTTAAAAATTAGTCTTATGTTTACCCCTTTGTCGATCCTTCTTTTTAATAGAAGCCTTTTAACACTGTAAGGGGTGTTTTGCTTCTTGATGTTAAGCCAGAATACCTCAGGATATTTTATAAACACGTCCATTAGACTGCTGGCTCCCCCAAGTTTGACGATTTACTCAACTGATATAACAGGTAGTTGGATTTAGGCGCTGTGTAGAGAGCTATCGTTTAGCACAGTTTGACATTTAACGGCTTAACCATAAAAAATACAATTGACGTTAATACGCTCCATTCAGGCCTGTTTCCAAAGAAGCCCTGCAATTTAGCCACGCCGAGCTCCCTCAGTTGGTGTTTACTAATAATGCCTGATTTCAACAGAAGAAACAGACCTTCAACTCAAACAACACAGGGAACATGCATGGTGTCGGGGGTGGGGAAGTGTGGGGGGTGTTGGGGTGGAGTGTGAGGGTATGGGGGTGTGGGGAGCAAGGGGTGTGGGGTGGGCATGAAAGTGAGGGTTGTAATCATTCAGTGATTCTTTCACCCATGTGCTAACAGCTGGATGAAATTTTTGTGTCCTTCCATTTCCTTTCCTGTGCTGAACTAATTTGACTTACAGACTTAAAACAGGTGTGGGAAATTTGCATGCTGTGGCACGGGGTGTTCCTGAAGGACTCACTGAATGAGGAACTTGCCCAGCCCAAGCCTAACTTTCACTTAGGGATACAGACACATACCAAGTGGGGTTTGCTTGATGTCATCCAAACATAACAAGAAGATTTATTAATATTTTAGATGATGCTAACATTTGCATAGATAAAGGATGCACATTTTGCTTCCTCTCAGATGTCACCAGATTGTCTGCTTCTCTGCCTTCATGCTCTCAAGTCAAAGATAGGAGTGCAGCTCCCAGCCACAGGAAGAGGGGTGGTCTGAGAGTCGCAAACCATGCACAAATAGTGCCCTTCCACTGAGTTAATTTGCACCCTTCTATTGAGGTCCACAGTCTATGTCCCTCCTCTCAGATCAGGACTGACTGTGATAGGTTGGACTTGTTATGGGCAGTAGTAGTGATACCCTGTGGCTTCCAAGGTGTGCTCTGTAGCATAAGGTCCTCTCTTCCTGCCACACATGTTTGACTTTTATAGCATATGACTACCTTGAGTTACATAGCAAAGGGGTTTAGCAGCTGTGAAGAAATTAAGATGGGGCTGGAGAGATAGCTCAGCTGGGCTCACAATGAAAAAGAGACACATTAAGATGGGAAAATAACTGGATTTTTTTTTCAAGAGAGTCCAATATAATCCCTTCTAAGAGGGAGCCAAGAAGTCAGCTTGGACAGATTTGATGATGCCCTGCTACTAGCTTTGAAAGTCAAGGCAGGCAGGCAGCCTCTTGAGCTGGAGGAGACAAGGGGTCAAGTTCTTCTTCAGTCTCCTGAAGCAAGGCAGATCGGCTAATTTGATTTTTAGCCCAGTGAAACCCGCTTGAGACTTCTGACCTGCAGTACTGTAAGATAATGGGTTTGTATTGTCCTGAGGTCAGGTTCAAGGAAGTTCGTTATAGTAGCAGCAGGAGGTCAATATACAAGGTTAGGTAGTAAGGCTTCGTTGCTTTCTATTATTGTGTGGGCACATGGATGAGGGTGCATGTCCACATACGTTTGTGGAGGCAAGATGTTTGCATCAGATGTCTTCCTTGGCTGCTTTCTACCTTTTTTTTTTTTTTTTTTTTTTTTTTTTTTTTTTTTTTTAAGGCAGAGTCTCTCACTCAACCTAGAGCTCCTTGCTTTAGCTAGACAGTCTGGCCAGTAAGCCACAGGAATCCTTCTGTCTCCATCTCCCCAGTTCTGGGATCATAGGTGTATTCTTTAGTGCTTGGTTTTTTAAAGAGTTGGCCAGGGTTCTGAACTCAGGTCCTCATGTTTGTGTGTGACAAGCATTTTTCCCACTGAGGCAGCTTCCCAACCTAAGGCATATTAACTCCTCCAGTCCTCTTCCCAGGACACACCCTCTTGGGAGCCAGCCTCCATGCTATGAGAAAGCCAGGCCACATATCCCCAGCCCAAGCATCAGATTTGTAAGTTAGGAAATCTCTGTAGCCACCAGCTACAGAGAACCACGGTATAGCCTCCACTCTCTGCCAAGGTGTGATCTAGGCTCTGTGAACCACGGTGTAGTCTCCACTCTCTACCAAGGTGTCGTTTAGGCTCTGTGAACCACAGTGTATTCTCCCACTCACTGCCCAGAAGCTTCTGTAGATGGGCTCATATAACAAGCTAATTTGGGCTGAAAGTGTGATCAGGTTGAAGGACACAGGAAGCCACAGGACCCTGGAGAGCACCTGAAAACAGGAAGTTGGTTACTGTGTGCCCATGAAGCCAAGGGGGAGGGAAAGCCAAGAGAAGGCGAGTCCAGTCATTTAACAAGATCCTTCAACTCCTCCATCCTTAGAATGCTCATTTGTGCCACCAATGGTCCCTCGTGCTAATAACTCCAAAAGAAGGTACCTGGGGGAAAGCAGGCAGCCTCCTTAACCTTATGATTGCTCATTGCAGGTGGACCTGACTTGCTCATCTAGTTCCTTGTTCCTGCATTCATTCCCTCCTGAAAACTGACTAAGATACTAGAGGATACCAGAGGGTCTGTCTCCCATGGTCTTCTCTTCACACATTCCAAGCATATCCTTCTTTCCTTGCTTTCAAAAGGTAACTGTGATCTTTATTTTCTGAGAACACAGAAGCTACCAGAAGGGAATTTCCTCAGACCTCACTGTCAGATCTAGGAGGCATCAGCTCCCATATACTTGCCTTCTTGCCTGTGGATGACCTGGCAGTGTTCCCACTGAGGCCAGGTCCTCCATCTGGATGCTCATCCCATGCCTCCCGCCTGCTTAAGAGCAATGCTCCAGCTGTTGCTTCCTTTCCTGCCTCTTCTTACCACTTTTTCCTTTTCTGCCGACTTTTCAACACTCTGTCATCCCTCTCATATCCTCCCTTCTTTCTTCATTTATCTACCTCTATACTTCCTTTTGTTGATGACACAGCTGTCAGTGCTTTAATGAAAAAATTCTTTATGGCATAGGTATATGTGTGTATGTATATATAATATTATCCATATACCTTTGTGTGTGTGTGCGTGCATGTGTATGTATGTGTGTGTGCTCATTAATAATCTGCATCAACTTTGGGGGTGCTTACATTTCCTTTCCTGTCTTAGGATGTCCAACTCCCTGTATTATATTTCACATGTGTCTTTTGCAAATGGCATAAATTCTGTGTTATGTTTATTCTGACAAGATGACATTTAGCTTGGATATTTAATCCATTCATAGTTAATGTTATCTGTGTTAGATTTGGGTTGAAATCTGCTACTTGGGAAACTATTTACTCTGCTTATCTTGTTTTTTTCTTCACTTCTTGCCTTTTTGGTTATTCTATATAATTATTTTTTCCTCTACTGTATTTATGCTTTTTATTTACATTCTTTTAGTGGCTTCCCTGGAAGTTACATACATTTCACTTACCAAAGTCTAAATTTGCTTGACGAACATCTGTGTACCCCTCCTGACTGATTCAAAGACCTTAGCTATCATCCATTTTGCTCTTGCCTTTTAAACCTCCAGGCCTATGTGCCAGTGTTCAGGCATTATGGACATGTAGATAGATCTGTTACTTTCTCTGTTCTTTTTGTAGCTCATTGTTCATATGGGTCCCCCATTCTTTTTCCCAAGGAACATTCTTTGGAATTCTTTCAGAATTGTCTTTAGCAAGTGTCTGCTGGTAGCAGGTTAGTTTCTGTTGGGCAATACCATTGTTTTGCCTCCATTAAAAAATGTTTTCACTGAGAATATAATCCTAGATGGGGAATGGGTTTTTTGAACACATTGAAGATGGGGCTGGAGAGATGGTTCAGTTAAGAGCAGTTGTTCTTGCAGAGGACCTGGGTTCAATTCTCAGCACCTACATGGTGGCTGACAAGTGTCTGTAACTCTAGTACCAGGGAATCTGATGTCCCCTTCTCATGTCTGAAGGTACAAGGCATACATGTGATGCACAGACACACACGCAGCCAAAACACCCATACACATAAAAAAATGAAAACACTGAAGATGACATCCCAATGTCTTTGGCCTTCTTTGAGGCTGTCAGGAAGCCAAATGCTTGTCCTTGAAGGTGATGTCCTTTCCTTGGCTACTTTTAAGATGTTTTGCCTGTGGTTATTTTATGAAGATCCACTGTGATGTGAGTTGTTTCCTAGTGTGTTTGGGTATTTTTTCTCTGTAAGTTTATCACTGTTAAAAAGACTGGAGATGGGAATGCACTGACCACTTTTCATAATGATGGATTTTCTTTTTCTTTTTCTTAAATTTTTTTTTATTTTACATACCAACCACAGTTCCCCTCCCTCATTGCCTCCTGTTCCCTCCTCCCCACTCCCTTCTACCTCCCCTCATCCACTCCTCCATCTCCATTCAGAAAAGGCAAGACCTTTCATGGGAGTCAACAAAGCATGGCATATCAAGTTGAGGCCGGACCAAGCTCCACGCCCCCCTGCATTATGGCTGAATGAAGCATCTCACCATAAGGAATAGGTTCCAAAAAGCCAGCTCATGTGCCATGGACAGGCTAGGGACCCCACAAACAGACCAAGCTACACAACTGTTATTCACATGCAGAGGGCCTAGGTCGGTCCCATGCAGGCTCCCTACCTATCTGTCTAGAGTCCATGAGCTCAGGTCAGCTGTTTCTGTGGTTTTCCCCATCATGATCTTGACCCCCTCTTGCTCATATAATCCCTTTTCCCTCTCTTCAACTGGATTCCTGGAGCTCGGCCCAGTGCTTGGCTGTGGATCTCTGCATTTGCTTCCATCAGTTACTGGATGAGGTTCTATGATGACAACTGGGGTAGTCACCAACCTGATTATAGGAGAAAGCCCAGGCATTCTCTCCTCTATTGCTAGGCGTCTTAGCTGGAGTTGTCCTTGTGGACTCCTGGGAGTTTCCCTGGTACTAGGTTTCTCCATAACCCCATAATAGCCCCCTATATCAAGATATCTCTTTCATTGCCCTCCCTCTCTGTGCCTCCCCCAACTCAATCATCCTGATCCCTCATGTTCCCATCTCCCATTCCCTCTCCTGTACCCCCTACCCCCACCCCATCCCAGTTTACCCAGGAGATCCCATCTATTTCTCCTTCCCAGGGCGATTCATGTGTCCCTCTTAGGATTCTCCTTGTTACTTGGCTTCTCTGGGGCTTTGGATTGTAGTCTAGTTATCCTTTACTTTACATCTAATGTAAAACAAATGGTGGGGTTTCACTGATCTCTTTTCTGGGTGTCTGTGATCAGCTTTATTGAGCCTGGAAATTTTTCTCGGACGGTTGCTTGCTTCTGTCTACTCTCTTGCTCTCTTCTTGCTAGGACTTCGAACAGATGCGGTCAGACCTCATCTTCCCTATTACATAATCTCTTTAATATTTTCTCTCTTGTTTTTCTTTGCTATATTTTGGGTAATTTTTTTGATCTTTCTATTCTTTCTTCAACATGATCTAAACTGTTATTAAACCAAGCTGTCAATCTTTTGTGGGTTTTTTTTAAAAAAAACAATTGTTCTGGAGCTTCTTCTTGGCTACTTTTCAAATCATTAATGTTATTTCCAAATTCTGGTCCCTGTAGGTATTGTCAGACTGTAACTTTGTTTCTTTAAACACAGTAAGTGCAGCTGTTCTGTGATTTATACTTGATAGTTGCAATAGCCCTAGCCTTGGCTTATCTGCTTCTTATGGTGCTGTTCTGCTTGTGAACTGCTTATTCCCAGGGCCCTGGGTGGAGGGCAACTTTTTTTCTGAGAGTTATCATTGTCAGAAGACAGGTCCTGGAAATGCATTGACCACTAAGAGCAAGGTGCCTTCTCCAGCGAGGGCTGGACAAGTCCCTAGGGCTCTTTCTGGTCTACTGTAGTTGTTCATTAATGAAGCTCTTGTTCTTTCCCCCATGCATGTGAAATACATTTGGATAGCAAATCTTGCTGGGCATTCCTTCCCATTTTCCTCGCCATCACCCTATCTCACTTGTCACCTCTCTTCAGCTCTTTGCTCTGCCTTGTCTGTGCCTTTCCTGGCCACTGTGTATAAGCAACTGTTTTGTTCATGGCACTACTGTCAACATAGCATGCTCTGTGGTGGCTAGTTCATTTGTCTACAGATTATTTAAATTGACAAACAATAAACAACATGTGCTTATGGCATAATACACACGCATTACAGAACAATGGTCCAATTGAAATTTGCCCTTACATCTTTTTACCAATACCCCCCAACTCTCACATCTCCCACTCTCCGGCAACCACCATCTTTCTTCCTGTTTAGCTTTCCTAGACTCTGTGAAAGCAAGATCATGTAATACTTGCCATTCTGTGCCTGGTTTATTTAATTTTACACAACGTCTTTCATATTCATTCACATGTGATCGTCATCACATGCTGATGCAAATAAGGTTTGTCTTCTTTAAGGCTAAATAGTATTTCATGGTGTATAAATATCACATTTTCTTTATTCCATATTTTGACTATTATAAATAATGCTACAATGAACACAACAGTATAGATATCACTTTGAGATATTGGTTTTAGTTCCTTCACGTGTGTGTGTAAATATATACCATCTCTCTATATCTATCTATCTATCTATCTATCTATCTATCTATCTATCTATCTATCTATCTATCTCCATCCATCCTCCCACAAAGGTTTTCTGAATTATATAGTGGTTCTACTTTTGACAATTCCATACTGATTTTTATAACAAATGTACTAATTTACAACAATGTGTAAGGTCATTGCTTCCTCTATATGCTCACCAAAACTTGTTATCTGTTGTCTTTTACAGAATGCAACTTTCTCCAACACTAACTATTTTTTAATCATACTTAACTATATTTGATGAATAGCATTCATTTAGCTGGGCATGGCAGTATATACTTATAATTCCAGAACTTGAAGTCTGAGGCAAAAGCACTGTGGAGTTCAAGGCCAGCCTGGGCTACAAAGTAAAACCTTATCTCAGAACACCAAACTGAACCCCTGGAAAAAATTTTTAATACTCTTCCCAAAGAGCAGTACCTAAAACAGTTTATTAAATGTATAGTAAATAATGAATTCATTGTGTTGAAATTTCCCTTCTACCATTCCACTTCTTCAGCACATATGTATAGAAGAAGTACAATATTAACCATGGAAGCCTTGTTATATGAATATGACATTTTTGGTAAAACTCATTCTTCATCTTGGTAAGGAAAACCCAAGCATATTACTTAAATTTGGTGCCAAAGTTCTCATTAGCTCCCAAACATTCATTCTACCAGCCCTGCTCCTCTCTCAGAATGCTCCCATACTGTAGATTCTGATAAGAAATGGACATAGGTGGCAGGCAGTGTAGGAGTTAGACACATTTAAGTCAGGGACATTCCTGGGTAATGAGTGATGTAAAAGTGATAGTTAGGCTTACTTGTCAATCACCTGGGAAGATCTCAAGGAGGAATTGTTTGTATTAGGTTGGCCTGTGGGCAAGTCTGTGGGAGATTGTCTTGTTTATGTTAGTTAATGTGAGAAGTCCTGTCCTAAGAGTGAGCAGTACCATTCTCTGGGTGTGGGTCCTGAATATAAATAGAGAGCGCACACTGATCAGTAGACACTATGCATTCATTTTCTCTCTGTTCTTGACTGAGGATGTGACTGGACACTTCAAGTTCCTGCCTTGACTTCCCCACAGTAACAGACTGTAAAATAGAATTGTAAGCTAATACAATTTTTTTTTTTGCTCCAAGTTGATTTTTGTTGAATCATCCCATCAGCTATGGCTGCCTCTTATCCTACAAAGATCTTAATTTTAAACTAGATGGACTAAATGTACAGCAAATTTTATACGAAGAGTTTACTATGTAGATGACTGTTGTAGGCATGGGAGAATTAAGTTTTCACAGCTGTTATGGTTTGAATGTGAAATGTCCCCCTATGGGCTCATGTATCTGAACACTTAGTCCCTAGATGGTGGCACTGTTTGGAGAGATTGTGGGCCCTTTGGGATGTGTGGCCTGGCCTGCTATGGCTCAGCTTTCTGTCTGTGGTTGTGATGTGCCTGACTTCCTCGTACCTCCACTGCCATATCTTTGAGATATTCCCATAATGCCTTGCACTGAAGCAGTGAGCTGAAAGCAAGCTTTCCCCACTTAAATTGCTTTTGCCAGACGTTTCGCCACAGTGAGAAAAGTAACGAACACTTCAGCCATCGGGACACGGGCGAGCACCCTGCTGAACACTGCTGTGCTTTGAGATGGTGTAGGGCATTTCCCTCCTTCCCACTATGGCTGGTGCCCCCTCCCTCAGAGCTTAGGAACAGGAGGGAGCCATGCTGTTCAGACTTAGGAGACAGTCTTAGAGGTTATAAGTTTCAGGTTTGTGTCTCCACAAACTTCATATGTTGAAACTCTAACCCCAGTGGGATGGTCCTGAGGCGAGGCTTTGGGAAATAGCTAGGGCGGAGGGCGGAGACAGGAGAACGCTTGTTTCTCTTTCTCTCTGATGTGTTGGATATAGCAAGAAGATAGCCGTCTAGTCTAGCCCTGCCAGACCAAGACCTGTCACGTCCCTCCTTGATTTTTGGATTTCCCGGCCTTCGGAGCTGTGAGAGGCATTTCGTGTGCTTCAGCTGCGCAGAGTATGTTATTTTCATCATAGCAGCCTGAATTAAGATGGCAGCATGTTCAAATTCTTCATTCTGCCCTTAAGATTCTGTGTGATCCAGCCTACGTCTTAGGTTTATTCTGTGCTGCTGTAATCCACGCCATTCACAAGCACATGATGCTGTTCATAGTCTGTGTCCCTTGTCTAGGACTAATCTTCCAGCATTCCCATGCTGGTTCCTTCTTGCTTTTCACGTCTCAACTTGAAATACTTCCTGAAGGCTTTCCCTGATACTCTTTCTGGAAGCCGGCTCTCTCTGGGTTCCCTTTCTCAGATCTCTCTCATGTAATCACTGTATTTGCTTGTTTGATTTTTGTTCCATTGCCAGATTGTATGCCTCAAGAAGGAAATGTGGCAGGCAATTCAAAACACCTGTTGAATGAGTTGCATCCTGAAATGACCTTTCATTAGGAGCTGCTATATTCTATTCTGTGGTCTGGTGGACTTCTCCTCCCTGTTATCCACACACGAGCAAAATTGTGTTATGTAGCACGAATCTTAAAAGGTCTTATTAATAAAAACAAACCTTGAGCCAGGTATTGGGGCGAATGCTGGAACATCAGAGAAGCAGAACAAGCCACAGCCACCTCACCTTGCTAATTCCTCAGCTGATCCTGTTTCCTCAGACTGGAAGCCTCTGTGTCCTCATCCGAATGGATCTCAGCTGAACTGCTGCTAAAAGCCTAAAAGATTAACAGACTCTAGTTCCTGGTCCTCACACCTTTATATACCTTTCTGCTTTCTGCCATCACTTCCTGGGATTAAAGGCGTGAGTCACCATGCCTGGCTGTTTCCAGTGTGACTTTGAACTCACAGAGATCTGGATGGATCTCTGCCTCCTTAGTGATAGGATTAAAGGCGTGAGCTACCACTGCCTAACCTCTATGTTTAATATTGTGGCTGTTCTGTCTCTGACCCCAGATAAATTTATTAGGGTGCACAATATTTTGGGGAACACAATATCACTACAGTGTTAGCTTTCTATCACTATAACAAGATACCACGAACAATAAACTTACAAAGAGAGAAGGCTCAGTTTTGGAGGGTGTGGTAGTTTGAATGTAATTGACCCCCATAAGCTCATAGGGAGCAGCGCTTTTAGGAGGTGTGGCTTTGTTGGAATAGGTATAGCCTTGTTGGAGGAAGTGTGTCACTGTGGGGACGGGCTTTGAGG
Organism: Peromyscus maniculatus bairdii; assembly: GCF_049852395.1. NCBI lineage: Eukaryota > Metazoa > Chordata > Mammalia > Rodentia > Cricetidae > Peromyscus > Peromyscus maniculatus. The sequence goes on from NC_134853.1 coordinate 139,029,345, forward strand.
TCTCCTATGCTCAAGCTATACCCAGTGTCAGTCCACTTCCTGTTGTCTGCCTTCTCCAGAACCACATCTGCCTGCATGCCACCATGATGATAATAGACTGAACTGCTGAACTGTAAGCCACCTCAATTAAATGTTTTCCTTTATCAGAGTTGCTGTGGTCATGTGTCTCTTCACAGCAATAGAAACCTGAACTAAGACAGGGTCCACTCCATATACTGCTGAGCATGTGTGGCAGAGCAAACTCATGCTGTTGTTTGTTTTTGCTCTTTTTTTGAGGGAGGGGACTGCCACCTGGCTCCCAAATAAATCGCACATAGAGGCTTATTCTTATAAATTCTCAGCCTTAGCTTGGCTTGTTTCTTGCCAGCTTTCCTTAACTTAAATTATCCCATTTACCTCTTGCCTCTGGGCTTTTCCCGTTCTCTTACTTTTGTAAATCTTACTCTTACTCTATGTCTTGCTGTGTAGCTGGGTGGCTGGCCCCTGGAGTCCACCTCCTTCTCTGGCTTCTTTTTTCCTCCCAGATTTCCCCTTCTATTTATCTTCTCTCCCTGCCAGCCCCACCTAGCCTTTCTCCTGCCTTCCTATTGGCTGTTCAGTTCTTTTTCAGCCCATCGGGTGTTTTAGACAGGCACAGAAACACAGCTTCAGAGAGTTAAACAAATGCAACATAAACAAAAGTAACACACCTTAAAGTAACATTCTGCAACAACTGCACTCAGCTAAAAATCCAGGGAGTGAAAGACAGCAAGGGAAGGGATGGGGGCCTAACCCCCTTTCCAAGGCCACAGCTCCGGCTTCCTAAAGACCTCACACCAATCTCCACCTCCTGTCCTAAACTTTAACGTAGGCTTTAGGGGGACAGTCAAGATCTAGACTACTGAAGCATTGTGCTGTTAGAGGGGAACAAAGACACCAAGAATTCACTTGCCCTCTTCCATGTTTTCTTTTTAATTCTTTATCTCATTAATCCACTTTTTTTCAGTTATATCCCCTTTCCTCTTGAGTGTTTCTTACTGTAGGTTTAGCTTTCTGAAATGTTAGCCCTGCTTCTAGAACTTTCTCATGTGTCTTACAGTTCCTAATTTGTATTGCTTTCCCCTCATTCCTTTCTTAGCTCATTCACACCATGGGTGATGTCATAACTTTGATCTCTCTCTACACCCCCCCCCAAATATGTTACATTCCTTGTAAGTTTCTTTAGGAGAACAGAACAAGCCTGGCTTAGATTTCTGCTGTGTTTCTGCTGTTCTTGAAGAACACTTCTGTGTTTTCCACTTGTCCATTCATCCTTCCTAAGGAAAGTTACCAAGATTGGTTAAAAAATACTCTGAAAAATTGGTTCTTCCTTCGGTTTTTGATTCTGAGTGGTACACTGTCTTCCCTTTGTATACAGGACTGTATTGTGATTAAGTCCTACCGCCCCTCTGGATGGGATGGAGTGGACTGAATCTCATCAGGACATGCTCATGTTTTGTAGCTGGAGTCTAATTAGAAATCAATGAACCTCCCAGGAGCCCTTCCACTGAGAGGGAGGTGGATCTGGTACCTAGTGTTTGTCAGTTTGTCATCTTCCCTGCCCTGCCTGGGGCCAGCTATGGAGGGGGGCATGAGCCACGGAGGGGGGCACGGGCCACGGAGGGGGGCATGAGCCACAGAGGGGGGCACAAGCCACTGAGGGAGGCATGAACCACGGAGGAGGGCATGAACCATGGAGGAGGGCATGAGCCACCAAGGAGGGCACAGCTTGTGTTTCTAGGAGTTTGACCTACCACAACTAGTTCTCCTTCTTTCCCACACAACTGTACCTGGTTGCTGGCACTGTCTTCTGCCGAGACAGTTCATCTTTGGTGGGTAGTCACCTGTTCCCTTCCTTCCATCTCACATTCTAGGAAAAAAATAAGTGTGTGTGTGTGTGTGTGTGTGTGTGTGTGTGTGTGTGTGTGTGGTGTATATACTTGTCTGCATGTGTCTATGTCTATGCTTCAGAAAAAGAAAGCTAATATATCGACCATGTTTGGAACTATGAGCATGATCTCGGCATGCGTTCCCATGTGTTAATTTGCTCTTTGTGCATTGCGAGTGTCTAGGTCTTTATGCTGCTTGTTGGTCATGGTTGTATAGCTGTCATTTGAGGCTTTAGACTCATCCACTGTTGTGGAGGATTTTCCTTTTTCTCCTTTAGGGAACCACACTGAGCTTTTGTGTTCTTGGCACTTATACTGTTCTACCAACATTTTGGGGGTACCAGCTCCATACCAGGCAGAGCTCTGAGAATACCAAGTGATGCCTTCCCATCTTTCAACTCATTAAGACCTATTTGTGTTTTCACTTGGCTTTAATTGGCAAGTTTAATGATACGCCTCTAATTCCATTACCCATTGTATCAGCAAGTAATTAATGAGAATGTTAAGTAGCATGGATAAGAACTGACCCCACAGAACTACATTTGTCATTTTCTCCTGAGCTGACATTTATTCTGTCCTGTTAATCAATTTTCTGTTCACTAGATACATAAATTACAGGTTCCCAGTTTAATGATGGCTTGGTCATATAAGATAAAACCTAAAGTATTAAATAAATTCGTCTCCTTGGTGACCAAGGTTCACCAGACTTTTCCCTGCTGATTTTTACCCTTGCTGTAGCTAGCTGTCTGTTAAAACGAGCAATGGCTGCCTC